>NC_132943.1:7614500-7917250 GCF_034638445.1 Ciconia boyciana | reverse complement strand
AGAAAATAACCAGTCAAAGTGAACACTGAGTGAACACTGAGTAATCAGATGGCAAAGTTTTCTTGTATGCAAGACATAACTAACAGGTCAGGAAGCCAAAATAAACATTCAGGTTATACTAACAATATAAGGAAATAAAAATAAAAACGCTGGAGGCGTCTCACCTTTAGCTCTGCTTGTATGAATTCTGCCACGAACCCAAACCACTTCATCAGCCTTCTCCACTGTCAAGTCTTTTATTCGAATCAAAACTCTATCTGAATTACAGAAAAAACACCATTAAAATGGTTTTGGTTTTTTTGAAGCAAAAAATTTTTCACTTTAAACTCCAAAGACATTTTCTATCATTGCTAAAATTTATAATAAATCCAAAACATTATTTTTTGTATCTACAGCATAATAGATGTACTGAAAACAAACAAGATCCCATTTTCTTTCTAAGTGAATAGTACTTGATCAAGTATTTTTAAATTGGTTCAAGCTTACTGTTTGACTTAGATAGCAGGGTTAAACTGCACTAAAACAAAAGCAAGACTTACTGTAGTTCATGGATGGCAGAACCCAGCATGATTACACTATTTTTGATCGGACTTCACTGTGCTGCATGGTACTACCTGCACTTATTAGTCTGAATTTCTGTTAGCTCAGGGATGTCTGCCCTGCTCCACTGTGCGACGTGAAAGTTGGTATGTTGAACACAGCAAAACAAAGGCTCAGAGGTGACATGACCATTCTCTGTATCTATGTACGTAGGGTGAATATCACCATAAAATAATTATTATTTAAAATAAAGAAGAGAAAGAAACCACAAATAAATGTGCATTAGAAATTAAAAGAAGATTTATTTTGATAACAACAATAGCATTTTGGAGCAACAAGAGTATTATTGTGTAAAATCAGTAAAATTTATTTTAAGAGAGAATCTCTTTGACAACCTGATCAAGCACTGCTATCATTGTAGGACCCAGAATTCATCAGAAAGAACCCTTCAAATTCTATGTACCCAAGAAAGCTAAATGACAATAGGAATGCATGGTTTGGAAAGGACAGATTTTGGACAATAAAGGAAAAAAAAATTATCAAGGAAAATATTTTTAAATAAATCAGGACTTTAAAAATTGTATACAACCATTATGAACTGCCAATATGCTGGCTGCATGCCACTATTCATTGAAATGTACTTGTTTAATTGTATTTTTCTGTAGATTTTTGGCCAAATGTATTTTTGCATGGTCTCAAACACTTTGTTTCTTACAGTATCTACAAATCAGTTAGAGGATATACATAGCATTGCATAGAACCTCAACAGTGCTAAAAGCTACACTTACTCATTTACAGTTTGTATGTGGTTAAAAACACTGCTTATTAGGAAAAAAAAAAAATCTTCAAGGGAGATACTGATCTTTATGGGTCTCTTCCAATTCAAGATATTCTATGATTTGATGATATGTAACACAAGCAAATTCACTCCCTCTGCCTTCCACCACAGACTTCTCCCTTGTTTCAAAATAACATTAAATTTACTAAGACACTTCCACTTCAGATTTTTCCCGCCAGAACTTTTCCAAAGTTTGCCTACCCCAGGTTACCATCTGCTGTTCTGGACTCCTTCCCTCTGTCTCCAAATACCAATCACAGCTTGCCCTGCAAGCCAATTATTCTGCACTGGCAATTTTAGGGGGTTGAAAATGTTTATTAGCTTATGCTCAGGACAATCTAGTTTCTTCTTCACAGACACAGATCAAAACCAGAACAGAATGAAAATGCACAGAGAATGTGATAGAAAATTGACTCAAATATATTAATAATATGTGTGTGTGTGTGTGTGTGTGTGTGTCTGCATGCACTGGGGAAGGGAAAAAGGGGAATAAAGATGTTATCACTTGCCAGCAACTTCCGATGTTTGAACTTTATCAGTATAGTACTATAGGAAACATGCAACCAGCACAACCCATAAGCTTTAGTATTTCTAAGAGTTTGATATTCAGACAGTTAAAATTACCTCAGTCAACTTAAAACTGTATTGTTAGAAACTTAAAACATTTTCCAGGCACAAGCATAAAGACAGAATGAGGTGTTACCATTTTTATAGATCCTTAGTGTTTCAGGAACCATCTGCATTAGATAAATATTTTAAAAGATCTTTTGGATACATAAAGGTTCATGTTTCATCAAGACTAAACAAGACACCTTCAACACAAAAATTTGTATATGGTATGAATTATTAAAAACTATTTCACCTTTCATAAAAAGGGTAATAAACAATATCCAGAAAGAGACATCATAAAGTCATATTTTCCAACAGTAGATCACAGAATCACAGCATGGTTGAGGTTGGAAGGGACCTCTGGAGGGGATCTGATCCAACCCCCTGCTCAAGCAGGGCCACCTTGAGCCAGTTGTCCAAAATCATGTTTTGACAGTTTTTTAATAACTCCACGGAGGGAGACTCCACAACCTCTCTGGGCAACCTGTGCCAGTGCTTGGTCACCCTCACAGTAAAAAATGTTTCCTGATGTTCAGAGGGAACCTCCTGTGTTTCTGTTTGTGCCCATTGCCTCTGGTCCTGTCAGCATGCACCACTGAAAAGAGTGAGATGTAGCAACTGTTACGTCACTTTGTTTCCCTCCTTCAACACTTCCCAAATCTAGTTTTCTTTTCCTCTCATTTCTAAAATGCCAGTAGTTCATTAGAACGTTTACATTTGTTAGTGTAAGCAATGGTTTGTCTTTGTCACTCATTTTCTCTTGCCCAACCAACATACTGTAGCTCAAATCTTCCCTCTGTACTCTCACATATAATTTCACCTGGAATTCCTTTCAGTTCATTTCTCTCTTCCATGATAAAAATGAAGCTTCTTGTTCTCACCTTTAAGGTCCTCCCACCATACTCTTCAGACTACCACCTACTTGTTCTTTCACAAATGCAAGCTGTACTTACATTTTCTGTCTTCTTGCCACATAAACACTTACAAGTAAACAATGAAAAAATAAAAGATGTTTTAAACCATGCTACAGTTGCAGTGAAGACAAGGGAACAAAGATTGTCAATGAAGTTCAAACAAAACACTCCATAAGTCTCAAATTACACTTCAAGCCCCAATTCAATATTCATGCTATCTCACCTTCATTGCCATTTTGAATCATGGTTAAGGGGAAACGATATTTTTTTGTTTCCTTCATGTATAGGACAATCTCTTCTTTTCAACATATCAAATATCCTTATCTTTCTCTCAGAACGCTAACCTCTTCTAAACACGGGAGGAGAGGATAAAAACCCAAAAAGCTGTATGGGTTATACACGACAAAATCACTTTTCCACCCCCAGACCCCCATTCCCTGCCTGTCACATCAGCCTGTTTACTAAGTTTGTTTATCTTGCATCATGGAGTTTTGAACAGTATGATCAATATTTCTGCTATCTCTGTGAAGTGCCAGCATCTTTACAATGTTGCATAAATTTTAAAAAAAGAAGATAAGTTTAATAAAAAAACCTGAAAGCCAAAAGCAGTATAAGATGAAAGCAGCTTCAAGGGAGGGGAGATGAAAGTAATGGGGCTGAAGGGAGAAAAAGGGAAAGGCAAATGGAGTTTTACTAGCAATCACAGCCTCAAGCAGGCAGGAAGGACTTAAAGACATGATGTAACAGGAAGTAAGAACATCAGATAGTCAGGGCAGTCAACATTAGCAGAAGAAAGACTGAAGTGGGCCAAGAACGAAGGCACAGGTGTGTGTGAGATCAGTAGAGCAGGGTGGAGCATCTATGCAACAACTTTGTGAACATGTGAAAAGAGTTTTAATTTGCCTGCAGAGGAACAAGAATTTATGAGTATGGCAAAAGAACAATAAGCTTGTCCCTTGGAAAGGGAGAATAATTTGCTCTGATCACTCTAAGCTTTTTAACTTCCCTTGTACAGCCAGTGTCCTCAGGACAGTGCAGCTACTACAGCAAGCCTAAAAGCAACTGTGCTGCACACGTCCCACTGAGCTCCGACCCACGTCTGTGCTGTCTGTATTGTTTGTTGGCTCCAGTTACCAGACAGTAGGTGGATCTGCACATGTCATAACCACAATTCATTATTCCGACTTAGAAATGGCATGTACCCACACAGACTTCAGAAACAAACAGAATTAATACAGTACAGACAGATGGGAACACTCGCATTTGTGCTGCCCCGCCAGCCCCTGCCCCAAGCAGTAGTTCCTCCAAGACACTCAATGCAAGCAGAATACTTTGGGGAAAAGCATATATACACTACTGATGCCAAAAGATGACTTCACCCTCCTGTGAGTCCTTTGATAAGAGCTCTCCCTGGCAGGAACTACTGGATCTTTAAATAAGAGGTCATTAGTCTCAAGGAAGGGACTAGGCTGATCTTGAACTTCTTTATTATAGGCATTTTGGTTTTTATTGTTACCCAATTTTGGTGTTCTGGATAACCATCTTCTGAAAAACAGAACAGCAGGAGTGTGGTAGGTTGTATTTTAAGCCCAATGGAAAACCTACTCAATCTTGTCCACACACTCGCTGAGATTTTTTTTTTTTTTTAAATGAGGATCAAGGGGACAACAGATCTAAATACAGCACTCAGCCTTTTTCATATAATTTCCTGTAGCTTTCACCCCATGTTCCTTCTCAACGTATTTTTTTTCTCCACAGTATTTTTGAGTGTTTCTTTTGAATGAGAGACAGTTGGTAGAGTAGACTTTCTCCATGAGAGTAGATTTGATCCACCACCTCAATCTGCCAGCTTGGGTCTCCCACACAGTTGTTTGCTATGGGGTGTGAAACTGGCAGAGGAAACACAGCTTGCAGAAACTCTAGTGAGCCAAATGGCATCACAGAAGAGCGCAGGGACAGGAGATCCAGCAGGGCAATCTTTCAGCCTACAGTCAGCATTGCAGGTTAACCAGTCAGACGCTAACTTGGAGAAGTTAACTTTTTCTTAATATTATACCTTTTGGGTTGCGACTGCACACCAATTTATGGATTGTTACATGGTTACACGTAAATATGGATGGCTGTTCCTGCCCCTTCCAGCAGTCATCAGACCTCTAGCGAACTTCTTTCACTTCGCTAAGCTGGCTAAACAAGTTGTTATTATTGCCACGTTGAAATGGATCAGCAGAAGACCCAGCATCGGGAAGAGGGAGACCACAGCAGCCAGCAGTTGGGCTGGCTTACAATGTGATTTCAACTTCAGTTCCCTTTATTTGACAGCTAGTATGTATTTTATTCAATAATGACTGTTAATACAGTCTCTAGTGATTTTCTTGTCCTGTTACATTCTTGACATATTGCTCCCCTTCGGCTGGTTTTAACCTATGATTGCTTTTGTGGCTCCTCCTCTTCCCTACATTCTACATTTCCCTTCCTAAGGGAGGTCAACCAAAACAACCATTCAGAGGAGAAAAAAAATGACCTAATCACAGATGATGTTCTTCTTTTACATTTCACTATAAAGAAGTTACAAGAAGCCAGTCTATTACCTTCCCTCGCTCCTGTTTCATGCACTAAATAATATGAAGATTAGTATTTCTTGGGATGTTGGTCTGGGAGATTGTTCTCTAGCTGACAAGTCTTTCTGAATCCCAATTCCCCAACAGTATAAAATGAGCATTTCCTGAATTCACAGTGGTGTGAATAATGACATAACCCATAAATATTAATATATAATATTAATGGATTTGATGCTCGTATGCAGGAGTAATGAAGGCTGCATAAGCAGATAGATATCCTACTCAGAGAGAGTGCTGCTGCAGCAAGCCATAGCAGAACTTACTCCAAACAAAGAAAAAAACTGACATCTCAGGACTCAGTACATTATAAATAATAATAATTTAATTTAAAAAAAAAAAAAAAGCCTGCAGTGATGGACAGAGACAAAAACTGACAAGCTGTGTAGGGCGTGGTCCAGGCAAGGGCAAAGACTAAGATTCCATAACCTCTCTGGACCCAGCTCCAATATCCAACCACACTCGTGATTTTTTTTTTTACTGCTATCTGATCAGAATTTTCTGTGTTCCAACTTGCGTCCATGACCTCCTGTCCAATTACCACACACCTTCAAAACCCTGGCTTTATCTTCTCTACACCCTCCCATTAAATAGCTTTAAACAGTAATAAGATCACCCCACAGCTTCCTCTTCTCCAGGCTGAACAAGCCCAGCTCCCTCAGCCTCTCCTCAGAGATCCTGTGCTGCAGTCCCCTGAGCAATTTGATAGCTCTCCATTAGACTGGCTCCAAAATGTTAGTGTATTCCTTGCACTGGGGAGCCCAAAACTGGACACAGCACTCCAAATGCAGCCTCACAAGTGCCAAATGCATTCAAATAAAGGGAAAGAATGGCAGCAGGATTTGAATGAAGAAGTTTGGTAAATGATTTCTCAACAAGTACTGTAGACATGCAGTATATAACTTCTTTTTTTCCCCGCTCTTTTTAAAAAACTTTTTTCATTTTTTAACTGACCTGGTTTCTCTTGGGATTGTATCATTGATGACACTCCATATCTTTCCTTAGCATAATCCTAAAATGGAGGTGAGAAACATACATCAAAGCATACACAAAAAGATGAACAAAATCATTATAGATTTAACTGAGGTAATACAAAACAATTAGCTATAATATTA
This sequence comes from Ciconia boyciana, assembly GCF_034638445.1. Taxonomy (NCBI): domain Eukaryota; kingdom Metazoa; phylum Chordata; class Aves; order Ciconiiformes; family Ciconiidae; genus Ciconia; species Ciconia boyciana. Next base: position 7,910,619 of record NC_132943.1, on the reverse strand, counting down.
AAGTCAAGAAATTGTGTTTCAGACTCTTAAAGATACACAAGGGCCCTGTAAGAAAAAAAAAAATCCAACAGCAAACACATATTAGGACCATTATTTGCTACACAGAAGTTAGTATGAATACCTCTGTAAAGAGCCTACTCCTGAGAACATATGAGTCCTACAGAAGTCAATCCATGGCTAAGTATTTCTTCCAGTATTCAGGCACACTAAGAAATCCAGCAGATCACATGTCATTGTGACAGCCAAAGTAAGCTTGACTGACTACTACCAAGTCTGTTAGGTAAGACACAGGGGCATGGGGCCTTTTAATCAAAAAGATCACAATTCTAGTTTCTCAACTAAGCCCACTCATTTCCAAATAAAAAAAGCCTTAGTTTATTTATTTTATTCTATTCAATATATGACCCTAAGTTCATTCTAAATACTTTACTTGGGGGGTCCCCGTTTCTCTGCTTTTGATGAATCGTGGCCCACGTATAATTTTACGGAAGCCACCAATACTCAGAATTCCATACTGCTGATGCATTTTTGGCTTTTCAACAGCAAGCAAAATTGATTTTATAGCAAAATGAACTGATGCTCATTATTAATACTTTTTTCCTTCTTCTTTAAGAAATAGTAGCCACCAATTTTTCAGTACTGATCTGTGATTTTCACAGACAAGACAGAAACACCTGCCAGGCCAGCAGGAGCCACCGGTGCCCCTGCAGAAGTGGCCTGCTATGGAGCAACAGCCCAGGTGTTTCTGCAGGGGACTGCAACGGGGAAAGGGCACGGGGACAGGGCAGGGCTGTGCTGTTTCTCATCGCCCAAGCATGAGGGCGGCCTCCTCCACCCGCCTACGCGGAGACAGGACTCCAGCGGGGCTCAGGAGACGCTGTGTGACCGGAGAGGGGCAGAGCCCTTCAGCGAAGCACGAACTGACCGGGCCCGGCGAAGGGGAAGGTGGGCAGGCAGGGCAAAAGCAAAAGGCAGCTCTGCCCTCGGGCCCGGCCGAACCCCCCCTCATGCCCGGCCTCCCCACCCCGCAGGGGACGCTGCCGCCAGCCCCCTCAGCGCCAGCCCCTCGGAAGGCTCCAACCCCTCGCTAGGCCGGACCCTGCCCCTTCCCCCTCCCGGGACAGGCAGCCTCGACGCCGCGCCCGCCCCCTCCCTGCGGAAACCCACATCGGCCGCCGCCGACTCTTCGCTCTCCGGGCGGCGGTCCTGGCCCTGGCCGCAGCCGGCGGCGCTCGGCATCCTGCTGCGGCCGGCGCGGCCCCTCACGACCCGGCACGGCTCGGCTCGGCTCGGCTCGGTTCGGTTCGGCTCGGCCCCGCGCGCCACGCCGCTTCCGCGCGCCTGCCTCTCGCGAGAGCGGCGGCGGCAGCGCGAGAGCGCCGCGCCTGCCCCGCGCCGGTCAGCCTATCGCGAGACCTGCGCCGCCGCCTCGGGGCTGCGCCCGACGGCGGGCGGGGCGCGCGCGGGAGCCGCTGCCGCCGCCGGCCGGGGCGGGGGGCTCGAGCCGCCCTCAGCGCGGGGCGGGCCGTCCCCGCAGCCGCCTCAGGGCTGAGGGAGGTGTCGGTTCCCTCCCTGCAACAGGTGGGGCTCTTGCTTGCCGCCCCCTCCTCGCCTCAGAGGGCGAGCAGCAGCCGAAACGGTCAGTTTCACGAAACTGCCGCCGTCCTGACGAGGCTCAGCGCCTCCGGCCCTGCCCTGATGCTGAGGCGAAAGCTGCCGCGCTGCAGCGGAGGTGTGCTGGTCTGGGCCGCGGCTCTGAGGCTGGGCAGCGGGTGGGTTTGGTCCTCGCTTGCCCTGCTTCGCAGTCTGGCATGTTATGGCCTGAGGGAATGTGTTGGACCGTGAGGTGGCTAACTAATGTGCTCGGCTCAGCTTGGTACCTGAACCAAAGCACACTTTTTTTCTGTCTTGCTGGCAAACTTGGCTTCCCAGTGCTTACCCTGATAGCAGTTTAGTCGCCTGTCCCCCTGCTAATCCTGCTGTTATTATTAGTTAGCTAAAACCAAAAGTAGGTCTGGTAATTTGGGGAGAATGAACATCAGTGCAAATCCAGGTGTTTCCCTCCAGCTGGGTGCTTAAATCAATGCTACGGTATTGAGGCTGGGGCTCTCTGCAGGTGCCAACTTTCAAATGACAGAAATCAAGGTTGCAGCTGTTGAATCCTATGGCCGTAGATTGTTTATTTTGTGCAGGACGAAATGAAGGAGTTAGCTGCCCTGATTTAAATTGCAGTTCTGAATTTTCACGTTTGACTAACTAATCCTTCTTGCGGTATCGATTAGAGTTCTTCATTTCCCGTCCTACAGTTGTTTATTTTACAGCACTTTGTACTGCATTGGTTCAGCATCTCTTACCGTGGGAATCCCCTTGCAAAATTCCCCTCTGCCTCTGTCTCAGAGAATTCCGCACTTAAGATGAAATAGCTTCATAAGACCACATAGCTTTCACAGAATCCTTTCTTCTCATGCAAAACAGTGTTGCAAACCATTAAGATCCAGTAACAGAGAAGGTAAATCACAGTCAGTTTTCATACCTCCTCACCACAAGAAACAAAGTTCTGATAGTAGGGTATCGTGCAGTGTAGTTAAACGCTAATATAACAGTAACAAAACACGTGGTTTTCTTGCAGCCTGTTAGTTGTGTCTTTTCTGTTACCTGTCACTTAGAACACAAGGCTGAGCAGAGCCACTGCTGAACGTTGACTAACAGCCAGATGCAAATCTTGTGCCTCACCATGGAGTAGACAGTACCATCTGTACGACAGAGTGCTCTGTAATTCTTGGCATTTCACTGACTTTGCTGCAAAATTCAATCAAAACAAACCAACCCTGTAACCCTTATTTTTATGCTGGGAGCCTTCCAATAGCGAATAGCATAATGAGTATTTCCTCTGAGACAAATAACCTGAAGGTGGTTCTGAAGGAAAAACCCTCTTAATATAACGAGGGTGTAAACTGAAAATGAAATATGGCCATTTAAAGGGTACTGTAGCTAATTATTCCTTTGCCAAACTTTCAGAACAAGCATTTTCCAGAGTTCATGCTCTCAGGTCATTTGTCCAGAATCCCTTTGTCTTGCAGTGTGGAAACAGGTCTTTTGAACAAAATTCTACAATACACTGAAAATAGAAAAATAAATTATTTTAGGAAAAATTACCGACACTAATTATTTCATATTTGATTAAATAAACCCCTCAAAATTCTCCATTTAATTTGGATCTGCAGCAAATATTTGTTTTTCCATATCTACCTCACTAAATTTATTACCAATCTTCTCTTAAGAAAACAAAATACTATGTGCAGATGATGCAGCTCATCTGCTGCACCTTCTGTTTCATTGCACTATTATTGAAAATCATGTAATTGGGGCAGTACCTGCAGTGAACCTTAGAGTGATAAGTAGGAGCAAAGCCGGTGCTGGGCCCGGGTGAGAGGCGGAGGGGCTGGGGGACCTGCCGGGCGGCCAGCGCTGTCCCCTGGGCCTTCACGAGGATTACCAAATGGAAATGACATCACCCACAGCCAATCGGGGGGCCCCGGGGGTACAGCTGGATGGAAGCCATATTCCACTTAAGTAACAAGACATGACATACCATGTGCTAATGCTAAATAATTTATCCCTCAGGCATATAGTGAATTGCAAAGCCAAGCTGAGGCCTGGTCAACAGTTTGTAGTTTAAATTAAAACTGGCTTTTCCATCTTAAAGGGAAGGAGGGGGTTGTCAACTGTTGTGATCAAAAGTGGACTGCATAAATCTGGGGGTTTTTCTCTTTTCTCCTTCTCTTCTCCTCTTCTCTTCTCTTCTCTTCTCTTCTCTTCTCTTCTCTTCTCTTCTCTTCTCTTCTCTTCTCTTCTCTTCTCTTCTCTTCTCTTCTCTTCTCTTCTCTTCTCTTCTCTTCTTTCTCCTGTTATAATTTGATCTAATCAAAACATTTCTTAGTGATTTTGTGGATGTACTCCACATATCTCTGTTAACATGCAGGAAAATCTTAGAGCAAGTTTTAAGTCACTGTGAATAATGATATTCAATATATCCTTGAAACTTAGGCATTAGCACCTGCAGTCTCCTAAGCTGAAGCTATTCCAAAATTTAGTCATATGTGTCTTCATGTTACAAATGTCATATAGGCGTTTCCGTAGCAGAGTCATAAATATGTCTCGTTAGGAATCCAGAGGCATTTGCTTCTGCTTAGGCTGAAGATCACGCCCAGTCAGGCTCTCTTCTGGATGGTTGGAGCCAGCAGTACACAGAGGCTGGATATGATGTTAACCACAGCATTTCGTTGCCTGCTGTTGGCTACTGGAACTCACAGCGTAGCCTTTCCGACTCAGAGGTCCAGCTAAGCTTGGCCAAGCCTTTGACATATTTTGTTAAAATACAGTGCTGCTCTTACTTAAGAGCTCGGTGCCGCAATACGCTAAACAACACTTCCACTGAAACCATGAGAAGCTGAAAGTAGCCAGCACCGTCCATAATCTATCCTTATGTAGCACTTTACAAACATGGTGGCTCAAATATTCTTTAATCTTCCAGTGTACTATTGATCAAGAAATAAACAGTTGAAATATACACTGTGTTGGTGGGAAGGAGATAGGAATTGCCTTTAAGTTATTTTACAATAAAAAATTAAAAGGACCTCTGGCCTATGGGATAAGTGAGAATATATTTACCTAATCTCTACATGTTTGGCTAGTTAAAACCTGGAGAGCATGAAGTGGTACAGAGTTAAAAGGAGCATGTAGACAAAAATACAAAACAAATTGGTAGTGTCTCTGAAAGGTCTTCAGGGAATTCGGCTTTATTGCCACAATAGTACACTTTCCAGTATGCAATTACTCGTTGTCACGGAAAGGGATTTTGAAGATTTCTCTTATTTTGGATGCTGCAAAGCATACTTAATTTAAGTAAGAGGTTGCATTTGATTTTTCCTTTCCATATTTGTTTACTTATCTAAGTTATTTTATGATTGTCAGGCCGGTATACAAGTTCCCCTTAGATAATAGAAAGAGAAAATAAAAGGCCACTGAAAAAAATGCAGCAGCAGCTAAAAAATAAATATATTATTTATTTTTAAGTTATATAAGTTCATAGTGTGCATTCTGTGATAGGGAAAGCTCTTCTATTAATAATTTTCAACCTTGGCAAAAATGCATTTTTGTAATTGATCATTCTTTTTTTACTCAAACATTTGTACAATGAGTAACAAAGCCTTTGCATCTAAATCCAAGTAGGAACAGAATTTGGCAAATCTAATTCCTTCCTGGATTTTCGCAGCTCTACTTCCTTTAGGAAGTTTTTAGTCAATGGGAAACAAAGGCTTATTGAAAGGATTAAAGTTACAGCTATTCTCTTTGTTTTAGAGCTTCAATCACGGTTTTCCTCTAGTAAACAACATTTGCAATTAATAAAACTTCTAAAAAAACAGGAACTTTGAGGAAGTACGTGCTTATGATAAGCAGCAGGATTTCTTTTAACAGAACTCTATACAAAGGTGTAGTCTTTTTAAGTTAAGACAATGATAACAATTGAGTTTCTCAATGCATTTTAAAAGTGTTCCTTCTGATAAACACAAGACAACATGCTCTACAGTCAGGGATGGGCAATACATTTAAATAGGATATATCTTGTCAACAGTTTATTGTGTCCCAAAATGATTTTAAATAGCTGCAAACAACTCACATTTCATATCATGCATAAACCTAGTAATCATGTCTTACACAATGAAATATCTATGCCCATTGGACATACAGTACTGCATATATTTATGAACTATTACCCATAAATTGTTTATTGTTTCCTTTATATGATGCTTGAAAAAGGTGTTTGGATAGCAGTTATCTGTGCATGAATAAGAACACATGGAATATTTAATCTTTATAATTTATCTTTTACTGGGTTTATGTCATGAAATATCTTATGAATATTTTCATGTTTATGTCAGCTATATTTTTCTTACTCGCTTTATGTGTTTACTCCCAAGGAATTATCTCCTGTCAGAGGTAAACTGAGGGAAACGCCGTAACTTTGTTGACGGCCCTCCCTGGAGGGCAGTGTGGAGCTCCGGGATGATTGGGACTGACTGTTGCAGGAGACATTTCATGAACAGCGCAACTATTGTTCTCACCCAAGTGTCCAGTTCTTTTTCTGGGGTGGCTTATGTCCAAAGAGTGCTGAAAACAGCAATCTGGAGAATAAAGGAACTGCAGTTCTGACTGGCCCCTTAAGTGCAAGCGCATTGCTGTTTCTTACATGCCATTTCTCATTTACAAAAAGCATCTTAAGCCATTGTCCTTCTGATTATAATTTTTTTTACTTTTATCTCACACGTAGGCAGATTTTTTCTTTCAGATTTTTTCAAGTAAATGTTCCAGTGAACTAAGAGTATCTTTGCTACCCTCTAACCTAGAGTCAACTTCTGATGAAGTTATAAACTTTTAGAAACAGAAGGTTTTAGTGGGAATCCTGACTCAGACTTTATTTCAGCAGCAGGAACAGTGCTCTGTTATCAGTAGAATGTGAGTCAGGCACCAACAATAAGTGATCTTTGAGATCATCCATTAAAAGTAAATGTTCTTTGTTGCTGTCTGAAACAAACAAGAAACAGAGACGAGTCATCTAAATGATTAAATGTGACACAGATGATGTTAAATACTATTTTTCAGACATTTTCCTACAGCAATAATGAGCTATTTTGTAAACAAAGTGTGTTATTGATTAAGGGTGCTACACCAGACGTTCTGCATGTATACATTGAATCAGACTGTGAAGATAGTCACATAGAAATTTGTAGGTTAGTGTAAATGGACAGACTGATTCCTAGAGGAAATAAGCGTTAGCATGAGAACAACAGCTGAACTAAAATCCCATAAGCCAGGAAAAACAGCTACACAATTACACTAACAGGTGGTTGGTTTCAAAACAAATTTCAAGGTCTGACAGCTCTGTGCACCTGCTTTGGGCTGATTTCTTTTAAGGACTTGGATTTGGCATGAACCATTGATAAAAACCATAATTCTTTGTGTCTGAGAAAAGTCATCATTACCATACAGTGATGATAAACTACTAAAGCTTGCTAAAAGTAGTACTTAGCCAAAAGGTAATATGGGTCGTTCTGCACACTCTGTCATTATACCTCAAGCTTTTCTCTACCGGAGAGCTTCAGGCAAACACCGTTAGGATCAAACCTCTCTTCTGTAAACTGAGATAATTCTGTCTCACTAGGGTGGTGCAATTTGAATTAGGTATGACTTCAGCCTTTGCCTTCACCATCGTAAGAAAAATAAAATTTTTTTGATAGGGGATTTCAATGAAGATATTTAGCAAATTTTGTTATAAAGGTTGTACTCTTTTTTCTAAATTTCTTTTAATTGTTAACATTTCATTTGGGGACATTTTCTTCTTTGCTTATATTTGTTCTCAGTTTATAGGCATTTTTCCTCAGTTTTGGACAAAAGAAGGATGGTCATTTTCATGTTGGGAAAACAATGAAAACATGCTTTTATCATTTAAATGTCTGTGCTGGTGGTCCTTTATGAATGGCTCCCACATGTCAGTAAGAAATAGTATAAATCTTAAATTTGATCAGAACAGATGGATAAATGTAGCATTTTGGGTTTAAGTTACTTAGTTTCTACAGAATTGAAATGAGATTTTCGGAACAGTCTAAATACCTAGAAATTCAAGTTCCTCTAATTATCGGGTAGTGGGATTAGATACAGTGCCAAGTTTATCACATCTCTGTAAGATCTGGGCCTTCACTTTGAACACCTCACTTTGCAAACCTAACGCATCATGTTCTCATGTGATGCAATCCTCAGTTCTAGAAATGTGTTTTGTTAAGTTTCTTCTAGAGAGAGCAGGAAGAATATGATGCCAATTTTCAGCTCTCAGCAACTGGTGTGATTAAATGAGATGCATACCTACATCCTAGTACCGTTCTGGGGACACCAGTATGACCTGCACAGTATGCAAACTGCAGCTACTTCTCGCTGCTTTACTTCCTTTCCTCTTGTCTGTTGATCAAAACTTGTAGGCATTTATAAACTTTATGGTGTTCAAGATTGTGGGGAGTGCATACAGAACTGGTAGTTTAGTTCTTTATCCTACTGTGGGGGTTTCCCCTCTACATTTTGCCGTTTTTTTAAGACATAAAATGATGAGTATATGGTTCACAGGTGGTACCAGAGAAACAGATAAACAGGATGATTAACCTGGCATATCCCATCTCCTTTTTACAAATGAAAATGCAAATCTACGTGATAACAGGTTTTTGTTTTAACTGTCCTTCATTCAGAATGACTAAATACATTACCTGACAGCAGGGTTGGGGGTTTTTTGCTGAAGATTCTGCTTCTCAGACCTTGATAGATTACTCCTTTTTTTGATTGTTGGGGACATTCCTGTTAATTTTGCTTGGCTGCTATATATGATTTAACCATGTGACTGTCAAGGTCTGTCTGTTAGTTTTTCCCATTTTTGTAGTTACATTCCAGATTCTGTGATCTGCAGACTTGAACTGGTCTGACTGGAAAATAAGATATGAAAGATACTAAGTTATACCTGGTGAAACATAGTTAAAGTGCACATCTTTCAATTCTCTGTATCAGTTATCTAGGTTTGGAGTGGTTTTGTCTTTGTTGCAGTTATTCAGCTAGTAAAGATTGGGGTGCCCTTTTTTTTGGTTGTCAACTTAAGACAGACAGTAGCACAAACCCAAAACCTCAGCTGCCTTCCTTGAGGAGGAAGAGCTAGCAAAGCTGAGCATTAGGTTCAAGAACTGGGTGCAAGGTTTTATCACTTGAAGGATCAAGCTACAGAAAAAAAAATTAGAGAAGACCATGTGGATGAAGAATCTGAGGATCTGCAAATTTTCCCTAATGAATATCTTAACAGCAAGCCAGGGACAACAGTCTTTTCTACCAGTAAGCTAGTAGAGGCTGGCTGTCCACAGTACTCTCTTAAAGGTTAGCTTCTATGGCAACCTGCATTTACACCAAATTAAGCTCAATGTGAAGCCACACCCTCAGACTGAACTGCTCCTATAAACGCACCCCTGTTCATTTCAGACAAAGTCGTCCAGGTTAGTGAAGCTCTGCCGTTTGTTTAATCTAGCCTGGCTGACCTTGCTTGAAAAACAATGGGAAATGCTCTCATGAACAGACAGCATAGATAAGGGTTAGCGATTTCCACTGAAGTGTAGTGTGATGAACAACTGAGAAAGAGCCAGTGGGCTTGTACGGTACAGCTGTTTGCAAAGGCATGTTTGTTTATAGTGTGAATCATTCTGAGAAGAAGTGCGTCTTGGGTTTTCTGCATTTGGAGGCTACCACCGTGCTTACTGCACTGCTATGACTAAGTTTCTTTATGAAGTATGAAGGCTGCTTAGAGTTGTGTTATATTCTAATATATCGGTAGATTTCAACCTGCTATGGAGTGATCCTTTGTCACTTTCTTAGAATGTGGCTCTAAGCTTTTCAGAAGGACAGGACATCTCAGGACTTAGCTTTGAATGCTTTTCTCAGAGACCTGACTGTTGAAGAGTGCTCAGATATTAAATTGAAAGATTTGACCCACTTTGGGGAGGAAGAAGAACAAACAGAACTGGAAGTGGGAAGGTCACCTTTAATAGCTCATGAACTAGTTCTTAACAGGCTTTACAATTGCTTTGTTTCTTCCTCTCATAGTGCTGTAAACATGACTACCCAAAGGAAGACCTTAGAAAACAACTCAAGGAAGGTACGAAGGCTGTTGAGAAAGCAAAGAAGCCAGCTGGAGCGGTTAGTGTTAAACACAACATTTTCTAATAGTTCTAGTGGATTTTCTCCACTTTTCTCAGTAGCTGCACATCACATATTTTGAACCAGTACAGTGAAGCAAGTGAGGGCATTCTCATACAGAAAGCTCACTTTTTAATGCATAATAATAGGTTGGGTTCTATTTGTAGTCTTCCTAAATCCCTGGTAAATAGACAGCTGCTTAATCCAAGGTTGAACAGAAGAGGAAGGTTTTAATACATCCTTTTTTCACTTAGAGTTTAGCTACTGGGCTTTCTGCTAGAAGAGACCCTCTAATTTTTCTTGGTTTGGGCACAATTACTAGAGCAAGCACATTTGTCAATTAATTGAGAAATACATGGGTTTTTTACATAATGTCAAAATTCTGAACCTCATGCTTAGGAGGCTGTACTGTTTAGAGGGAATGTTGAATTGCTAGTGGTTTGTGATATTTTATATTTGAAGAATCAAGGAGATGGGATAATATTGACAGGTCATAGGTTAAACCTCTTAGTGAGAGTAAGTTTGTAGATATCAAATCTAACTCTTCCTAGTTTGTGATGTCTAAAAAAGGTGTTGGGACTAGGAGGTACGGTTGATGAATGCAGGTGGTATATCTGTGTCTGTAATTTGAAGTAACCATAATGTATTTTAAGAGTTCCTATTACCAAAGTCACTGTAAGGTTATGTGGCATCCACAATCCCTGTCCCTCCTTTCCTAATTGTGCATAAGTAGAATGATGAGTTGCTCAAACAACATGCAGTGCCTTTGTTGTCCAGGGTGGTCTGCACAAGTGTTTGCACTACGTGCAGTGTATAGTGGGAGGACTTGGTATTTCCTGGCTCCCTGATCACTTTCCTTTCCCTTTTGTTCCTCTGCTGAGCAGGCTGTCAGTCTCCACAGAGTATTAAATCTTGCTTGCAGACAAACATGGTCATTTGGTACCTGTCAAAGAACAGCAGTAGGGGCAGGTGTTCCTCTGTCACTATGTTCTGCCTCTTGCCACAGTATTTAATCTCTCTCTCTCAGTATTTCACTGCCTCCCATTTGAAGTCTGAGAGACATCTCTGATGTAAATCAAATGATGTTTTCTTTTCCTGTTATGTCTTCAAGACCCCAGTTCTTCTTGCATACACTAACTCCTATTTGTGAATAGTAACTCTATCTCCATGGTTGGTTAGGTTATTGAACTACATTTCTCATTCTGCACTTCATTTTTATTTTCAGAAAAGCAACCTATGGCTCTTTACATTAGGAATCAAGGGAAGGTTTTGCTGGAATATGTTTTGCAAGCTGAAATGTTTCTGACAGTAAAAACAAAATTCTCATCTCTGTTAAGGGCTTGGATACATTTAGAATATAGTTTTATCCAGAATAATTTATCTCAAGTTGGAGGGGAATTTGAATTCTGAGGTGACATCAAATGAAGTTTAAGTCATATGTATGCACAGCATGAACAAAAGGAAATGGTTCTTTATGAGAGACAGCAAAACTGAGCAGGTAGGAAGAAGGAGAATGCAGATTTTGCAAAGTGAATACAAAAAAAACCCTTTTGTGTAATCAGTGTAGCAAACAAGAATAATAATAACAGAGGCATAAATGCAGCAAACAAGAAAGGATTAAAAAAATGTAGTTAGTTATACTCACTGAGCTGATTGAGCTAGATTGCCTTTGTATCATCTACTGTCTTGTACTTTGAAACTGAAGCACTTTAAACAACAAAAATGAGAAAAATGCCTCATAAACTACTTTTGACTTTGAGTGTTTGAGCTGTGAAATGCCTTTGTTTCATGTATTTATTTGTTTGTGATGTTATCTACAAGTGGCGACTGATTTCTTCCTGTACAATATCCATTCACTACAACTAAAGAGGGATGGGACATTCAACCTTTGTCTTGGGAGTGAGAAAATAAGTTGTACATGCAAAGAGAACAGATTATCTATGTTATTGCTGTGTCTACCCCAGCACTTCTATATGAAGCTCTCAGCCTTTATGTTATAAATGTCATGTAACTTTTTCTAGTAGGTTGAATAACATTTTCAATTATGGTCTAGAGATAAAAGTTAAAGCTGTAAACGGAGGTTGATGTAGAATAGCAAAGGAAAATAATCTTGTTTTATCTCACTCTGTAGGTGGTACAGTGTTCTACAAAATCACTGAGCCATTACTTGCTCTCTAATTGTCCTTCATTTTCCTGTGCTGAGAAGCTATTAGTGCAGGATATAAATTGTGTCTGGGCTATATTTCTGCAGCTAACTGGTAAGGAATCAAATTTTTAAATTGTTGCATAGAGCTCCTCAGACACCTCTACAACTTCAGACAACAAAACCTTCTAAAACTTAACGTTTTTGGAATCACCCATCTCTTCTCAGATACAGTGTTGCTATTTTAAAGGCTTTTTGGTTGATTCCAACTCCAGGACATGTTTTCTGTGCAATATACTGCTTCAAGCTCATGCATTTGTAATTAGTAGGGAAAACAAATTCATAAGGCTGTTCACTATTTAAAGTGTCACAGTTCAAGCTTAAGGGACAGTTCATTGCAGCAATAATACTTCGTCTTCACTACAGTTACAAAAAGTGATTTTTACATGTTGTGCTTATTTGATTCAGGTGAAGCCATGGTCCCATCATGAACCCTGTAGCTTTCTTCTGTTCTGCTTTGTTTGTCACCAGCCACTTTCTGCTTAATTGTGGTTAATTGTAGGTTTGCTTTGGAAGAGTGTTGGTTCTGGCTTATTGTCTGAAAAGCATTGGCCTTAAACTGAACAGGATATAGCCTGGAATCATTTGAAATCCTATTGCTCCCAGTCACCTTGAGAAGGCTCATAAAAATATGATATGAGCTCTGAAGAGAGAAATGGAGAGATCTGATTAAGAACGGGAAGAAAAACTTTCTGTCCAGAGCAAGTGATTAAGCTTCATGTCTCCATTTCCCAAACCACCTCCAAACAAGATCAAAATGATCCCTAGGATTTGCTTTAGCTATTACAATCAGTGTTTTAGTTTGCTGTAATTTTCCATCGAATAGCAAAAAATGTATATGATATATTTATAAAATTATTCCTATTTGTCCTTCATTGTGATCTTTTCCTAGTCTCAGTTAGGTTTTTCCCTCTCTCTTTTCTCCTGTGTCTCTTTCTAGAAGTTTCTGTCTTGATTTTCTGAGTTTGTTTCTCAGGAATGCTCTCAGGCAAAAGTTCTCAATGGTACAAAGTCAAATAGATTATCTTTTTAAAAAAGTTATTATTTAATATTTCTTCTTCCCTTCATAGTCTTTATATGTTTTAGCCAGCTTGGAGAGGTATTGCATTTACATATATGCGTCATTAGTGAAGATCTGAGCGTGTACAACTGAGAGCAGAATTGGCTTAAAGTCTGCTTCAAAAGGAAATTGAGTAGGATCCTGCAATCCCGACCTGTTTCCCTTTCCAACATCAATGAGCTGAATCAGAAGGGAACTAATGAATTCTGGTCGATTTCCTTCAGCGCACCAAAGCTCTTTCTTTAAACACATACTGAAGAAGGGAAATGAAGTAGGATTAGTCCATTTCCCTTTGAAGCCAGCTGTGTGTTCACAGTGGAAGTACTGTAAAATTATTTCACTTGCCACTTTCTGGCTGTGGGCCAAACTGTAGTATCATCTTGAACTGATGCGAGGTCTGAAAATACATAGAGAAACACATAGACTGCCTCTGGACAGTGAGTAAGAAATTGGTATCCGTATGGCAAATTGGCTTGTGTTGTTATGCTTCAGTTCTTTACCTGTTTGGCAAGGGATCACCTAATTATTTTTTTTCATTAGCTTTGCCATGGCCATAAGCGGTTCTGGGGCCTTATTTTCCCTTTTAGATTGACTTCAAATGGGAGTGTGAATTTTTAAGGTAATGTTAAGACATTTTGTTGTTTCTTTAGTGCTATTAAGTTGTGTTTTTGCGGGGGAAAAGTCCCACATGTTTCATCTTACACAGAGTGTGTTTGGGGAGGAAGGATGTTTGAGGAGTTGTATAATGCTGAAAGTTGTGTATGTCTGACTCATGCAAGTAGTAAGTATTGTTCTGCCTGCATATAGCAGCTTTCTTTCCAGAAGGTCTCAAAACATTTTGTAAATAATGTGGTGATTGCCTAGCATGTGAAACTCTCAGGGACTGAAATATCCTTTTGCTCCAAAAGGATGAGACTTCACCACTCCATTTGCATTTAGTATTGCAGAACTATGGCTACCACACACAGCTGAACAGTTCTGATCCTCTGTGTAGGAGATAAAAGATAAGAAAAAGATAGGCAGAGTCTTATCCACAGCGCTATACAAATAAAGTATACTGGAACGAAAAGTGGCTGCAATGTCGTAAGTACTGTGCTGTTGGGAAGAATGGGAACATTTGGGCTGGGACCTTTCTTTTACAGAGCTATTGGATCTCTGTGTCTCACAGAGTCTTTCTTGTAATGTGTCCACAGATACTGGCCCTGGTCTTATCTGTTACATGGCATCTGCGATTTCCATGTTTTTCCATGCCACTATGGTTTTTGCCTGTCTAATTACAGCACATTTCTGAAGGCACAAACTAAGCTGACAAATGTGCTGCCCTGATGCCATAAATAAAGCTGAACCAGGCATTTACTGGTACGGCAGTTGTAAGCTGGAGGTTATATGTTTTTCACAGTTTGTGTTGACGTAGCTATGCTGGCAGAAATTTAGAATCATAGAATCATTTAGGTTGGAAACGACCTTTAAGATCATCAAGTCCAGCTGTTAACCTAGCACTTCCAAGTCCACCGCTAAACCATGTCCCTAAGCACCACATCTACACATCTTTTAAATACCTCCGGGGATGGGGACTCAACCACTTCCAATGCTTGACAACCCTTTCCATGAAGAAATTTTTCCTAATATCCAATCTAAACCTTCCCTGGCACAACTTGAGGCCATTTCCTCTTGTCCTATCGCTTGTTCCTTGGGAGAAGAGATCGACACCCACCTCTCTACAACCTCCTTTCAGGCAGTTGTAGAGAGCGATAAGGTCTCCCCTCAGCCTCCTTTTCTCCAGGTTAAACAACCCCAGTTCCCTCAGCCGCTCCTCATAAGACTTGTGCTCCAGACCGTTCACCAGCTTCGTTGCCTTTCTCTGGACACGCTCCAGCACCTCAATGTCTTTCTTGTAGTGAGGGGCCCAAAACTGAACACAGTATTCGAGGTGCGGCCTCATCAGTGCCGAGTACGGGGGGACCATCACTTCCCTAGTCCTGCTGGCCACAATATTCCTGATACAAGCCAGGATGCCATTGACTGCCTTGGCCACTGCTGGCTCATATTCAGCCAGCTGTTGGCCAACATCCCCAGGTCCTTCTCTGCCAGGCAGCTTTCCAGCCACTCTTCCCCAAGCCTGTAGCGTTGCATGGGGTTGTTGTGACCCAACTGCAGGACCTGGCTCTTAGCCTTGTTGAACCTCATACAGTTGGCCTCAGCCCATCAATCCAGCCTGTCCAGATCCCTCTGCAGACCCTTCCCACCCTCAAGCAGATCAACACTCCCGCCCAGTTTGGTGTCATCTCCAAACTTACTGAGGGTGCACTCGATCCTCCGATCATTGATAAAGATATTAAACAGAACAGGCCCCAACACAGAGCCCTGTGGAACACCACTTGTGACCGGCTGCCAACTGGATTTAACTCCGTTCACTACAACTCTTTGGGCCCAGACATCCAGCCAGTTTTTTACCCAGTGAAGCGTACGCCCATCCAAGCCATGAGCAGCCAGCTTCTCCAGGAGAATGCTGTAGGAAATGGTGTCAAAGGCTTTACTAAAGTCTAGGTAAACAACATCCACAGCCTCTCCCTCATCCACTACGCAGGTCACCTTGTCATAGAAGGAGATCAGGTTAGACGAGCAGGTCCTGCCTTTCATAAACCCATGCTGACTGGGCTTCATCGCCTGGTTGTCCTGTACGTGCTGCGTGATGGCACTCAGATGATCTGCTCCATAACCTTCCCTGGTACCGAGGTCAGGCTGACAGGCCCTGTAGTTCCCCGGATCCTCCTTCTGGCCCTTCTTGTAGATGGGTGTCACATTTGCTAACCTCCAGTCAACTGGAACCTCCCCAGTTAGCCAGGACTGCTGATAAAATCTTGAAAGTGGCTTGGTGAGCACATCCACCAGGTCCCTCAATACCCTCGGGTGGATCCCATCCGACCCCATAGGCCTGTGCGTGTCTAAGTGGTGTAGCAGGTCGCTAACCATTTCCTTTTGCATTATGGGGCTTCATTCTGCTCCCCATCCCTGTCTTCCAGCTCAGGGGGCTGGGTATGCAGAGAACAACTGGTCTTACTATTAAAGACTGAGGCAAAGAAGGCATCAAGTACCTCAGCCTTTTCCTCATCCTTTGTCACTATGTTTGCCCCCGCGTCCAATAGAGGATGGAGATTCTCCTTAGCCCTCCTTTTGTTGCTAATGTATTTATAGAAACATTTTGTGTTGTCTTTTATGGCAGTAGGCAGATTAAGTTCTAGTTGGGCTTTGGCCCTTCTATTTCTCCCTGCATAACCTCACGACATCTTTGTAGTCCTCCTGAGTTGTGGGCCCCTTCTTCCAAAGGTCATAAACTCTCCTTTTTTTCCTGAGTTTCAGCCAAAGCTCTCTGTTCAGCCAGGCCGGTCTTCTTCCCTGCTGGCTTGTCTTTCAGCACATGGGGATGGCCTGCTCCTGCACCTTTGAGATTTCCTTCTTGAAGAATGCCCAGCCTTCCTGGACTCCTTTGCCCTTCAGGACTGCCTCCCAAGGGACTCTGACAACCAGGCTCCTAAACAGGCCAAAGTCTGCCCTCTGGAAGTCCAAGGTAGCAGTTCTGCTGACCCCCTTCCTTACCTCTCCAAGAATCAAAAACTCTATCATTTTGTGATTGCTATGCCCAAGACGGCCTCCAACCATCACATCACCCACAAGTCCTTCTCTGTTCACAAACAACAGGTCCAGCGGGGCGCCTTCCCTAGTTGGCTCACTCACCAGCTGTGCCAGGATGTTATCTGCCACACACTCCAGGAACCTCCTAGACTGTTTCCTCTTCACTGTATTGTATTTCCAGTAGACATCTGGTAAATTGAAGTCCCCCACGAGAACAAGGGCTAGCGATTGTGAGACTTCTCCCAGCTGCTTATAGAATATTTCATCTGCCTCTTCATCCTGGTTGGGTGGTCTACAATGATATCTGGCTTGTAGGCCTTCCCCCGATTCTTACCCATAAACACTCAACCCTATCGTCACCATCATTAAGTTCTAGACAATCAAAACACTCCCTAACATACAGGGCAACCCCACCACCTTCCCTTCCTTGCCTATCTCTTCTGAAGAGTTTATAGCCATCCATTGCAGAACTCCAGTTGTGCGAGTCATCCCACACTACCATTTGTAGTGTAGTGCTGACTCTAGGGAGCAGTGGATGAAGATTCTTGGCTGCCCTTAAAGTAGATGCACACTAACCAAATTAGGGATTTGTAGATTAGGACTGGGACTTCAGACTTGGTCCAGAAGTGAGAGGAGGATCGGAGGAATACCCAGAGCACCAGAGCAATATTAGACTGTCAGGCTGAATATAGTGCAGCTTCTCTCTGAGGTTCACGTTTGCTTGCAGGTTAAGTGAGCTGCTGAGTTGGTACCAGAACTGACAAAAGGCAACTAACATAAGCAACCTTCATATTAAAAACATGCTAACAATAAATTTAAGAAAGCTAGCATTAAATATAAGGAAACTTGCTTCTTATTCTGACTGCTGTTTTTTACCTAATGATAATACTGTCTGTAAAGACAGTGAAGGATTTTGATTGCAGAGCTGAGTTCAAACCACAAAATCTGAATCTGTATGGGCCTGCCTTTTGAGAAGATTAGGCAGTCCAAAACTAAATCCATGGATAAAGGAGTGATCTTTCTTCAGGCCATGGAAAAACCAAAGGAATTTCTTAGTTTGCTGTTCTTTGTTCTCAGAAAAGCACAGTGAAAGGAGGGAAAATAAGAAAGGCTATGCTTGCATTCCTAAAGAGGCCTTAAAAAAAGAAAACCACCTAGGCAATAAAGAGTCAGGTAGGAAGAGATGAATGGCCTTGAGAATTTACATGCAAAACTGCCCTTATGGGAGAGCTCCAGGAAAGCTTAACAGATGTCCGTAAGTACTATTAACTCAGCCAAAAGCTAACAGAAAATTGTCAGTATTCTACAAAGCCCAGTGAACAGTCCTAAACGCATGCATGCATGCAGATTAGACATGCATGACTTCTGGGGGCCCTGAGATGGAAGGGGATGCACCCGATCAGGAGAGCGGGAAAAAACAAACAACAAAAAAGTGCAGATAATTCAGTACTCCCTAACTCTCCACTCTGGAGATGTTCCCTTTTGTATCTAACACAACAGAGGTAGAAATTAGGCCACAGCATCACTGGAGCAGACGGGCAGGCTCTGTCTGTGGAGCAGCAGCATGTGCTTCTTTTCAGGGAGTTGCCTGGTAACGGAATGCTGTCCGCCTGAGTAACTGCAGGAGCCCATTGAAACCCACCGACGGGCAGAGGGAAGGAGAGAAAGGAAGAAAGAAAGGAGGAGGGGGGAGAGTGAGCTCACCAGTTTAGAAATTTCTGGCAGCAAAGTGAGGACACTAGGAACGAAAGAGGGAAAACAAACTAGGAAAGCGGAGACAAACTCTTCCTATTCAAGAGTAAATCTCTTCAGAGATGTCTAATTTTATTTCGTACATGTCAGAGAGGGATCAAATGTCACAGATTTTATAGACCATGTGAGGATGGTCACACCCAAAGAATATATTACTTTTAATGTGTAGAATATGCATGCTTCTGAAAAGAAAAAGTGCTTGTGGAAAGCTGAATGCACATACAGAACCTTACTGCAGGTAATGAGAGGCATCCTGCAATGCAACTACTTCCCTTGTATGGCACTCCGGGTGACCGGGCCTTCAGGCCAGTCAACTCAGCTGCTATTAGCCCAGCGGGACAGTACATGTGAGCTCCTACAATGACGTCATTAAATGCTGTGCTGGGGACTGAATCTATTATAGTGACCAACAATTAGATTGCATTGTTGTGCCAAATGGCTAATTTCTATTAGTGTGGGAATTAGTTAAATATCACTTCATCTGGGTTTTTAAAGAACCTAAGGGAGTCAAGTGTTTAACTCTCACTGAATTTCAATTGCATATCTCCCAGGGAAAATTAATGAGCTGAGTCCTAAGAAGCCTTGCTGTTTCCAAAGCAGCTTAAATTTATTGTTTGTTGTCCAAGTCTCTTTTTCCCCTCATTTATAGATATGGAGTATTCATTTTTACATGCAGAAATATTTATCAGTAATTTCAGTTATTAATGGTTTGGAAGTTTGGAGTCCTTGCTCTTATGGAACAAGCTTTCAAATGATTCCAACTAAATTATATTGTCAGAGTAGCGAAGTAAATAGTTGTGAAGACGGACATTTTGACCACTTTAAGAGTTAGCAGCTCACTGAACTAAATGGTTAATTCTCTCAGAAATCAAGATCAGATTCAGGAAATGAGCATTGAAACAGCCTTCACTGGAGGCTATTGCAGTATGCTTTCTCAGTGAAAACTCAAGCCCCGGAGAAGATACTGGAATTAGTTAAATATCCAAACAGGAAATGCTGTATTAAATCAGGCCAGTATTCCATCTGATATGAAGCCAATTTTTGACAGTTACCAGAAGCACAGGAAAGTATATTATGAATAATTTTGAAAAGGATTGCCTGTAAAGGGAATCTCTTTCAAACAGTAATCTATTGATGGTAGGATTATTTTTTAAATATAAAGGTTAAAGAAAATATATGTCAATATGATTGGCCATTGTAAGAACTCTAGAAGAGGTGTAAGTCCCTACAGAGAAATGCATCCATTATACATTTGAATTATTTTTCTACAGTGATCAGTTTCTATGGTGCCTGCTGCCAGGAGCTCTGCTCACACTAAGTTGTTCAGTCTTCTTTGGTTTTCCTCTAGGTATGTATAGGAATTCAGCTAGTAGTATGAATGTGCTTAATATATTCAAATTAATTGGACATTCATTACTGTACATGAGACTGATGAGATGTTAAGGATTGAATATACCCTCCAAGAATAGGGAGATGCTGTCATACTGTCCTGTTGTGTGAAGGCCACACTGTTCTGCAGCAGCCAACCACTTTTGAATTTCAGGAATGATACTAACAGGCTCAGGTGGAAGCAGCATGGATCTTTTCTCAATTACATAACTGGTTGATGATTTATGGTGAGAGCAGAGATTAGGAAACTCTCTTTGCAAAAAATACCCAAAGAACTAAGAATAATATTTCCATTATATCTGAAAAATTCTGTCCTATGAGGTAACAAACCCAGACAATTACACTTTTTTGCATCATGAGGCATGAAAAGAAGCTATAATAAAATAAAATGTAGATAAAGGAAATAATTTTGTTTCCTTTGGAAACCAGAATGTAAATTACTGGGTTTTTGATGTCTTTTAATAACAGTTGTGATCTTTTTAGAAACAAGTTAGAAAGTCTGGGGAGAATTAACTGTCCAGGTAATGGGTGGTTGTGACAGTTACAGCTGTAGCTTATAGGGCACTGAAAGAAGCAAATCTTTTGGGATCAAATATCTTATGTGCTGTCCCTATGACATTCATACTTTAATTCAAAACTGCAGTCTTCTGGGGTATTTTAGATTTTATGTTGCTGCTGTCATCAAGCATATCATTCCTATTATTCTCAGTTCACTAGGTTGTGCAAGAAACAGTTTTTCTCCGAAAGCCCAGGAAATGAGCCATGTTGATTGTTCATCAGAGAATACAACTGAAGTTTAGCTTTGTGTTTGACTGCAAGAGAATTTTCTGTAATCAAAAACTGTGTATCCATTCTATGTCTGAAAGTAGGATCAGAAATTCCCAGGTTTTCCAGGATATGTCATTATTTCAGCCGTTCTGATACAATAAGACTGGGCTCAGTCTTTGCTTTTCTCTTATCAGATTTGCCATACTCTACAATACAATAAACGCCCACACAAAAAACAATGTTAAAATAAGGTTAAGGTGAGGACATATACTCACAAAGGAAGGAAGTTCTGAAATACTGTTTTCATTAAAATCTTCACTCAACAAGCAAAATGTTACCAAAAGATGAAGGGTCTGTGGCTGAGGACTGAAAGTATGCTAAAATTTTTACTACTGTGGTATGATCTGTATTGTACAAAATTATTCTTCAGTGATCTGCTCCAGCTTGATTATCCCATCCGCTATCAAAATTAATGAAAAGT
Source organism: Ciconia boyciana (assembly GCF_034638445.1). Taxonomy (NCBI): domain Eukaryota; kingdom Metazoa; phylum Chordata; class Aves; order Ciconiiformes; family Ciconiidae; genus Ciconia; species Ciconia boyciana. The sequence goes on along the minus strand of NC_132943.1, from coordinate 7,889,556 downwards.
TATTGCAGTAGATGAGTAGTGATACTGCTGTATATTTTTAGGCATCAGTAGTTTTTTTCTTTGATGACTAGAGACAACATTCAAAGCTGAGAGCCTATGTTCAATTCTGAAATTCTCTGCCTTTTACAAACCTCCTCTGATCATCCTGTAATGTATTTATTTTAAGCTCTGAAATGCCAGCTTGAATACCTGATTTGAAGACTGAGTTGTCAATTGTTAGTCTAACTTTTACAGACCCACACCGAGCTATTTAGTTTTGTCCGGACATAGATTTCCAAGCACATTTACTCAATTTCACTTGGACATGACAAAAAATGCCTTTGATACAAATCTCATTCATTTTGATGACGTTTTCATAGATTCCAGAAATATGATTTGACACCTAGATTTTTTTCTTTATTGACTCCCTCTTATGCTTACCTTCATTTTGGCATGGTATCATTCCTACATAGCATTCAAAAATCACCTAGATTAATTTGAGGAATTTCATGGTGTCTTGTCTGAGATTACTTTACTGGAAAGCCCCAGTCTATTTGAACTACTATACGATATTCCAGTGTCAAAATATTATCAGAAATGTAAATAATTTTCAATATATTTTTTTCCTATGGTATTTGCTATCAAGAGACAGAATTTTTCAATGAATTTAATATAATTGGACAGTAAGTATATTGTGATGATAAAATAGAGTCAACTGGTAATAAATATATGTCAAGCAAAAGCTACAGTTTGCTAATTCCAGTAATGAGGTTGTATGGAAGTATTGGGAGGAAACTATACCAGCATCAAAAAGTCACACCTTTTGCAAATGTTCTGTGTTTTCAAATGAACAACAAACAAAAATACGTAGTGTTCATTGAGCTATCTGAACAGAGCAGGAGGAGCTGTGGTCTTCTTTTCAGAAGGTTCACACATACAAGAGACAAACTATTAACTGTATTGAAACAATTCCCGAGGATTTTCTTCCTACTGTCACTCTTGGATGTTTTATTCTGGAATAAGAATGTCCATACGTAGCGGGTTTGGATTTTTGGAATTTTTTAAGTAATTGTTCTACTTCGAACACATATTATATCTTATTTGTATGAGCAAGTTTAGGCAAGGCCTTAGCTTTTATTGAGATGCCATTCCAGTATATGCAGGTTTTTATTGCAAGTTGCTATGGAAAGCTATGGTACAAGGTAGAATATATTCCGTTTGAAAACTGTAGAATTTGAGGTTGTATGTATGTTTGTAATCCTGTCCTCAAGGTACTGCTGCTGTGAGTACCTTGGAATACTTGTGAATACTGGAGCTCTGTATTTTTTCTCATTTTACTGTTTATCTTTTTTTCTGTTTGTTTCTGTTTCTTTCTCTTTCCCCCTCTATTTTTTATTTTTTCTTCCTTGTGTTAGACAATAAAATTAGTGAATTAACAGAAGAAAAACATACAAGGTGAAAGATGAACAGATTTTCAGTCATAGTGAGCATTCTAATTATTGTGAATTGGGATGTGTTTTTTAAATTAACATAATTAACTGTCAAAATACGATGGCTATCAGATTAAGAACAAATCTGATTTCATTTATTCTGTATATAGGTACAGATCCTTTGTTGTCTAAGTTGTCATAGCTGATGACTTGTTGAACTGTGATATATTACTCTATCTGGGGAGTGGCCAGTGTAAGAATATTGATGGATCAATGGCTCAGTTTTTCTTTCATTTAGTAATTTTTTTCCCCTAGATTTTCCTCAATTTTACTCTCCTGTGTTTTCCTCTGTCTTTTTCTCAGCTGCATGGTTATTTAGGGAACAATCATAGTGTTAATAGGGTTGTTTAGTATAATACATGTTTTCACATTTAGGTTGGTATAAAATTTACATATGTTTGGCAGTGCTGTGTCAAATGGGAGTAAATCCTAAGGAGGTGCCCCTTACTTAACCCAGTGTCTTGTGTTATCCAAAGAATAACTTCAAAGCTGATTATTTTACCAAGAGGCACCACACAGGGCAACCCTTTGATTTTCTTTTTTACTGCTCACAAGCTCTGATAGAACAAATTAAAATAAAATTTCTCAAAGACTTCTTCTTTATATTTTTAGTTGCCCCAATAAAAGAGATCACCTCCACATTTTTGGGTGTGCTGTAAATTGCTTTGCTGTTGAGCTAGCGTGATTACCATTTGCACATTCCTTAGTTTAAAGGAAAAAAAGAAAGCTTTATAACATGGAGCCTGTATTACACAGCCCTGTCATTGTGTTTAACCTGATTCAGTACTGCAGCTGTTTATTCCCTTTTTTCTTTTTTCTGACAACAATTTAAGATGATTTTGGTTAAAGTGAAATCATGTTCCTGTTATTCACCTATGTTATAAAAATCCTATCATACTTGAAAGTGTCATCAGTTCAGCAAATGTTTGAAATTGTATTGCGAATTTAATAGGTATGAGCAGATGGGTCCCCGGTTTCAATCCCTATAGTGAAAGATGTGTACCGCCGAGAACCTGCCTTTAAATAATGACTATACCATATGTTGTTGAAAAGAAACACATTAAGGTTTGGCAAACTGTTTAAAAAAATACTTTGTATCATTCAACCTCTTATTTTAAGCTTACCAAAGTTATCTTAAAACATGGAACAAGTGATTTAAATCAAACACTTTAGTAGTGCTGATTAGCATTTAACCTGGTATGTCCTAAACAGCTATGTGGATAATTGAGAAAGACTTCGAAAATTGCTAGTGCTATATCAAATTGTATGTTGGCAAATCATTTAACTGGGCTGTCCTGAAGTTTTGTTTGATATGTGAGAACATAGCCATCTCACACTGTTTTTATTATGAATGCAGGAAGTAATGGTTATTAGGGCCTGGGAATACTGTTAAAACATACACTTGAATTAACATGTTACCGCTGACAGTAGCTTACTTTGTTAGCAAAGGAAAGAGCTTGAAGTATTCAAGTATTAGAAGTATTAAAAAAGCAAAAGGTACAGTAAAAATAATGTATTCAAAAGTGAAATAAAAGATGAAGTCAACAACCTATCTTTTAGTGCATTAAAAGTAACCACACACTTAACATGTGAACTCTGTTAATTTATAACAATTGGAAACAGCAAATAAGAGAACACAATGTAAGTCAAGGCTTGTATGAAGAAGTAATATCTTTTACTAGACAAATGGCTTAAGTGAAATAACAGCTGGACTTTCTGGGGTATAAGCTCTTATTTAGGCCTGAAGTAAAGCAACTACCAAATATATTGTTTTGTCTAGTAAAAATATTAACTATCCCCATACAGCTTAAATAATTTGTATGCACAGACATTTATATGTGCATTTATATGCACAATCATAGTTGCAGCATCATTGCTACTAGAAACATAATATATTTGTGAAAAGATTTTTTTTTCCTAGTTACCCTCCATTCTGTTTCACAAAGTGATCCCTATGCTTTCTGGGAGGGAACTCAGATACGCAAAAACTGCAGAGTCAATAGTAGTGCCACATACCATGCAATCCCAGTTAGAAGTGGTATGCTTTGAGATAGAGCTCCTTCGATGCAGCTTGCATGGAATTACCATCAGATTCCGCTAGATATGTTCCAAATTTGTGGTCACTGTGTTTGCTAGAGACTGTTTGTGTGAAGACTCTGCTTCTGTAGTCTACAGCTGAATGTTTATATGTAGTCTCCAAGATATGTAGTCTCCAAGGCTGAACCCTTGATAACTTGATATAGTTTTAAGTCACATTTTGTAGTCTTCACACAGGGAAAACACCAACTGTAATTAACACTTGGTATTTTGAACACTGTTCTGAAGCCCTTAGTAAGTTCTTAAATTTTATTTCTGTACATATCATCTAAGATGTGTGGTAAGATTAATGGTGTACCCTGGAAATCTTCTCAGATAGAGAATTGACTCCCTCATTTAGGCTGAATGAGCAGTTGTGTTGAATCATGAAGTCTAGTGGGAACATGCTGCCTGTACAGTCTTTGCATTCTGGCTAACTATATAGGGATACTTTAGATTTTGTCATTGCTTACTAAGATATTTGAAGCAATGCAACTCTGTAATATAAATGCAGTTATTCTTTCATAATACATAATATGTATGACTTTTGACTTGGAGGTGAAAGTTTTTCTAAGACTTAGGTAATAATTAGGTGATGAAGGAATGCATGTTTAAGGATGTAATAACATGATGCAACATATGGATGGTACAAGCACATCCATAGTTAGTGGTAGTGCTGTAGCTATGGTGATCTGAGAGTACAGAAGTACAAGCAAGGCAAGGCTTGTAGGAAGAGGCAAAATCTTATTATATTAGTTTTCAGCTGGAGAAATCAATCAGCTTTTGAGAATGCAAGACAGAAAGAGACATGAAGTGGAAACAGCAAATGTCAAACTGTATTCCTTTTGGGAATAATTGCTTTTATAATTTAAATTACTTAATTATGTTAAACAGTTTGAAGGAAAAAAGGTGGCAAGCACTGCTGCAGCACAGGGAGAGATGGAAAAGTCATTAGTCACTGGGAGACTGAACGATGATGATGGAAAACTACAATAAAGGGAAAGTTTAGAAGCAACTGCTAAAAAGAAAAAAACTGATCTATTGAGATAGAGAGTTTAGTATAAACAAAACCACAACTATGCTATTCCAAAGTAATCCTGTGAATTTTAGTAATTCCTTGTGGGTTTGTGTCAGGACAGAATTTCTCCACCAGCATCCTTGCCAGACTGTGATTTACTATCTTTAATGTAATTGTCTTCATGTTTGTATTTAAAGTAACTAGGTTCTTTCTTTGTTCTTTCATTTCCTTAAATTGAATGTTTTCTCTCTTTAAGTGTGACACACTTGTTCTTTTATTTGGTGAGAGAATCAAAGCAACTCAGGCAGATTGCATAGCATTGTCTCTAATCAAATGAAAGTAGATAACTCTGTAGTTTGAAAGTGAAACCCAGCAGCAGTTCCAATGAAAACAAATCTCATTAAGTGTAACTATTTTTTCTATTTATATTGCCTTGTTTTCCATCTCCTTGCAAATTGCTGTTTCTTTCTTCTTCTTTTGTAGTTCTAACCAACCAAAATGAACATGCTTTGATTGCATTTACAACATCATCCAAAAAATTCAGTGATTCTCATATCATATGGAAAGTACCTGCTCTGTTTTTTTAAAAACTCAGCTATTTCAACTTAGTAGAAAGTTTGTTGTTTGGTATTATCAATACTTCTTCTTTCATAACAAATTTGTCTGAAATACTTTCAAAGGAAGATATCTCATAAAATTTCAAAAGAAGACATGGTTGGAGTCCTACTGAAGTGCTTCCTGTAACAATATGATTCTCAAACAAGTGTTGATTATTAAATGCCTTTGTTAGGGTATACATTTTATTTTTAGTACTGATGAATGTAGATGTTTCCAAAGCTTCTATTTTGCTTGTAAAGTGTCCTACCAAAATGGAATACAGTTCTGCTGTGAAGCAAAGAACAAGACTTATGATTAGCATTGGTCACTTGTTACTGCAAAAATCCCACTGAAAATCTACTTCTAAGAAATTATATCTCACATTACTAATACTATACATTTTTACTATGAAATTAATAGAATGACAAATATTGGTCTGATTTTCCAATCTATATAATAACAAAGAACCAAATACCTAAACTAGTTTTCAAAGTGGCACTTGTAATCGTTTGTGAACGCTAGTATTTGCACACAGCATACTTGCATATGCAAAACCAGAAATTTATGTGTTCTAATCATACCTATACCTGCAAAAGAGGTTTAATATGTAAATATGCAAGTAGATAATTTGAAAGGACAATTCTTCATGTAGCTCAGTACTTCTCATATCAGCAGGAGGTGAGGACAGTAAGAATTGTGTAGTGTTAATTCATTAAGCATTTCTGTGAAAAGCATTTCTGTGAAAATAAAAGGGTTGTATATTTAATTGACTCATAACATTGCATATTGAATGTACTTAGCTTACAGTAGGCATTCAAAGATGGAAGAGCTAAGATTTTGTGTGTATGTTTAAAAAATGATTTCTTCTGAACAAACTGGATTCTTCTGGATCAGGTGATGCAGGAACTACGAGTTCGTTAACAATAGCAGTTTTATAAAAAACATAAAATATATTAAAGTAATCATCTGTGATTCTAAACAGTGAAACATACACTTCTGTAATCAACTGCATTTTTTAAAGGAGAACATGCTTAAAGGAGAAGTGCTTATGATAAAAGGTACAGTAAAGTTTTACAAAAAGATTCGTGAAAAAAAATTGTCTTAGCAATTTGGAAGGGACGGGATCATTCCACATTAAAGATATTATAAATCAGAATACTTCTGTGCTCTGGAAACTTAAGGAGGGAAAGGAAGAAAGAGAGTAAGATAGTGAGAGTAAAAGTAAATCAGATTAGAGGATAGTAAGATCAAAATTACAGCATGGCTTCATAACTAGCAAACAGCAAACTTTGGAAATCAAAACTACCATAACTTCAAATAAGATATGGAGATGACAGACATTTGGTGCTGTTGAAAAAGAACTGATAATAAACGGAAATTAAATAAAACTCCTAAACACTGGTATTTTCCACATTCACAGAATCACAGAATGGTTGATGCTGGAAGGGACCTCTGGAAATTGTCTAGTCCAAAGTCTCTGCTCAAAACAGAGTCAGCTTAGAGCAGGTTGCCCAGGGCTGTGTGCAGCTGGGTGTTGAGTATCTCCAAGGATGGAGCCTCCACAACTTCCCTGTGCAGCCTGTTCCATTTTGTTACCCCCTTCACAGTGAAAAGTGTTTTTTTCTTATGGTTAAATGGAATTTCCTGTATTTCCATTTGTTCTCATCAAGAAACTAAACTAAACTAAACCAACTGACAGTCCTAAACACTGCATTTTCAGTAAGGAATGATTAATTTCTTTTTCCTACACTGTCTTATATAATATTGGATTTTGAACATAAAATTAGTTTTTCCTAATGTAGAAGAGTTTGACCTTTTGAGGAAAAATCTGAAAACTTCAGTGCAGAAATGTTTTTTGGTCAGCTGCCACTGAATAATAGCAACCTTTTGAGCAATTGCTGTAAAATACTTTTTATGAGAGGAAAGCTACTGACCTACATAGTAGGTTTTACTTTTAGAAGTCATACCATTCTCACCTCTGTCAGTGTTGCTAGAGTGTAAGTGGCTAAGGGTAACCAGTGCCTTAAGATTTGGATCTCCTATCAATTAATTTTATTTTGAATAATTGCTTGCTCTGGACATCTGGCATGATTACTTCTATCACATCATTGCTTTTGTGTCTGTTTCCACCAGACATCTGCCCTACAGACGTTTTCATTGCCAAAAAAGTCTAGAAAACCTGAGTTAGTCTCAGCTAGAGAACAGACAAAATCTTAGTGAACATAAATCAGTTTGTGGTTTCCATAATGTTTTTAGCTCGTTATATTTGACCTGCTAATTTAGCTAAAACTATAAATTGTGTCATGTTCACTAAGATTTCTCTCAAACTAAGAAGCGCTCGTTTTTCTTAATTCTCTATCAGTTGTATATTTTGCCAACTGCAACTCATCACTAGGTCGTAGTGTCCTAAAGATACTGTGAAACAAGAACTGTTTCTCTAACATTGGCAAAAGGCCATTGTCACAAAAAAGTTGCAAGAAGACTTAAATTCTGAATACAGATAATAAAGAATATTCCTTCATTTGCTGGATGCTGACCAGCTGATGATTACTTATATAATAATTTTGTATTTCTAGTCTGTAGAGTGCTATTATACTGATGAATTTGAAAGCTGTGTAAAACAAATTATCAGCTTATTGGTTCTGCTTTTATGTAAAATGATTCCTTTTACTACCTGCTGCAAAAAATCAAATAGCATGTTATGAATTACGTAGCATTACAAGTCCAGTTTTGGAGTTAGAGAAATGTAAGCCTCTTCACAGTTCTAAATTAGTGACTGAAATAGACACTCAGACCTGAAATCTGTGCATATTAGCAATATGCAGTATTCCTTCCTCAGTGTGGGTATTCAATTGGCTGGAAGAAGTTGCTGAAAGAGGAAGAAAATCTCATTGTATTTTTACATATCGAATTTACTTGACTATGTCTAATTATATCATACTTGACTGTCAGTGGAAAAAGTGCTTGGGTAATCTTTTCCAAGAGCATAATAAAAAAAATAAAGAAAAAACCAGCAATACTGGGTTTTTTTCAGTCCTTGTTCTGTTTGCTGTGATAGTGATGTTTCCCTTTTAGGCACTTCTGGTTGTTTCTATTTTTTTAATTATAGCTTTGTGCTAAAATACTTCATTTTCTACCTTCTCTGTTTTGCTCTACCCACTCAGAGTTTCCCATGCCAAACTGCTCTTACTAGGACAATCCCATGACAGTTCAAATTCTAAAAAATACCTTTATGGAATTTTGAAAGGATATGTTTATAGTCTGATCCTGAAGTAGTGTGGCTTCTTTCACTGTCTCATGTAAGATACTTAAAATATAGCCTGCTTTTCCACTATATTTACTTGAATCTGTATACTCCACAGCTGTTGCCTTCACAGTAGACCTTCCAAATAAAGTAGCTGCTCATATAATCTAGGAGCCACAGATTGTCTTCTCTTTTATATCAGAGAAAAAGGAGTTTTACAGTATTTATTTTCTAGTATCAAAAGAAGAAGGGCTAGGGAGCCATCTCAGACTTTAGTTGAATGCTTTTATTGTCAAATTCAAGCTCAGGATGATGATGATGGTAATAATACCATTATTTCAAAGTGTTAATTAACTTTTCTCTCTTAATCTTAATTTATTTCCACACTATAATCCGTTTCGTAGGAAATTTCTTCACTTTGTTGCAGCCCGATGTCACTGTTTGTACAGGATTGTGCAGTTCAATCTTTCTGTTACCTTGAGGCTTAATATCAAAGGTTCTTGCAGTGGCAGTTGCTCATACTAAGTTATTTTCTATCCTTGTCTTGGTAGCTGGCAGGTGAAATGTTTTACAAACTCCACGGTCTATTTTGCACTTCTTAACTCTTTAAGACTCATGGTCAATATGTAACAGTCTCCTCTGAAGTGCAGACCATGATGTATACGTAACAACCCATCTTGATTTTATTTCTGCCAGATCTTATGTGCCTGGAATCAATTCCAAATGTTAGGATCTATCCTTCAAAAGGTGGAGGCTTGTTCTGCCATGTCACAGAAGACCTACTTAGCTTTGGGAACCATTCCCTTCTCTTGAAAGTTTTCATTCTAAGCATATAAATATGACTTTGAACTGTGCACCTCCAGTGAACATGATGAACACAAACTCTCTAGGAGTCAAATTTTTCATTAGGTAGTGGAAAAACCCACACAGTGTTAGCAAGGGAATGTTCTGTTATCTTCGATCACTGTCTAGGTCATCAGTTGTGTACACTTCTCTTGGCTCTGGCATTTGGACAGTCTATGTGACACAAGGCCTGTCCTGAGGATAGCAGTCTACATACATGTTTATGAAATTTGTAATACTTTTCTGGTAATGACAGATAGTACCACTGATGCATTTTGCATCAACATAAAAAAATAGCATGGGATCCCCTCTTCTCTGCCTGTAAATGGTCTGATATTGAAACTGGCTTGTTCAATATCAGGTTGCCTTGACTATTCTCTACCTCTCAAGAATCCTAGACACATTACTGTACAACCTGTGCTGCTGAAGTCTGATGAATTACAAATGAGAGCTGTAGAGTAATTCTCAGAGTCCTCTTCCAGGATTTGTGGGTACCTTGAAGGTGATCTCCTTCCTTTCAGGACCTAAAAGAAAAGACACTCTTTCTTTGGCAGACTCAGACTGTCTTCTGGTTTCTTGTTATGCATATTCCAGCTGCTGAGGGGGAAAGTTTCTCATATCTTCAGCTCTGCCTGGTGGTCATCTGGAAGATAAAGCACAATGCAAACAAGGTAATTACAATAAGCTAGGGTTGGCCAAAGCTGTTCTCTTCCTGAATTTGTTCCAGCTCTTAGAGGAGGCATGCAAAACCTTGTCTCAGTTTCCAGACTTGCTTTCGCATCATCTCTGCCTGCACCTGAAGGCTGTATGCCAATTGTTCTTATGTTTAATGCATGCTGGTTCTTCTCTGGTAGGACCTAGACTCCTTTCAGCTGTTACAAAGGATATCTGATGCACATATGTATTCCCAGAGGGCTGTGTTCTCAGTAAGGAAGGAGTTTAGTCAGGTCCCAGTCTCAGCCAAGAACTCTGGTCTACATAATTATGGATGATTTTCTGAATTTGAAAAATAGGGAGAATCTCCATTAGTTGGTTAGCTAGCCAGCTTTTTCTGCCATGCATTTTCCTAAAGATGAATAGTCTTTGTTCTTCCTTCCTGTAATCCCGAAGTTCCTAATATTCCGATTCTCAATGTGAAAATAAAATGGATTTACATCCTTCATTGGGAGAGCTGTTTGAGCCACGAGCTTGTTGATGACTTCTTCTTTTTATGAACAATAATATTAATTATGCCTTTTACTTCTTCCAGAAGTAATGGTAGAAATTTAAGCCATGTTACTTCCTACTCAACCTTTTATCTTGGCAAAATCTCTCAAAATTCCTTCTTTGTTCAAGGTAAATAATTATTGCCAGTTAAGTAAAAAGATTATTTTGCCTGAATTTCTTCCAGAAGTATACTCTTGAAAAGCTGAGGGACTGCTTCCTGCTGTAGACTTTGAATGCCACCTTTTTGTTCAAACAGACAAAAAGTTGTCATCTGTTGGAGCCCCTTTAAAATGTTGGAGCTGAAAGCAACTGAAGGATAGAGAGTGCAGTTTATGCTTTTGTGCCTGTGTGTGCGCAGAAAGCTGTCATTAGGTCAAGCATGTTCTCCTGGTCTTATGGAGACAAAAAAGGCCTCCACTGTTTTGAACGCTTGGTGTTTACACAAACAATTTGAAGAAGTAGTGGGTCAGTAGATGTAGAAGGAAACAAAGTCCACTTACTAGGGGTGGAGGTGCTGGAGGCCAAGTTCATAGACAAGTTGACTTGCTTACTTATGTATAGGCAAGCTTGTTTTTCTTTTGCTTTCTCCCACTTGTATAAAATCTTGCTGTATTAAAAAATGATTAGTAAATGGAAGAATGTGATAATGTCCTTAGCACTTCTAAATGCATTGCCTTTGTTTGTATGCTATCTCTAATCTTACTTGTGATAAGGTGTCACAGTTTTGACTTTTATATGCAAAACAGCTAATTAAAGACATGCTTTCCTTTTTCCATTTGTATGCTAACATTTCCAGTTTTCACACTTACAAGTGTAACCAATTGTTTCTAACACTTTGATCACAAACTCCAAACAGCACCTAATCTCCATAAGTTTGTTTGTAGGAAGAACTATAAGAATAATTAGAAATTTTCATGCTGCTGAAGTAAAATATTTTTGAGGTAAGTATAGTGTACTTGTCATGACTGAAGTCTGCAGGACATTTTCTCCTGGGGTAAAATGTCTTCTGTCTCTGTATCTCTGGTCTTGCCAGTACTCTTAATGTTGTTCTTTGTTTTCAGCTTCAGGACAAAAATATTGGAATTTATCTTCTCACACTGCTCTTTTCATACTGGGTTCCCCTTCTTGTTGAATAGTCTGCCTGTCATCATCCCTATGCTGTTAGCTATGGACACTGCATGCTCCCACAGTCTGTAGCTATGTATTAGTCTCATCTGTGATAACTATTGTAATTGAGGCTTTTGCATGTTCCTAAATTGTTGAGAATACATTTTTAGAAATGGCTGGTGCATATCCATGCATATCCGGACTTTTCTTTTAGAGGTGCTGAATTTATTGGTGCTGAAAGTGAGACACAATTACTGAATCTGGACAGTCCAAATAAGTCCAAATAAAGAAAAAAACCCCTGACTCCTATTGTCCAAAGTAGGAGGGCAGCAATCATGCCACAGTCCCACTACAGGAATGCAGTTCTGCCATCAGTCTCAGCTTCATTAGCTTTCCATCTAGTGCCAAATCTGAAGCAGAACTCTTCCTGCTTTCCATGCTTTCTCATGAAATTGCTTCATTCTCTCTCACAGAACTCACAAAGCCAGTCTCTACATTGCTAACTCTTTTTTTAGCTGTTAAAAAAAAAAAAAAAAAAAGAAGCCTCTGGTTTCATGAAGCTCTCAGTTTCTGGAGTTACAATATTGTACAATACACTTTCAATACCTTTCTGTCTTCTGGTAAGTTACTTTTTCTCTTGATTGTTCCTACAAAATGCTGGGCGTAGTGTATAAGAATTTAGACATCCTGCTGATTTCAGTAGGACTTTTCAAATTCCAAAAACTGAACATAAGAAAAACTTCAGTGGGTCAGACCAAAGGTTTGTCTGAATCAGTGACTCCTTGTCTTGGCACTGACGAGCATTAGAGTACAGGAAAGAGTATAAGAAGACAGTATGTATATAGTGATATTTCCCCAAAATGCTCTCCCAGCCTCCAGTGATTTTCAGAGCAGGAACTTCTTAAGCCAAATATAGCCTCTTTGCATTTAATTGTCCATGCTGGATTTTCTTCCATTAATTTTGTGATATCACTTTTTGTATCCCTATAAACTTTTAGCATCTTTTAGTTCTACAGATTAACTATATAGTATGAAGCAATACCTCCTTGTTTTGGTCTTGAACCTGATACCTCCTAGTTTTTATGTCAGCCTGATTGTACACTCTCTCATCTATTTATCTTCTTCATACTGCAAAAACTGATTGGTCTATCTGTCTATCTATCCAGATGCTGTAGATTCCTGTATATATGTTTTTGTTCCTCATATAGAATCCATTCCATACCTGTGGTGCACATAAACATATGTAAGTGATGAATAGGAATCATGTTGGTATCTTGCTAGACTGAACAGCAAAATAAATATAATCTATTAATTGATTACATGGCTGAATCCTGGTAAACATTTTATATTCCTGGATTTCAATCTAATTCTTTCTTTTTATTTGAATCTGTAAACTTTGGTCATAGTTCTTTAATTTGTAAAATGTGAATTACATGCCATTTATCACTTCAGTGTTCAACATCCAACAGATATATTGAGATAGAAATCAGGTGGCTGTCAAGATAATACAAATACTGCTAAGTATTAATATTTTCTTATGTCTGAACTTTCCAGTCTGTCTGTCTACCTGACTGGGGTTACTCACCACTTGCCATTCCTTTATCTCATTAATGGATTCAGCCATTATCCTCCCTTCTCTTAGCCTGTGAGTTAGCTCTTTTAGCCTAACACTGGTTAGTTTCTTGACTAAGGAGTTTGTTAATATGCCACTCTTGTGTCTTCATAAGCTGTTCTTGTGACTATATGTGCATCAATATAAAGCAACTGGTAATATTTATTTATGTAAGATAGAAGCTGTCTCAAAATTATGTTTATTAATGCAGGGAGAGGGAAATGCGCTTTCTTTAAGGGATCTGTAGACTGCATGTAGACTGCATTTGTCATGTAGACTGCAGCAGAGTAAGCACACAGGTGCTATCCGGTGCTTGTGGGAGGATGAAAGCTGCTTGACTCATTCAATACTCCAGACCAGTTATTCTGTATGAGTAAGCTACAGCAAAGCCCCTCAGAGACAAGTACTTTGTCTATGTGATGGAGAATCAAATACTGCAGCAAAAAGTTCCCAGGAGGAAAACATGAAGCTGGGAGAAAGAAAGAGAGAAAATTACAGAAAGATATTAATTGGAAAGAAGTTTTCCCCTTGGTTCTTTTTTAAAGAACTTCACTTTTTAGAGATGTGGCAGGATGTTTTTAGACAGTTCTAACGTATTTTATTCTCCCCTCATCTCTTTGCTGTTCATTCCTTTTTAATACATTTCTTTTTTCACCTATTCCTTTCTACCTTACTCTTTACTCTCATCATTCAGCCTTTGATTGCTTTATATTTACCTTTTCTTCATTTGGATCAGTTATTAAAAGTAAGCAACTACTTTTAATGTCTCATTAGCACTTTTGGAACTTTCTTCTTGCCTCCCAGTTTCTGGTTACAGAAGCATGACAGTTGTCATGAAACCAATATAGTAAATAATGGAATCCGTATGTTTGTATATTTGATTATAGTTCCCATAATTAAGGCAACTGAAAAGGTTTTAGCATATAAATGAAAAACGCTGTCTGCAGTTTAAACTTACGAAGTTGCACACAGGCAGCTTCAGAACAGCCACCAGCAGAGGTGCCAACAACAGAATCAGATATCACTGCTGGGGAAAAAATACATTCCTGAGTTTGACATCTGGGTCCTGCAGCTGGAGTGACTAGAAGAAGAAAGGGAAACAGTACAGACTGTCATCAAAAGGAGGTAGTGGTGCCAAGTGAGCATGGAAATTACATACAGATGCCACTTTTTTTACTTAAGACAAATAGCTCAACTATATAAAAAAACAACAGCAGCAACATCCAAAGATGTGCTTAGAAGTGCCTGATGGGTAAACGAGCGTTCCTTTTTGTAAATATAACTGGCTTATAGCGGGAGATGTGAGATTTTGAAGTTGAGTTTATAGTAGGATACATTTTAACCTTTGAACAAATACGCTCAAAAGCATTTTTATGTATAAAAAGGCAAAGAACAAACATGGTGTATTCCAACTGTTTTCTGAGTAACTCATTGTTTTAGCTTTCCAGCCTGATACTTCACTTTGCAATATATCACTCTTGCTCAGCACATCAGTTAACCACACAGGGCCCACTGTAATGACTCTTCTGAAAAGCCCCTATCTGATGTAAAAGTTAATCAGAATTACTTAGGTAGCTGTGATGGCAGTAGCAAAGAATGGAGAAAGTCAGTGTGCGAGAGACCCTGCATTAGTGTCCTGATGCAAAGCGTATCAATCCAGTGAGAGTCTCCACTGATTTTAGCAGGTGTTTGAATAAAGTTCTAGTCTAATGTTCTTCACTTCTGTTTAAGACTATGAGTGAGGGTATGGTAACTGGGATGACTGGATATTATAAGATTTGCTAGAGAGAAACATTGTACCTTAGTTCTGCCTTTTCTTTTTTAAGATTGCAGGAAAGTGGTACTTTCCTCGAACCATTCTGTTCTGTCTCAAAAGCTTCATTATTAATGATTTTAGTGAAAAATGTTATAATAGGATCCATTTTATGCATATAATCTTCAATATACCTTGCTTTTACTTCTGTCATATCTGAATTGATAACTGTATCTGCCTGTATATAAACCCCCTAAAATCTGTTATTAGATGGACTACTATTTTTTATTTATTTGTGGCTAGAGCTAGTGTCATAAATCCTTTCTCTTTTTTTGGTTGAAAATTTAATATATTTTATTTTACTTTGTGTCTTTTATGTACATATTAGGCATACTCTGCTTCCTTGTCTTTCTTTCAGTCAAGATACAACTTTCCTAGAACCATGTGATTTAAGCATCTCAACAGAGAAATAATGTGTTTTCACAAATAAAATGGAAAAAGTAATCTAGACTTTAAGGTGTTTTAGGAATTGCTTGGCTGATCAGTATGAACTTCTGGGGAAGACAGATAATCAGGTATATCCACTAACACATATGTAGTGCTGTATGATGTGTAATACCTGCTGTGAATACAAAAATATAGTGTGCCCTCTTTGTTGAGGGAACTGTGCAGTAAGGGCAATAGGAAAAGAAGAAAAGCAATAGCATAAAAACTCATTAGAGATGCCATGACTAGAAAAAGTACTTGCAACAGCTTTAACTAAACTGTGACTGGAGAAGACACTAGATAATACTGTAGAAATAAGGAAGAAGGAGGAGGAAGATTGTTTGGCTCAGAAATTTTGTAATGGGATAAAAAGCTATTTCTCTTTGAGATCCAAAAGTAATCTGTCTTGGAAACAGTTGAAAGCCATCCATCAAGTGTTAACTGTCTTGAAATAAATTAATGGTCTAAATCTATTGTACAGTAGAAAGATGTCCATATATTGGAATCAGTTATACCCTGTTGATAACCTCAGCAGGAAAGCTGGATAATCTAGGGGTCCTAAGGATTTTCCCTTGTTTACAGAGGTACTCCCAGGAAAGCTGTAATGTCCTCAGTGCTGCAGTTTTTTCTGTAAATGTGTACAGGTTGTACAGACTCCAGGAGCATCAAACCAGGCATCTTCTACAGCAATAAATCAACCTTAATTAATAAAACTGTGTCATTGCCATGGTATCTGATTTTAGAAATAGAGTATCTAAAGCTTCTCTTTCTATTAGCAGACCTTCAGCATCTGCAAGGAGATTCCAGGCTACTTTACTAAGAAGAGTAAACGGGAATGCTTATTTGGGGAGTAAGCAATTGCATAGGTGGTTTTGAAATTCTGTCTACTGACATACTTGAGGAAAGGTAATGTAGTTTGGCAGCTAAATACCTTATTCACTGAAGGGCACTTTACATAATATACTACAAATTGAAAGGAAAAAAGCTTGAACCCAAATCAATCCTATACAAACAAGACCCTTTCTTTTTCAGCTTGTATTCGAACTTGCTGTCTTGGTGCTATCTGAAGCAGCATCAATGGGTCTTGCTACCATTTGGGAAACCTGTGTGTATTTCAGTCACACATTGTTCTTGCAGGATTTCCTTAGGCTAAGCTGCAGAAGTGAAAGAGCTCCATTTAAGAGAGTCTGTGAATAACTAGGAAACGAGCATCAAACTAGGCATTATCTGAAGATGTTTGTTAACATGCAGGATGTTCCTTAAGGCCTCTATCTTGAATGAGAAGAGTTTTTATTCAGGATTGCTTTTTGAAAAAGCAAGAGTTCTTTTGCATGCATGTCACTATGGGCCCTACTCAGGCAAAGAACGCTATTTGATGCTCTTGGCACATGTCTGCTTCTCTAGTTTCCTTGGATATACTGCTATATGCAGCCTTATTTGGAAAAGATTATACCTTTTCAGTAGTGAGAATGGCACAATTTATAACCTTGCATACTTGCCTATAAAATACTCCTTTTCTATTGCAAAGTTGTAACTTAAATCATAAATCAAAACTGTGGATCTCTCCTGAAGGATCTCTAGAGGAAAAAAAAATATATTGTGGAGAGAAGGTGCTGCACTTTCACTAGAAGATCAACTGTGACCCTTCCCTTATCTTGATAAAAGACTACATTTCGTATCTAGCTGAGAAAAAGAAATAACCTTTGTATAGGCATTAGGCTCTGCTTTCTAGGGAATCTTAGGGAAAATGATTTTTTATTATATAGTGGAATGACAAGCAGCTGGAGAAGCAAGTTTTAGAAGGGTTCCAACTCAAAAGTACGGACAAGGAGATAAATGAAACTGAAGTTTTACTATCAAAATATAAGATTACAACCCAAAGCATAATCAGTTGGATTTGTGTGTGTATGCCTGTGTGCTTGTGCATATGAATGAAGAAGACAAACAATACATCTTTCCAGAAGAATGTTCTTACGTGAGGCCTTGCCTACAAAATTTATACCAATGAAACAAAATCTAGGTAGTTATACTGGTGTAATTTTCTGTAATATTGACAGAGTCTCAGAAACAGCTTAAAAGAAGTGAGAAGAATTAACCTTTAGACTATGAAATCCTTAAACTGTGAAAGCCATCCACTAAAAAGTTACAAAGGCATAAGGTATAACCTTGTTAATTCAAAGACAAAAGGGATCCATTCATACATTCAGCCTTGTGTTCTCTGCATAAGCATTATCCTCATCTCTAGGGAAGCAAAGACTTAGAAGAATATACATGCTATATTCATGTTTATCTAATTAATTTATAGAGAGATTCCTAACTCAGCAGACAGTTTTTGTATATCAAAGCCAAAGGTCCTAACATATGTCAGCCTCCTTACACAGATGTTATACATTTGATATCTAATAAATAATTAAACATTGGATTAAGCAAAGCTCCATAGAATATAGATTTGGCCTATTTAATATTTGGAAAGGTACTTATTTTTTACAAACAAAAATAATTTAGATACAACAATTATTTTAATAAGGCAAGGTGAGTTTGTTGACAAAATTCACTTTGGAGGCTCTGTCAATTTATGTTAATTCAGTGCAAAATCATACTGGGATATTGAATACATTAACCATTTTCCACCTTATGCCCACTGACTTGTAAATCTTGAATTATTAGCTTTTTACTTCCGATGGTCTTATCAATTGCCTATTTTGGATGGAATAAAATCTTTTAAAAATGTTAGAACAGCATAAGCTATCCACTTAGGTGGTCTTCTCAGCTACTTTAAGTTAGAATTGAAACCATCACGTACTATATATGAAGAAACCTGCAGTTCAAAAACAATAGAAGTGTGGCTGAAGTGTGGCTACCCAGCATATGTGAACTAATTTCTCATCCTTTCCAAGTTGTAAACAATTAACTGTTTCTTTTCCATAAACTCTCTATTGTAATGTAATGGAACAAATACAAAACATCTGGAAAGAAAAGAATTATAATTAAATTAGTCTTTCCAATTAGAGAAAATGGTGGGCCTTTCCCTTGATTTAGAGTTATAATAATCATTTGTAATCTGATTTAAAAGGGGCTTATGGTTGCATTCATAAAACTGGGAGACATTAGGATTGACATGACCTCTTATGTATCTAAAGAAATTATAGGCCTACAGAGGTAAGAATATATCATTAAGTCCTGAGCTGACAGCATTTTTTATTTCTACTGACCTTTGGTTGGATTAAGTCCAGTCATCAGAAAATAATTCCATTTCAAGCAGCTGACAGTTATTATCAGGTTTTGCTGATTCAGGATTAAGTGTACCTCAGTAGCTGAAGAGCTCGTTAGGATGAGCTGTCCATTCATTTATGGAGTTTGTGAAAAGAGTAAGGAGGAAAACATGTTGTAGCTGCATTATTTCTGGTGTAGAGCTTGAATTACTGGGGTATGAGTATCATCTACAGCTCTGTTTTGTTAATATGGGACAGAGTTCTGTAGTGTTCTAGACTCCACTTACTGACAGCTAGCTTTAGGAAAAAAATTTACATTTCTACAAATGATATGGACACTTAAATCTAAACATAAATCTTAAAAAGTTTTTGTCGATTTCTAGCAGATCTAAGTACCTAAATATCTACTGCTGCTAATGCACAGAACCAACCGTTTCAGACTTGATGACAGTGCGAAACAACGAAGTAGGATCTGCCTAACCCCCAGCAGAACTCATAAACAAAGCACTTGCAGGTTTTTTTAAAGGACAGTGCTTACTCCTATAGGTGCTTTTTTAAACGCACACTTAATCCTATACAAAACATCGAAGAGCAGGAGGAGGAGCCCTCTTGCAAAAACAATGTCCCTTGTCAAGGGACATTGGTGCAAAAGCTCGGGTTTCCTTGCAGTCTAAGAGAGCGCACTCTCTCCTGGGAGAGTACTTAATCGCCATGCTATTGCATTTGGTGGGGTGCTTTTGTCTTGTGAGTCCTTTTGAAAATGCTTGACTTTGCATAAATAAATATTCACTGAGTCAGAGAGAGACTAATTCTATAGCCCAGTGGTCAGGACAGTCAGGATGGATAAAGGGACAGGTAATCACAGCTGCTTCTCTGTCTGCATTGATTTCTGAACTCGGTTAGTACCACCAAACAGTACCACTGTCAGCTCAGTGTAACCTCAGCATTTCAATACCATGTCCCAGTTCAGATAGATGTACCTGCATTTTCCTTGCAGGGCATGGCTTATAGAGAACATAATGGGCCCCAGTTTGGCCGGCAACTGAAAGAGTACATGTAGAGTAAAGTGTGTGGTACTCAGAACAGAGTATTCTAAAGAGATACAAAAATCTTTGTTCGGATTTTTAATTGTTACTGAAACTGGTGAATGAATGAACAGGATCTCTTTCAAACACCTGGATAGCAGGGTGGTTCTTAAATATCACAGACAAAGGATCTTGTGTCCTTCATCTGTCACAGTTTTTATTACAGAGTCCCCACAAAGTGCTGGATGAGGGGGCAAAGTTTCTCAATAATCCCTCCGTATTAGCTTGTAGGAAGAAGCAAGAATGAGTAGATTCAAGGATTCATTGCTCTGTTGACTGTTCATTCTCTGGGCTGAAGTATGGTTAGACTGTTAGATTAGTGTACACTACACTGAATATTCATGCAGTTGCCAGGCTCTCCCCTTCATTGCACAGTATTGAAACAGCCATATAGCTCCACACATTCAGACTGTAAAATATAAGCATATTTAGTTTGGCTTCAACATAACTGGGCTGACTACATTTCTTCAGTGGAACTAAGTTTGCATTTGAGGCAGGGATCTAATGTTTT
Source organism: Ciconia boyciana (assembly GCF_034638445.1). Classification (NCBI taxonomy): domain Eukaryota; kingdom Metazoa; phylum Chordata; class Aves; order Ciconiiformes; family Ciconiidae; genus Ciconia; species Ciconia boyciana. Next base: position 7,869,337 of record NC_132943.1, on the reverse strand, counting down.
TCCCTAAGCAGATTTTGTACCAAGAGGCAACTTCCTCTTCCCTTAGTTGATAGGTTAGTTATAAGAAGGATAGAGTCACAGCAGAATACTTAAACTAAATGCTTTGGTTTTTTTTTTAATAGGAAGCCCTGTTAAAATTTAGTGGTTGTTAAATAGGAGAAAACCTGCTCTCTACTTCTCAAGGATTCTGCTTTTAAAAACCATACAAACATCCATCACATTCAAAAAGTCCTGTGGACTATATATATGAACGTAGATTTACAGTGTGTCTTAAAGAATAGCTCCATTAAATCTGATGAACAGTATAGGTTATAATCAAGAACATGATTAATCACGCTATTACAGATCTCTTTAGTTTAAAATACTGCTATTCAAGACCTCTTTCTTGAGCCTTGTTTCAGGGAAAACTCCTCTGCAGGACCGTGGTTGTATAGTCAACAGGTAATCATATTTTGGTTGTGGAGGAAGCAGGGCTCACTTCCCTTAAAGAGGGACATCTATTCTCTCCATACCTTTTCAACCTCTTAGCCTCTACCTGAGAACTGCTTTGTGTTTGTTTAACAGTTTGGCTGTTTACTTAAGGAAGTTTTGACAAGATAGCTAGACTGGTCTAACAGCTTGCTGCTCCCAAAGACAGGGTCCCACTTCTTTGCTCCCCCCACAGATCCCAGGAGCATGATTGCACCCTCACTCTTGCAATTGCTCTGGCTTTTGACTTCTTAGTGAGCCAATTCAGTTCACTATGCTGGCTGAAATCTCTTCACTTTGTTTTGTTGGTTCATTTTCTGTGGCTGGTGGGCTCCACAAATACAGAGAGTCAAATTAAGAGCTCATTGCTGCTGAAAGAAAAAGTGCAAAAATGTCTGTGTTAGAACTTTTCTTTCTTTGCTGAGCCATGTGCCTGACTGCTTATTTTTTTATCTTGGATGTAGACAACCCTCTTTCTGAGCTGACTAACTTAATTAAAATGGTATAAAATAAATTAGAAAAAAAATAGATACTGTCTATCTTTTTAGTCAGTTAAGCCTGTTCAAAAGCAAGTGTGACTGATTCGATAGATAATGCACAGACAGGTCCGCAGGACTAAGAATTGGAGAGTATTGAAGATATCAAATGAAAGGATTAGAAGAGGAAGGGAGGGAGGGAGGGAGGGAGGGAGGCTGAAGACCTTCCCAGCAGAGGAAGTTAGATTGCTTCAAATTCCTGTGAAACTCCAATCTTCAAGAGCTGAACTGGCTTGCCAAGGAGTCACATGAGCAGCAGAGGTTGAGGGGTATGCATAGTTAAGAGTAAAGGAGAGAAGAAAGGGGACTGTGAGGTGTGAGACTATTCTTTTTGGTCCTGCTGATTAGTAGATCAGCTCAGTTGCCGTGTGTCAGTGCATTATTAGTGCCCAGTTCTGTGCAGGATAGCACTGTTAAAGAATCACCACAATGGGGCTGGGGAGAAAGAGAGCAAGCAAAGGGGGGGTGGGCGGCATGACCTGAAAGGCCATGGAAAGGAAGGTAGTAAATACTAAGGGGTAAGGGAGGGCAGGAACTCATTAAATCTACTTCGCTGTCAAGTTAAATCTAACATGAAACCATGCTGTTGTACAATAATCCCTTCTTCCCTTTTATTTGTGTTAGAGACTCTAGCTTCTCTTATGAACGCATTCCTGTACTGAGTTCCAACGGTGCACTTAACACTTGTATAAGAGATTTAATTCCTCCCCCAAAGAGCAGGAATAATAGATTTCAGGCTTGCAATGTACCTAATATTGACAAGACACATCTATTGCTGTCACATTAAAACATGTCTATAAAAAACCAGAATTATTCTCTTACTTTCCACAGATTTTAGAGATGGAGTTGATCTGTGGAAACTGAGGTCCCAGTTTCATCTTCTACTATCAAGCATACCAGCATTTCTCTCTTTGGTGAACTCATGTAGACAGACTTGGCAGAATGAGTGTTTTTAAAGGTATTTTTAGTATTAGATATTTTCCCCAAGGAAAGGAAAGCAAATATTAGCCTAAGAGGGGGCAGTATTGAAAAGGAGTAGCCATAAGAAAGGTGACAGGTGGGATGTCCAATAAAAGGTTGAGTAGTTGTGAAAGGAGAGTTAAAGAAAGATGTTCTCTTTGAACTTTTCAGGTTTGTTTTGTATTATATCTGTGGAGGAGTGTCATGCCCACCTTTGGCAAGGTGATACATTAGAATAATTACCAGTGATAATTATTGCTGTCTGGTCTTATTGTAGCCTTGCAGAGTGCATCAGTAGTGAGAGCAAGTTTATGGACAGCCTGTGTTCTTGTAGCTGTGTTGGCATCAGTGATGACACTGACAAGCATGTAAGGGGCCCCCTCAGCCTTTCTTATCCAGACCTCTCTTTGGGAGATCTGCCCGATTACCAAGTGCTGAATAGGAAAGAACCAAGAAAGTAAACAAATGTGTGCTGTGATTGCACTTTAAGAAACTTGAGAATAAAACCAACCTTTGAGTTTAAACTTTTCATACGATATAGAAGTAATTTATCTTTTGGCTAAAGAAAAGCAGATGTTGGAAGGGAAATGCACATGAGAAGGCATAGAAACTGTTGTGAAGGCTGTATTTTTTAATTGAACAGTCTCTCTTTACTTTTTCTTACTTGTCCAGGATATTGTGTTTAGTCTTAACAGAACAAAGCCATTAAAAATTCTATAAAGGTATATTTTTAAAGGAAAAGTCAAGTAGAATAGAAGCTGTGAGAATAGGATAGTAGAAACAAAAGGCAGCATCAACAGCAAAAAAATCCAAACCAAAACCAAACCAAACCAAACAGAAGCCAAAGAACTCTTTACAATGCAACGCTTCAAAAAATACCTCATAATTTCTACTTAGTTTGACATGTTTTTGTGGTGAGAATCTGTTCCTGGTGTGAATTCCAAAAGATAAGGATATTTAAAATGTTGACCTATTTCTTTCAAACACTGTACCACTGAAGACAAATTACTGTCAGACTGTTGATAGCTGAGTATGCAAAGCTTGCATGCCTTCAGTAAGAGAAAACCATTTTGCTGAAAATTTATTTCTGTTACGTTCAGCAGAACAATTCCACCTGCTCCCTACTGAAAGATTTAATTTCTTGTAGATCTCTGACTGCAGCCGAAATCAGAGGAACTTGTAATCTTCATTTGTAATTGATTTGGGCCATAAGGTTATACACTTTAGGAAGCCTAATTCTGTAGGTACTCTGCTGTCTCTGAATTCAGTGGGAGTTTGTCACTGAAGCCTCCTGTCCTTTTAAGAAAATAGTAATTTTAATCAGTACTTACATCTGTAATGAATCCTGACTCCTCTGAAGTCACTAGCAGCTGTGCTGGAGCCTGGATCACTTGTATGAACCATTGAAAATGATGCTTATAATCCACATTGCTATATATATGTGGATATATTTATGTTAAAATACATATAAATAAATGCAAAGTATGCTTATAATCAGCTGCTATTAAAATATGTTTTCAAAAACAATAAGCATAGCATTGTTTTATTGCATGTCCTGTTAGAACTAGAATGGTGGGAAGATAGTAACAGAGTTGATGTTGAAACAAATGATCTTTAAACTTCATCCTGTCAAAGATTTTCAGAGAAAATTAAAAGAGTGACAGAAAGTTTGTTGCCTAAAGAGAAAAGATTTTAAGAAATCGTGCCTTCTTTATAAAAAAGAATCCCAGTGCTCATGTAATTTCAATTGACACGTGATTTATGGCTGTGAAAAAGAGTCTGTATAGCTCTTTCAAAACATAAAGTGAGGGAGTGGCATCCTTTGAGCAAAAACTCTGGTGCCCTATCTGCTTAAGTGTTTCCTAAGTTTCAGCACTATGAGAATATGAGAATACTCCATTGTTAGGGGATTTTGGAGGCATGCCTGGATCAAGGAAGTACTTCCTCGTCATGCTGTTTCCTTTCCCAAACAATATAAAAAATGGCCTTTTCAACCAAACATCTAGAGGTGGTCACTTTGTACATTGTCCAACTAGAGCTCAACCATCATAAGATAAACCATTCACTTGTATGAATGGCTCCATGTTATTACTGCTACTTCCTTTTTATTTTCATGGTGATTTTGTTTTGATTTATGTATATGCATAGAAGTTGAACCCCCTGTATAATGATTGTGTCATAAGACTAGCCAAGAAAAAACAAGAAACTCCACCTTAGTCACTGCCCTCTATAGCCTGCATACATTAGCTCTGACACCCTCACTACCACCACTCATCTTTTCACATGCTCCGCGAATGTGGACTCTGTACAACCTGATTAGACAGAGTAAAAATATACCATACAAATGATGGATTATAGTGTAATTTTATCCCAGTGCTTTAACTATTCTAACTTTACTTCCAAACAGCATTTCAGAGGAAGCAAAAGTAAGTTCACGTCCATGTTCTGTTCTTGGTTTAGCCTTGCATGATCCAAAGGATTTCTAACTAATCTTAAGCACTCAAAATGTGTGCATTATAGTATTAGGTGAATATCCGTGTTTTAGTCCAGCATTGCTGTTAGCACATTGTAACAACCATGGCAAAACACTTAGTGCCTGAATTCTGTGGAAAGAGTCTTTGTAAACACATTATAAATCTTTTACATTACCATGTAACATTTTTAACTGGTTTGTAACCAATACTCACCAGTACTCACATACTCACATTTGTTTTCTGTTCTGTATCTTGAGTTGCATCTTTAAAAGTACTTGGGCACAGCTATTATTTTATGACATCAAGAAAATGCTGAGACTATGCATTGTGTATGTTTCATTATGATTATTCTGTATACTAGAGGAATAATTTGGAAAAAGACTTGGAAAGTCTCTTCAAAAACTTTGGAAAGTTCTTGATGTACATGGACTTGTCCAATGCATAAATTACAAAATTAGGTCTATTAACCTTCATTACTGAATTTACACTTTGAGAAATGCATTTACTGGTACTACTTTTGATTCACAAAGAGGTAAAAAAGTCACTGCCTCAACAAAAATCAGCTTAACAGTGATTTTGTTTTAAAAGGGATTAAATTCTTATTTTTTACCAACATGGTATATTTGGAATAGCTCAGTGGCTTTGCAAGAAATTTGCCCAATTTGGTCTGACTTACTCAGAGGTAAAAGGACAGAACTGGATTCATAATTTCTTACTACGTTTCCTCATGACAGCTTCCTTCAATTTGCAAATATTTGCTCTGCAAACAGTACAAATATATGTTATATTCATATTTATAGATATATAAAGTTATTTTAAAATAAATACATGTGGCTTTTGACTCATTTTCCTGGCTGGAGCAAAACCCCAATGATCTTGCAACTCCTTTTCAAGATGTTCTCCTGTCCATAGTTTCACTAATTCTACTGAAAACAATGGCAGTTTTATAGAAGTAATGTAGGTCTCATCCCTCTGGGGCATGGGTTATGTTTTAATTTTGCTAACTTATTTTCTACACGAATGCTGTCTGTTGTTTGTTTAGTGTCCTTTTAGTGGTCTTTGGCAGTAACATGGACTGCTGAGTTTATTCTGTCTTGCACCTTCTTTCCTGCTGACTCTCTGCTTGAGGTAACAGTTGCCTGACTGAGGTATAATGGGAATAATCTAAGTTAATGCTAGAGGACTCCAAACATTTCCTCAACAAATAAGTAGCAGCGTGTTGATAGCCAATAAGTATTTTATAAGTGCAGTTAAATCACAGTGATTGATTGGGCAGGGATGAAAAGCAGAATCATTTAGAACAACAAATTCTTCATGGGGAAACCCTCACTAAATTAAGAAAACACACAAACGAACAACAAAAATAAACCATTTAAGAAGTTCTGCTCCTATACCACGTTTTCCTCATTTCTCAACTCTGTTAATGAGGAACAACTTGATGTAAGTGAGACCTTTTGTGTCTTGAGAATGCATCTTTTCTGTTGTTAATTTATGTTGAGTGAAGATACACATTAGAGTTAACTGATCTAAAAGTTTAGTTGCTAAAAGGGGGGCCCTGCTTCCTCTTCCTTTTATCTCACTTTTCTCTCCCTGTGCCTGGCTCCAGGTTACAGGGTCTTGCACTTTTGTAGTGCTTGTTGGATTCCTCATTGAGCTCATTCAATTCACTAAATTGCTGGAAATTTTTTTTTTTTTTCTGCCAGGTTAGTTTTGTGCTGGTTCAGCAAACTGAATCAGCTCAACATAGAATCAGGTGACTACTACCGTCATTGCAAGGGGAAAAGTGTGCAGGATGCAGCCAAGGTTGCAGCCTCCTGACTGGAGAGGAGGGAAGCTGAAAACAGAAAGGTCTTGTATTTATGAAAACATCTAAAATAAAACATGCAATTTAATGTATAATTTAGCATAGTGGGACCTGCTCCACAAAATCATTAGGGTGCTCTGCTTGTGAAAATACATTCTTTCTGGGTAATATCATTGCAATATCCACATTGCTTATTTCAGTTCTGTGTGACTAGTAGGTATTATTTTTTTGCTTTTTTGACTTCCACACTGCTAATTATTTATAGATCAGTAACAATTGTGTTTGTTTTTTTAATTTAGGAACATACAAATATTCTCAATGGCTCTGTCCTCTTGGATATTCATTACTTTTGAATGCACTCTACTAACATGAAGATATGACTAACTTAGACGAATAAGATTTCAACAATAAGTATTGGAAATTCTATAGTCTAGCTGATTCCTACTAAAAATATTTTTAAGAAGAACTGGTACACATTCTGGATTTTTAAAAAGAATGTTAAGATTATATTATATTATCTTAAGAAAATCTGGATGTAGACAGGATGGGGAAAGCTCCATAGAGAAAAAAACACTTACCTTCCACTGGAGATATACCAGTAACTTTATTTCTAGTCCAAATGCAATGTCAGATAGCAAAATGGCTTTGATTCAACTACTTTTGATTACTATTAACATGTGAAACTCGATTTAGAAGAACAGCAAAAAGGCAGAAGAAATGTAGGATTGACTTTATATGCATGGCATAAAGGTTAGTCACATGCAGTAATCTTAGTTTGACTCCTAAGAGGCTGTAAACTTTAGCAATTGCTTAAATAGATCAGTTTTCATTTGTAGATATTTTGCCCTCAAAAAGCTCTTTGTTTAAAGTGATAGTTTAAATCATTCTAAAGATAACGTTAACTGGAGTAAATATATTCTGGTGAAAAAAACAAACGACTTCTTAGAACTCACAGGTGTCAATAATCAATATGTACTGAATGAAACTAATTTTTCTGCTTTTCATACAAAAGCCATGCAATTTTCAAAGAAATTATTGTGCATTGAGAATTGTAAATAAAAGCATTGAGAAAAACACTTAACCAGCAATAAAAATACCACTCAAAATAAGTTTTTGTCATATACTTTTATTAACCTTGAACAGAAAACTTTGCAAACCATCAATTACTGAGAATAGGGAAAAAACCCTAGCATATAACAGAGGAGGCTTTGGTTATAAGTGCCATTTCTACAGCAGAGTTAAGCTATTGTAAACCAAACATCTTGTAGTAAGGTAAAAATCTCCAGCCAAATTTTTAAGAATTTAACAGCAACACTGAAAACATTTACATATAAACAACAGAGAAATATTTTCTAAATTTTTAACAGTCACTTTGCTACAATCCAGAAGTGTTTAGTTCACATACCTATACATACAGACAAGCACTAAAACTTTTGTGAACTAACCACTTGTCCACAGGACCTGCCTAGACAGTTTGTCATCAATACGAAAGTTTTTTTATATAAATAAGTCAATTAAACTTCACAGAGACTAAAAGAAACAATATAAAATTCCAACTGTAAATAAATCTGTACATTATGGTCAGTCTTGTTTTTCTGAAATCTTGCGCAACTTTAAAGTGTCTGTAAAAAAATGATGGTAAGGAGCAGCGTTAGCTGGAATGGAAACTTGAAGACTCGGACTCTGTAGAAACAGAAGAATGTCCCCCACGTTTGCTTTTTGAAAGAATCTTGAGGCTCGATCCTCTGCTAACTGATGTCAAGGCATTTTGTGCCGATGTTTTGAATTTGGCACCCAGGAAGGCATACAGAATTGGATTCAGGCAACAGTGGAAGAATGCCAGTGCTTCGGTAATGGAGATCCATTTATGCACTATCGTCTCCAAGCTGCAACGATGTCTGATGACTCCTAGCAAGATGAACGTGTCGATGCTGATGCCAATATAATATGGCAGCCAGCAGGCAAAGAAGGCGAGGATGAGGATAACCGTTGTCTTCAAGGCTTTGCGCTTCTGGTGGCCTTTTGAATGTGACAGCTTAGATATGATAATACAGTAGCAAGTCAGGATTATTAGACCAGGCAAGACAAGTCCTACCAAGATATGCTGAAATCTGAAAGAAATCAGCCAGTTTTCATGCGGGTACATGCGATCACATAGATACTTTCCTTCTACTTCACTAGTACCGGCAAAAATTATATCGGGCACTGTCAAAAGCACAGCTGGTAGCCATACACCTACATACACCACCTTCTCAGCCAACAGCTTTCGTGGTCGCTGGCTGTTGGTAGCATGGACTATTGCCAGGTAACGATCTAAACTTATAAAGGCCAAAATCAAGACACTGCTATAGAGGTTGACTGTGTAAATGACATGAACTGCCTTACACAGAACATTCCCAAAGTACCAGCTTATGGCCGCATCCACAGACCAGAATGGCAAGGTGATGACGAAAAGGAGGTCAGCCACAGAGAGGTGCAGCCTGTATTTATCAGTCATGCTTCTTTGTTTCTTCTGGTAGCCCATAACAACAATAACCAATCCATTGCCGATTATTCCTGTTAGGAAGATGATGGAGTAGATTGTTGGCAAGAAGATCCGGTTGAAATCAGCATTCTCATGCTGAAAGCATGGCTCTCCGTAGTCTCCATAGTCACCTGAACCAACCTCATCCGTGCCATTATCAGAAAATTCAATGATTAACCCGGAGGACAGCTAAAAGAAAAAATAATAAAAAAAATTAGACGTTAGCTCCTCTGCAAAAGCTCACTCTATATGACAGTATGTTAAGAGTTGCCCGAGCAGTCTCCATCATCATGAATAGGCAAACTTTTTGAAAACCAGGCACAAAAATATGATTTGTAAGTATATATATATTAAAAATACACAGCAAATAAGAACAAGTTAAAAAACTTTGTCTTCCTCTAAGGAGTAGGATCTTGTAACGAAGGACAGGGGATGAAAGGGAAAGATAATGGCTACTCCCAGAAATATCGTTGGTTCTGGACACTTCAGTGCTCTAATCGGATGCATACTACAAATGGAAGAGCCCAGTGCTGGATGCAAGAGGTTAGTCTGCGCAGAATATTACCCATGACATTTAACTCTTACAACAGAGCTATAAAAAAAAAAATTACACTTAGACAGTAATTCTGCTGTTCCAAAGCCCCTTCTCATTAAAGGGATGGGGTCAAGGAGAAATAGAGAAGGTACCCTTGGCTGATGTAATAAAGGATAAATAATAGCAAGAATGCCCTGCTGAGAAGCAATTGACAGCTCCACAGACAGAGACAAGGAAAAAAAACCCCAAAGCCCATAAAGAAAAGAAAGGAAGAGGTGACCTTAAGCAGGGGAACTCAGACCCCATTGGAAGGTCATCACGAACAGCCACGTTCCCCTCCCTTTGTTCCCCACCCTTTGCGGTTGCGGGGCAGGGGGTGAGCTGGCTGTGCTGGGCTGTAGCCAGACTGCTGAACTAAGTACAGCAGGGGAAAAAGGAAGCGAAATTCTGGTGAGGGCATGAAAGCACATCAGGAAACCACCAACGGTTTTGGCCACCACGCTGAAAAGCAAGGCAGGCGGGCGAGTGCCACCTGGCTATGTCCAATTCCTCAGGTTTTCAGACTTTAGTTTCCATGCCCTCTACACCACGACCCCCGACCTCCGCCCCGAGGATCCCGCAGCGCTTCACGCTGGCTGCGCCAGCTCCAGGCGGGCGCTCGCTGGGGATGAGAGGTGGAATTCGCCAGGGATCTCCCTTTTGGTCCTAACTACTCTCAGAACCCCGTGGCAGAAGAGCGGCCCTCGGAAGGTGGGGACGCCGCCGCGTTCCGGCGGGAAGGGTCGGCGGGGCGCTGCCGCCGCTCCCGGCCCCACCGTGGCCCCACCGTGGCCCCACCGTGCGGGGGGGCGACGCGGCGGCCCCAGCGCTCCGGCACGGCGGCAGCCCGAGGTTAGGGCGGGCACGGGGGCAGAAGGATGCCGTTCCCTGGGGTCAGATCACTCCAGACCTCCTCGCTTGTTTCCCCCCTCATCGTTCCCGTGGCTGTGACTGCTCCACCGGCGTTTTTCAGCCCGCAAAGGCGCCCCGTGTCGCTGCAACTGACGGCCAAGCAGCGAAGCCCGAGGGAAGAAGCGGGAGTCCAGCAGCGGCTGCAGCTGTAGCAGGGTCCGAAGCGCTGCAGCCAGACGCAGCAGCGGCTGCAGCTGTAGCAGGGTCCGAAGCGCTGCAGCCAGACGCAGCAGCGGCAAGAGGTCAGGGCCGAAGCCCTGCCCGTTTGCGCCCCGCAGACCCTCGCAGTGACGCGGGCTGGGAAGCGGGAGGGCGGGAGGCGGCGCGGCGCCCGGGCTCCGCGCCCCCCGCCGTGCCCCCGGCCCCGCTCCCCCCGCCGCTCGGGGCGATCCCCGCCCGCCGACGCCCGCACTCTCCGCCGAGGGCACCTTTGTTTGCAAACAGCGCGCACATGGGCGAGCCCGGCGGGGAGCCAGGGCGGTCGCCCCGCTGCCGCGGAGCAGCGACGTCGAGCAGCCCGGCAGCGGCTCAGCTCCCGGCACTTACGTCCAGGCTGTCGAGGCTGTTGTCCATGCTCTGAGCCATCTAACGGTTCTGCGCGCTCGAGTTGTGGTTGCCGCCGCCGCGCCTCCCCCAGCGCCGTCACTCGCCGCCGCGCCAAACGCACGCCCCGGCTCTGCTGGCGGGACGCGGCTCTTATAACTTCCCCGGCTGCCCCCCCGCCCCGGGGGCAGCCGCGCCTGGCTCCTCCCCGGCGGGTGTCACCGCGCACCCGGGCTCCGGGCGGGCGCCTGGGACCGCTCTTTGTCTGCAGCGCTTGCCCGACGTGCCCGCGGGGGCGTTGCGCCTCGCAGGGGCATTTGCCACCCTCTGACGGATGCGTTCGTACAAGCGGGTTTGTGCATTTCTCCTCCAGAAACTTCTTTGAAGTGTGTTGTCGGGCCTCCTGTTGCCATGGGTACCCCAGGCGAGCTCCAGGCGAAGTCACTGGTCCGGGAATCGTGATGGAGGAGGAAGAGGAGATGTCCTGCATACCCTTCAAAATACAGTCAACCCGGTCCTCAGAGCTGTCTCTCCTCCCTGCTGAGGAGCGAGTGTACTGGGAAAGGCAGGAAGTTAGGGGCTGGTCCTTACTGGGGGATGAGGGATTCTGCAGACCTTTCGGGGCTGCAAGGTGAGCGGCCTGCAGGTTGCCCGCTGAACGCCTCTGGCGTCTGTGGTTTTGGGTGAGAAGTCTGATGAGGAGCTGCAGGTGCTTCGTCAGCATGCCTCAGATATGACGATGGTTCATCGTTCCAAAATAGCTTTGGAATGTTATGGGAAATGTGTTAAGGAAACAATAGAAATCAGGAAGAAAATAAAACATTGTCAAAAGAATGGTGCTGCCAACTTCATTTAAAACCATGGATTTGCATGCTCGATGTCTTGTCATCTAAAAATAGCAAACAGTGAGCTCTTCGTTTGCCCACTAATATCAGGAACGCTGCTTGTCTTGCTCCTTAATCTCAAGCTTGTAAATTAGTTTTTTTAAATGTGATGGGTGAATATCTTTAGTAATGATCTGTTTCCAGTAGTTGGATAATTAAAAAAAAAGAGAGAGAAAAACCTGAAATTGTATATGTAGGATAAAAATAACAATCATAAAATAGGTTTGCAAGGGAAAAACAACCCAAACATAAAGAAAAATAAACCAGAATCATGGATTTCCTTTACAGTTTTCTCTGGGGTCTCAGTACTGTTGATATTCATGCAGGTAAACTAATTTGTAGAAAAGAATTTTATTAGAATAGTGTGTCGTCGTCCCCCCCAATTTCACAACTCACATCACAGTGAGTAACTATATTGGGAATAATTGATTCAGTTATACAGATTTACTCTTTACAGTTGGAACTTGGAGCAGAAAGAAAAAGAAGGGAGAGGGGCATTCTTTATGTAATAACAGTATGCTCAGATTACCCTGGTAGCCTCAAGGGATGAATAAAATGAAAGTTTGACAAAAGTTTTGTTCTTAAATGCCCCTATTACCAGTCTACATGCTCTGAGTTAGCCACTAGTTTTAGATGCAAAGATTATTTCCAGGTATTTGACAAGAGTCACTCTCCTACTCTTCCCCCTAAAAGCTCTAGAACTCCTCATGCATTACAGTGAGTATGAGTCTGGTTGTGATTAATAGCACTGATTATCTTTCTTTTTGTTAAAAACATGATATGTAAGGTATGACCTATAATGTGATTACATACTTTAACTACATTGATAGCAATCAATATTTTGTTAGCAGGTCTGGAATATCACATACAAGTTGCACTAAAAGCAAAAGTTAATTGATTATAACTCAGGAATTAACAGTCTTCAGAAAACTCAATATCTACTTTGAGTTTATGTCCAGAAATATTTGAGAGGGATACCATGCTAGAGTTCTATATAAATAAATAATCTTCTAGTGAATCCCCATTTTTAGATACTAATCCTAGCCTTACGTTGCCATAATTCTACCCTGCTGAACTTCTTTAAAAACAAGTGTGACAAAATTATAATTATTGCTATTCATTCCTTATTTTCCGTAGAACCTGTGATGTGTTCACTACTTTCTAGACATACAAATAGGAAAATACATGCCTCAAGTAATCTGCAGGCCAGTGTTAGATGACCAGGCAGATAAATGAGCAGATGAGGGATTTTTGTATATGGATGAGTAGGATCATGTCTATATAATCATCTTTCACTTTTTCACTTATGGAGGATGTCCAGCTCATGGCTCCAGCAATTGCTGTGCAGTTTTCAGCAAGGGTATGCTGCTTGAAAGGCTCTCCAGCCTACTGAACTTGCAAACATGTGAACCAGATTTTCAGAAATATGCATATTGGACAGGTGCTAAAAACCTAATCAGGACATGGAGCTGCATACAGGGGAGATGAACTTTTAGGAAAAATTGGATCCTACCTTGCCAGAAATTCCTATGGGTGACAGAGGTATATTTATGGAGAACATATTCTCATCTCAGAGGGGCACAGAAGACTAAACACTACTCCTTCTCCATGTATGCAGTGCAAGACATTAAAATAAGCTTGTAGTGGAGGTGGCTTGTGGCAATGGTTGCAGATGAGCAAGAAGATATACACATGTACATGAACTCTAGAGCTATTTGACAAGTTTGAGAGTTGGTTGGTTATTTATTGGGGTGGATAGCATGGAGTACATTGACATGTGGAGTATTGATGCACAGCAGTGCAAGTGTAATTACAGCACAAGCAGGCAAGTGTTATCACACCTCCATTTTACTGTGCAGATAGACCCATAACAGCAAAGCGTATTATGTGAAAACTGATTTTGTTAATTAATGGGATATGGGACAGTGACTCAGTTATTTATGTTCATAGATAACATAAGAAATTTGGAACTGAGGAAAGATCTAGTTCCATGGATTAGCCCTGAAGCATGGTAGTGCTGAGTGGTGGGAAATTTGGGGATTGATACCCTATCTGATGAGAAGTCACTGAAATGTGTTTGGATTAAGGTCCTCTAAAACTATCATTCACACTGCTATTTTGTTATCTACGATCTCTTTTGTTTCTCCTATCAGAAAATCCATGTGAAAACTTCCTTTGTTGGATGGAGGACCATCCAGGGCAAGTTAATGATTTCCAAAGTGACAAAAGAAGGGAGCTGTTTCTGCAGAGCATGTAATTCAGTTAGCTACAAATCTTCGTAAAACAGAGCTACCAAATAGCAATTTCCAAGCTTATGTTTTGCATGACATGTTTTTCTGGTCACAGAATTATTGTGAAAATCAGACCCTTCCTAACCCATGTAATACATACTTTTGTTACTGAAAACATGCCCTCTGAGATTCAAAATCCTACGTGTTCCTACACTGTTATGCTAACAATACAATTCCTCAGGTTGTGAATCATTAACCTATTTTTTTGTCTTGTAAAAAGAGACATAAGTGCTGGTCATGCAAGAGCAAAATAGTTTCTCTAATGAGAAAAATACCCTTTTTGATTCAGTATCCACAGAAATAGAAAAATAAATTGCATTTTATTTAACTATGTTAAATGACTTACTTAATCTGAAGGCTTTAACAAAGTAAACTTACAGCTAATAAAAGTTTGATGACACCATTGTCTGTGGGCGACACTTAACACAAAGGAGATATGATCCCTGGTTTATGTAATATATGAATACCACTGTAGCGTATTAATTACAATAGTGTATTAATAAACTATTCCTTATTTTTTAGCATTAATGGAGCTATCCTTTCAGGACACATAGATGATTGTGTCTTAAAAATACATAACCAGCAATATGGCTGAAACTACTGTGCTATATAGTAGGGAGTGAATAATTTTCAAATATTCACTGATTTTCTCTGTGCGTGTCAATTCCTGTACTGGAAGGCTTCTGAAAGTGTGGGGAGTGTCTTCTGAAAAAATAACAGCAAATGTGGTCAGGATTTGCAAGAAATTAGCTTTGAGTAGTGGATTTTTCTATTCTAAAAAATACAGCAGGGACCTGATGTCGTGGACTTGCTTGCCACTAGATGAAAAGTGGTTTCCTTATAAAACTCAAATGTTTATTACCATACACTGGATTGACTTCATGACAAATGGGTCTTCAAGTGGCCCGAAGTTGTATACATAGAGAGGAAAAGGATATACTCTGCCTTTTCCATCTGATCTTTCTGTTGAAGTGGGAAAGGTATCAATCTTATGCCTGTTAGAATGGTTACAAGCGGTTTGCTGGAGTTGGGTTTCAGTTAATAGCTTTCTTTGCTCTTGTTTCTCAAAGCTCCCTGTCTCCATTTCTTTCTGTTGCAGTGGAACAAGCCTACCAACTGTTATCCTGATCCTGGAAGGAGAGTGTCTGCCCACTTTATGGGCAGGGTGCCACCTAAATTTACTGATATGAAAGCAGAAAGACAAAATAAAATCTGCAAAAGAGCAGGACATATCTTTCAATTGGTAGCATGTTACATTACCACAGGAATAAGTCCCTGCATGAAAGGAATGATACTTGAATATCAGAATAAAATTAAAGGAAAAGCCTTACATTAGTATAAGGCAACAAAAATGTTATCAACACTGGCATAAAAGACAGATTTCTTTATGGTTCCTTGCTTTAACAAGGATAATTTATTTTGTTTCCTTTAAGTATTGCCACAAGGCCAAGTTGTCTAAAGTCAGCACAGAGAAGTCAGCAGGAAAAAAAAGTGCTGTCCTCTAAAAGGAATCGTAGTCACTCTTGTGTTTTAATCCCACCTCCATCTGTGGCCTGCAGCAAATCACTTAACCCTTCTGACTGTGTTCACCCAACTGTAAAATGGGGATAACAATACCTACTTACCTACCTCAGAGGAGAGTTGTAGGGATTAATTGGTTGATGTTTGCAAGGCACTTTGAAGACAAAAAGTGCTTATTTTAGAGCCTGTTGAAATTATTGGTGACACTGATCAGCTAAAATTCAAAGGGGACCAAACTCATTAAGGTTCTGATCTTCTTCCTCCATTTGGCTATGTTTATGGGTTAGCAAATCTCACTGCATGCAGACAGTTTATTGTTTGTTTGGAAGCAGAGTAGACTAAAAAGATGCTTTGAACAACTTTGTTAATCCTTTTAACAAACATGTCTTCATTTGCATATCACTGAGGCTGAAGGTTTTATCTTTGATGATTATATAGCAGAACACTTTTGGAGACATGTTGAAGTGGTTTTTTTTCCAGAATTGTGGTTGGATCAGAATTATGAAAACAAACTAAAACCTAACTGATTATATCACAAGTAATTTCTTTACTATAACCAGGTAGGATTTTGGCTTTCATAGCATTCAGATAGATTTCTGCTTAGCTATGAGATGTGTTTCTTATGATATTCTTTTATGCTGTAAAATTCCATTAGAAACTTGCTCGCAGTTCAGTTTGGATTACTAAGGACAGGATTTGCTTCTGTGGACCCACGCTAAGAGCATGCTATATTCCTGTCTTAAGAGCATATGGATAAAATTAGAAAATCTAGTTCAGATATTCATGTACGCACATATGCAGTTTCACAATTTCATGATTTCTTAGTACATAGCTTTAGAGATACAGTCATATCTGGGACTGTGCGTTGCTTGTTCTACCCATGTAAACAGAACACAGCTACTTGAAGACTAATAGACTGAACAGGGCCCTGAGCGACCTGATCTAGCTTTGAATCCAGAGGTTCCTTCCAACCTGAATTATTCTATGACTCAAAACAGGTGCATCAGACCATGTCCTCATACCTCTGCTACTAGCAGTGCCCAGAGTTACCTCTGGGTAACCCCAGAGATCAAAATCCATCAGCTTACATTTGCATACATTAAGCCTGTTTGCTCTACACAATGGAAATAGCATTTTGATGTTGTGTTTCCGACCTGAGAGTTTTTGATCAATCTTTTGTTGAAATGGTGTCTGTGGAACTGTATGCTTGGGATGTAGCAAAGTATGCTAGCATGTGCCATGTTTTCTTTGTCATTTTCACACATTTCTTCTAATTCCTTTCTTTGGATGCAGTAGTAGGTATTGATTTTTCACATGTTGTGAGCTTCTGAGCTTGCTGAAATAATTTCTTTGGCTCATTTGCCCACTTGTTTTGTGTCTAAAAAGTGGCACTGAAAGCAGAGTAGGAGCAACAACTCTTCCTGTTTAGCTCAGTTTAGCAGTCTGAAGCTCACAAATGTTTTAGTTTTATTGCAACAGCTTTGAAGTAAAGTCTGTACATATGGGGGCTGAACCTCAGCTTGGATACTTGTTTTTGAATCTGCATGCCGGGGATTGCTCCTGTCTCTGCTTCCTCTCAAAATTGGTGACTGCATCTGTTGTTCAGCAGGTAGGGAGGCCGCCCAAATTCAGTGATGTGCATTCCCATCGTTTCTTTCTTTTGGATCTCTCCTCCCACTATTTTCCAGAACATTCACTTTAGAATTCCGAACTTTTTTTTACTGCTGGAAGCCAGCTTTGCAATATGCCATTGAGATATGGCCTTTTTTCTACCAGGAGGTGCAGGAGGAAGACTGGCTTTACATTTCTGAGTCAATGCTTCCTACTTAGGTAATATAATTGGTAGCATTTACTCAGTAACTGTCCATCAGTTTGATGTCTGTCTGATGACCCAAGATTTCTAAAACAACCAAAAAATCTCCATTAAATGTTGCCAAATTTTCAGTGCTG
This sequence comes from Ciconia boyciana, assembly GCF_034638445.1. Lineage (NCBI taxonomy): Eukaryota > Metazoa > Chordata > Aves > Ciconiiformes > Ciconiidae > Ciconia > Ciconia boyciana. The sequence goes on along the minus strand of NC_132943.1, from coordinate 7,851,896 downwards.
CAGTCAAGCCCTCTATATACAGTACTTGCTTAAATACCATGAGTAAATACACATATACAGCCTGCTATATCCATTTATTTATAGTCAAATATAAGGATGTAGATGGAGAGCTGTAGGAATATTTATGGCAGGTATGTTCCTTTCTCTGTTCATTAATTGCCAGTGAAATTAGCATGATATGACATGCTTATTATTTTGAGCTGATTGGCTATAAATAGTGATATTTGCTCTTGCTGTTTTGAAAAATTGGTAAGTAGGATTTGGGGCCTACTCTTTGTAAATAATCACTGAGGTCACACGGTATGATTTCTTCCCAGTCATTAGGTGACCAACCTCTATGAAAGCAGGAGAACTGCTTGAAGAAATGATTGGGATGTTGAACCTCTGTTTCTGATTTAATGGGGAGGTAAATCCAATTTTCAGGATATCTCTTACTGCATAAAGAGTGCTCCAGCCACATGGTATAAGGAGCTAACCTCTTACAACTGAACTTGCTAAACTTTCATCTTGCTGGTCCAAATTCATTTTTAGGAAATGGAACAGGCAACTTTGGGCAAACTTTATGCTGAAACAGGCATCATCCACATAATTTCCATAACAGCTGGAACAAAGACTTTACAAACATCATAGCATGTGCTCTGGTTGATTTGACAGGAAAGTGATAGCGTTCTAATGCCTGATCCAGATCTGATCTACACAGTTGGGTGATTCAGCAACAATCTGTTACAAGGAACTGTGGAGCCCTCACCTCTACAAAAGAAGGTGAGGCAGAATCCTTAAGGAGCATAAAGAGTAGAAGATGAGCATCCTAGAAAATAAAGGGCATTAAAAATCTCTTCCTACCTTTTCCTTTTTCACAAGAAGGAGAACTGCATGTGGCTTGTATATGGACCTTATCGTGAAATAGCTGTGTTCCTCCTTGCCAGGGAGAGAGGAACTTACCATCCAAACTCAGTTCAGCTCTCTTTTTTTCACTGTCTCACCAGATTATTGCACACATAGGAGAAGCATCTAGAAAATTAGTTGCCATGCGTATATTGTTCATGTGTGCATGTTTGTTCGCGCTTCAGTATACCTAGTTATGCATCAGCATACATTTTAAAAAAATCTTCCCCAAACATACATATAAACAGAGAACGGGTGAGTAAATGGCAGTGAAGAGGTAAGAGAAAATGCCGTTCAAGCAAACTGTTGTCTGTGTTGAGCTATATCATTACCCTCCAAGGTATAGCTGAATGGAAGTATAGGGAGTGTAGAAGCTTCAATACTTAGCAGTGATGGTTCCAATTTAGCTTAATTTACACTTCAAACTTTTTCCATTAAAAATTGTAGCCTACAATCCTGTTCCTTCATTCATGAGTTCAGTGCAACTGAACATGGGAAGAAAGACTTTAGTCTTGAAATACTCACTTTATAAATGAATTTGTTATTCTAGGAATTTGCTATTATTTTAAGTAGATGGTTCTATCTTTCTGAGGTTATTTTTCAGTACTGAGTGAATATTGTGAAAAACATACAAGAGGGGAATTCTAAAAATATTTCTAGGTTACAGTCTGTGTTCAGGACAGTCTGTACTAAGTGCTATTTTATCTTTTTTTTTTAACTTATAAAAACAGGAAGAAGCTTTGCTACTTTGAGGACCCTGATAAATGTTTCTACCTGTCTTTTTCTAGAAAGATCTCTTCAGGTGCCAAGCAAGGGTCACTGTAACCATGGATACTTATACTCCATTTTCCCCTTGGGTTTCTGTGAAAAACTTGGTATGATGCCCAGTTTAAACCGCATTTTGTGTTAGGTAATCATAGGCTCAGTCTGTTCTTGGGTATTGTGGTTTTAAGTTTTCAACGGTAGCTCTGTGGTTTGAAAGCTGTGTTTTTTATTCCCTCTTCTTTTCTAAGCAAAGAAGATGTTAAAGCAAAGTTGCTTGATAACAATTATTCCACCGAAATAAAGTCTTTTGGGAAGGATTGATTGCCGTGTGGTTTAAAACTGAAACCAAACTAAGAAACCACTTTACTCTAGCATCATGTTCAATGCAAAACATATAACATTTTTCTGAATTTGGAAAGAGACTACTCAATTCCTGGCATTTGTCAAAATGCACTTAGGAATTAGAAAAGACTTGATCTGTTTTTAACATGTATCTTACAGGTCAGTCTTAGAAAGATTTCTAAATGTATTTTAGTGAGAAGTGGAATACTTACTTTCCATGAAGTAGCCTGTCAGTCCTCCTCTGTTGCTTTGATATAGATCTACAAAGGATCTAAGTCTAGTTGAAGGAGCAGTGTAATTTAGCTGAGGGGAGAAACTAATTATAGATTTTTCTCATCTTTCAAAAACATTGGAGGTGTTGAATAAGTGGACAAAGGTGAAGATAACTAATATGAATTAGTATGAATTAATATATAGAAATGGAAACTGCCCTACTGGATGTGGAAGCAAAGCTCAAGAAGTGCCATGTGATCAGATCAGAAAAACCATATCAGCTCCATCAAATTCTGAAAGAACTATGTTAAATGAGAAGTCTTGAAACAGTTAATTTTAATAAATTAAAACGAGGACAAAGTCATGTGACTATTGAATGGCAAATGCAGGGCCTCTGTTTAAAAAGAGTAACATGGGCTACTATTGCTTTAGTTGTCTTATTAGCATGCAAAGCTTTAGAACAACATCTGGTGGGAAGAATATTTAAAAGTACGTAAGTAAATGGAAAATAGAGCAAAAAGGAAGTTGAATTTATAAAGGTATATTGTAGTAGGACTACTTAATAGCTTTAATTGATAATTAATTTTCTAGGCAAAGGAAATAGAGTAGATTCCACTTGTCTGGACTTTAGTAAAGCATTTCATATGATGCTATTTGAGTGTTGAGAGGCTTAGTTTGTTAAGCTAGACTCTGTGGGAATTAATACATCTAATATGAATGAGGAAGTTTATAAAGGGAAATAACAATAATGACACTAAAAGGGAAATAGTAGGCTGCAGAAAGGCAATCAAGTAGAGCTCTTCAAGGTTCATTGTTGGAACCAGTTACACTTACTATTTTGCATTAGCTTTGGGACTAAAAGTAGTAAGCTACTGACATTCACTACTAGTGGAAAATGAGGTGTCACTGTTGAAACTGGGATATCCTCAGATATGACAGAAGGGAGAAAAACATAAATATATTAGCCAGTTGCAGGATGAATCTGAATTTCTCATGTACAGCTAAGAAAGAGATGTCCTTGCTTATTGAACGTATCAAGTAGGGTATACTGAACAGAGAAAGAAGTACTACTGCTGCTGTACAGAGCACTGGAAAGGTGTCTTCTGAAATATTTTTTACAATTCTTAACAAGAAAAATGAATTCAAATGGAATAGGTACAGAGAAGGATGATCAGGGTGAAGTGTGGAATGGAGAGCTGCTCCTGCCAGAGGAGACTGAAAGAGCTTCTTTTCCTTAGTTCAGAAAATGAATGTTGAAAGGGACAATGAAGCAGGATAGTAGACATCTGAAAAGGAAAATAAATATTTGGACCAGTATTAGCACACAACTGACTGGATGTAATATCATGGTGAATACAAATTGTAAAAACATGAAAAAGTTTTTAACTGTCAGAGGAACAAGCTTTAGGAACAGTTTCCCAATAAAAGAGAATTTTAAGCAATTCACTGCTTTGACAGATTTGTTGGGACTTGTTCACCCTAGTTCAGTCCCATTATCCTAGGTTCTGATCTGAAATTCTGTTCCTTTGATAGCTGCAATGTCTGTGAAAGTTAAAATATCTCATACCTGATGATGACAGAATCTAAGTGTTTGTGTAACTTTTATACTATGCATTTTTGTTAAATTCAAGAGTTTACGCCCCTTTCTTTAGGATTTCAGGTACTATTAGGGTAGCAAGATCAATTTTATGTGAGATGGAAATAACTGCTGAGAAAATACCCTTCTGGTGCCTAAAGACAAAGTAGTATTGAGTAGTTCATAAAATCCTGATTTTGCTCTAAAAGAGAAGCAATTTTCAGCCACAAATGTCAGATTTTAGTGTCCAAACCATGAATCTATGCCAGAGCTGGTGTGCAAGTCTCTGTTGACCAATACAGCAACTGTACTGCTTGTATCAAGTGTAAGTATTTGTACGTTGAAAATATGGATCTTAGAGTAGCATATAAAATCGGTCATGTTCTGTACTGCTGTTTATCACAAAAACACAACCAAAATCATTAAATCAGTAGTTCCTGACTGATTGTGTTAGAACCACTATTGTAGAGAAGATTCGAGAATGGCCAGTCATAACCAAAGTGTTAGTCTTTGAATAATAGTCAAACACAAACAATTCAAAACTTATGAACAAAGAGACAGAAGAGCCTTTTCATCATCTGTCTGTCTTATTGCCAGTGGAAGGTGGTTTCCTATAAGAAAGGTAGCAATCACAGGCAAGAAGAGGCAAGTAAAAGCAAAATGTAAACATACAGAGCCAGAATCTAGGGGTTAGGAGGAGGTCAGTGCCTGACATGGTAAAAGCAAAGTTTAATTGTACTCTTAGACTTCGATTTGTGAATTGTACCCCACTGAGGGAAAGGCTGCAGTCTAACCAGCAAATACTTTGGATGCATTATGTTAGGTATTAGGGAATACAACCACAATCACAAATTCATTGCAGAGTTGGTTTTGTTAATTATTGGAATGGTAGCTTGGATGCTACCAGAATATGTCTTTTTATATTAATTGCTCTGTAGAATTTGAATGTGCCTTTGTATCTGTTCCTATAAATTGGATGTACACAATGAAATAGAAATAATGTAATAGAGAACAACAGGTTGTCTCTACTTCTAGATAATGTCTAGTTGATTGCAAAGCAAAACTTGTGCAACTTCTTACACTCCAATCAGGGACAGATGGACAAGAAATGGCAGTGAGTGTTTAACCGGCCTCATGCCCATTCTTTGTTCTAAAGTCCCTGAAAAGATTCTTAGTTCTGGGTAACAAAACACTGGTAAGTCTGCCTGTGATTCTTTGTAATATTCATTACATGGAAACCACTTTCCATACAGGTAAATTCCTTCTCAGAGAGATAGCTTGTGAGCAGGGCTCACAGAATAAAACTAAAAAGGCAGTTAACTTAGTGGTAAAGGATAAGAGGGAAACATGTAAAAATAAGATTGTATATACAATGCTTGTACATGTAATAATGAAATAAAGCCCTGTGTACAATCATCCCAGAATAGCTTGTCCAAAAGAAAATATCATACATGAAATAACAGAAGGATCAATATCAGCTCAATTATTTACTTCCAGGTGCTAGTAACAGAAATGTAATCTCCCTAGGAGCCAGTCTAACTTATGCATCTGGCTTTTCAAAACAATAATGTGGTGAATTATGAAAGGAGTATGGAGCCGAGCACAACCTGGATCTTGGTGTTGGTCTCAAGGTGGAGAAATCACCTTGAAGTTAACAGCTTTTTATTTGTGGAATAAGCGCTGCTTTGGGAAAAGTTAGGTTAAACAGTGAAAGAGCGAGGAATAGCACAGAAGGAAAGATGAACAATAAGTTCAGAAGAAGCAAACAAATAGGAACAGAGACAGTAGGGTCATTGAGGGACAAGAGCATGAAAAGATGGTGACAGATGAAGTTGATAGTCCCTCTTTTTTATTTTCAGTTGTCACAAAACCATAGAAAAGTAACCTTATCCTGGTGGATAGGAAGAGGTGAAGATTTCGCAGTCAAGGAGCAGGTCTGTTTGAATTGCTGCAGGCTGAGCAGAATGACAAATGAAAATGCAGAGGAAAATGGGGGCCTTAGGGGAAATTTGTCCTAGCTCAGTAAGGACAGGGATACTACCAGATTCACAGAGACTTATTTATCATCCAAGGAAAAAAGACAAGAGAAAGTAGAGAAAATAATGGACTTACTTAAACTTTATTTCTGTGAGAAATATTTTAAATACAAATAGACACAAAGTACTTTAATAATACATGTTGGTGCATTTGTGCTTGTGTCTCCTCTAAAAAGAAAGGAATGCAATGCTTGTGAAAGTGTAAGACTGGGGGCTTTCAAGACAGGAAAACCTGTTTTATTCCTAGTGCAAGTAGAGCACAATGAGTAGAATTCAAATATGGATCACATTATAATTTCCATCTCTTGCCGTTAAATAGGAATTCTCTTTATCTGTTTGTCCACTGTGTTATTAAAACATCTTGGATATAATTTTATCTCTATCAAATAGCAATTTTCTTTCTACTACTATTAAACAGGAATCCTTAGTGGATTATTCCTCTGGTTTCTTGCATGCATATGCAAGTACACATACACACCTATATGCATTCTCTGGCCTTTGAACTGTGAAATGGTGCGGAGGGGACAACTCTCTTTTTAACTGCAACAGTGGACAACCTGTAGCATATTCCCCACTGAACCACATGACAAAGATCCTCCGAGGACTAAAATAATCACCACAACAGCTCACCAAAATAGCATTTTACCTGTTCTGATTACAGGAATTCCATAGATGGAGGGCTTTATTTTTTGTAGAGTAGTGCTATAATAGCCCCGAGGGTCCCACCAGTCTCATTCCTAACCACGAGGAACTACCTACAGAATAAAAAGAGTTTATTTAGTTCTTTCCCTGCAGTAGTCAACAGGGTGTCATTTAGGTCGAAGTGTAAGATGGGGCCACTTGTCCATTAGGAAGTGGAATGAAACCACTAATTCATTTTATGTAGACTACAAAACAGCTGCCAGACAGTAATAATTTTCAGTCAGTGCTGACCTGGGGTAGATTTAACAAGTGACCTAGAAATGAAAAGCTCGGTCGGCAACTGCAAATCCCCTGAGTTACTTGAAAAGGCATGCTTCTAAAAGATTTAGAAATATATAATTTAGTAAGGGACAGACAGTATGTTTTAATTAATATGCTTGTATTTTTCTAGGTTGGATTTTCTTTTCCAGTTTACTTGAGGCTGTCATTTATATCAGTAAAGAACAGATGTAAAATACTACTTTGTAAGAATAGTTATGTTTTCTGTCAACTTTGCATGAAATTAAATTAACTCATGAACAGAAAAGTGATACAGAATCAAACCCTTGGAGTGCATATTTGCATTTATGAAAATGAGTGAAAATGCTAAAAGTAAATGTAGTGCATTTGGAAATCAGCAAAATATTTCTTTGGTTGTCCCTGTCAGGGGAGGTACCCAGGACCGAGTACTGAGACTGTTTCAGGGCAAGGGCATGGGCAAAAAAGACTGACACTTAGGTTTTGAACAAACATGAATAACAGGGGGGTAAATTATAAAATAATGAATGGCCTAGAGAAAACAGAGGAGGAGCTTATTGTCTTCTAATTTTACAAGACTAAAATAAGGGGACAGTCAATGAACTTAAAATAGCGGTGACCTATTGCTCCTTTGGCTGAGGAAGCCACACAGCTGGTGTGCCTGAGTACCAGTAGCAGAGGGAGGTCACTGGCCAGACATGTTGTGTGTGCTGCTACAATTTTCAGATCACAGAAGCTAAAAATGTACAGGGGTTCCAGAAAGGAGAAGATGCTTATATGAATATTGTATATATCCAGAGCTGTTACAATCAGTAATATCTGCTTCCATAGTTTCAGGCAGAAAAGGGATAGATGAATATTCACTTTTTTTTTCTGGTAGGGTTAATTTTCTGATGTTTTAGTTCCCTAAATTAGTTCATTGTGGAATTGGAGCCCATACAAGGGAAGTGGTGGGATTATATTGCTAGGATCAAGACTGACATTAGTGGGACAAGCCATTAGATCTTCCTACCAGTAATGCATTTTTAGAGATCCATGGAAAATATAATGGCTGGCATGGGGAGAAAAGCAAAACATTTGTCAACTGGGTGGAGAGGGGAGTTGCTTTTTTTCCTGCTGGCCACTGTCAAATGAGGGGTACTGCATAATATGCGCTAGGGTCTAATGCAGTGTGGAAATTCCCATATTTCTATTGACATAAACCACAACATTTTAATTTACCTAGAGATGAACTACACTCCAATCCTTGCTATATAGAACTTGTCAGCTGGGACTCCAGGGTTTTATTAATGGCTGTACCTTTCATGCGCTGGATGACTCCAGGCAAGCCATTTAACTGCCACTGCATCAGCTTAATGCTTTTTAAAAAGAAGATAACGCTGTGTGTACTTGAATCCAAGAAAACCTTGAATATTAGATGATCTCATATCATATGGGTCAGGTTAGGAAATATGCATGATAAGTTAATGTTTCTTAAATTAGGTTGTTGTTTTTTTTTTTTAATAAACAAAACAAAAACAACTTTGGTTTTGATCTGTTGATACATGTGACCTCAAATTACCTTACATTGACTGTGACAATACTGTGCCTAAGAACGGAGGAGAAACTCTTAGTGTGGCCTGCTTGGCCTTCTGTCACAGATGTAAAGTTGCCTTATATTAGCTCACATTTACTACAAGGCATTACTCCCCAAAGGCTGACCACGCACACCTTTTACCTCTACTAAATCAAGGTGATCTGTTGTCTTATTCCATGTCTGTCATGGTACTATCTAATCATTTTCTGAAACTGTAATGTGTACAAAATATTTTTCTTTTACTTCCAGCCAGCAAGAAACTTTTAGCCATATTATTTTGGGCTGTTTGATGGAAATATTGAGTTTTGCAGTTTTCCCCATAGATACTGAGGTTGTTGACCTCTATTGAAAGAGTTTGTGGAATAACTGCTGATCCATTTCTGTCTTCTGCACACCTAAATTTTGCTCTTGATGTTGACAGTTTCATAGTTCCAGTAGGATAGAGCTGTCATCAAGGGAAGTTGAGATCACACAGCATGAAATGGTCCCTCCTTTAAAAGGCACTGAAGGAGAGTTTTGGACATGGAGAACAAATAATTTAACCTAACTGAATGCCCCCGATGAGAGGAATGAAGAGAACGGAACATGCAGATGATGATGGTCTTCCAGTGGTTTGCACTGGCTTGAAGATTTAATGAAATAGACTTCTGAACATTCATTACACATGTAGGCAGAGAAAATTTGACTTCTCAGATCATTAGTCTATCAATTTCTATAGTAAAGTTCTAATGCATCGGTGAAGAACAATTCTTTTACTGATCAAGGTAGGAAAGGTTTTACTAGCCATTAATTCATAGACAGGACATACTACACCTTTTACTTAGGTTTGTATTTTGGTTTTAGTATAGAACCTCTGCAATCCAAATAGAAATGTCTTTATCTGGGGTTAGAAGGAATGTTTGCCTGGACTAAGTTAACAAGCTAGGGGGGAATAAATTTGTAGCTTAGGCAGAAACTCCCTTTTTTGCAGTATACATTCAACCTGAATTACTTCAGTATTAATAGTGCTCATCTCCAGTTGTCTGTGAAGGGAGTTACCTATCAGTTGGTCAGGGAAAAATTCTGAGGCTCCTCGTTAAAAAGAAACATGGGATATTCCCTCAAAAATATAAATGAATTAAAAAATAATAAGGACCAATAAACAGACCAGGGCTTTGCAGAGTGAGGATTTTCAACTAGCGTAAGTTGGCACAGAAATTTAGAAATCTATGTCAGTCATCCAGGGTAACTGCTATGCATAAATTTAACACTTATTTCCCAGAAGCAGTGAGCAATCAGGGAAAGCAGTAAGAAATCTTGACTTCTAATTCACTGACCTGAAAATTGTAACTAGTTCTGATATATTGTGATTAGCTAAGTACAGAGCAACAAAATACTTTAAATAAATATTGAGTATCAAATAATATTCAGATCTTTAGGTATTTATGGTGATATTTAGAGTGCTTAATAAGTACTAGATGCAGAAGAGATTATATTTAAACAGAGGGTACATGATCTTGGGAAACTTTCAGTGCATGAATTAATATACTCTGTAAATCTCCATTTTATGGTTTATGGTAAATTATCTTGACATGAATAGCAATGAATTCAGAATATAGTTTAATGAACTGGACCATGGGTTAACATCTCTTCTCTTAAACCCTGAAAATTAAGAAACATCAAAACAATGAGTTCTGATAATCCTCTCAAATAAGGCTTGAATTCCTGAAGTGATTCCTTTGCTGAAGTAGCTGCTTTGTGTAACAATGAGCCTTATACAAAGGCTCCCTATGGCAGGAAGATAGGCAGGATGCAGGCTTGGAAGTTTGCTGGCCCAGTCAAGATTTTTTATAGCCTTGGGCTACACAGCACCAGTTAATTTGGGGAACTGTTTAACTGACTTTTATTTATACAATGTTTCTCTGTGTTTAACTGAAAGCTCTTGGCTGTACCAGTTGGCATCACCATAGCACTTCTAAAATAACTAGAAAGCTGAAATCAGTGAATCGGTGTTGCAGGTACAAGTATGGGTGAATAGAATGAAAACAAAGAAGTGAAATCGAGTTTTTGAGTAATTTTCCTTTTCCTCTTGCTTTAGTTGGCATGATTTGTCTGCAAAGCAGTATCCACCTACCACTGATTACTCAACACTGCAGCTCCACAATAAAACCCCCTGTTCCTCCCCTTGTTCCTTCCCCTCGGTCCTCCATCCTGAAAAATCCCCTCCAACTTAACATTTCATTCTGAAAGCAGAAGGAACTACATGTTATACCAAAATGTTTCCTAAACATCCAGTGATTAGTAAATACATCTGTATTGTTAAATAGATTTTTATATAGAACTGGGACCCACTGAAGTTTTCTTTTGTTTGTGATGTTCCCGTGTTTATATCTCTCAGAGGTCTGTAAGAACACGCTAGAGTGTGACATTTATAGGCATCTTTTTTAATGGGGAGTTACTTTATTTGAAAGCTCACACCACATATCACCAGTGACCATTTTATGAACACTCTGCAACTTGAATACAGCAAATGACCAGTCAGGCGGGATGGCTCGTATTTTATGTTTCTAACTTAAGAGATTGTAACTCAAATTGGAAATGAGAGTGCAAAGTTAAAATGGAAAAAAATTAGTAACATCTTACAAGAACATAGATAATATATTGGATTTTATAAAAATACAAACTAATAATTCTGATCTTTAACATAACTTTAATCTATTGTCTTGCTAAAAGGAGGTCTGTTGCATTCTTGAGAGTAGAGATTTGAAAGGAAGAGAAAGCTGCAGTGAGCAGGTTCTACTTTCCTACCCTTAACAATTGCAGACCCACAGGCCTTGCTCATCTCTAAAAATAAAGTCTTAACACGGTATCACAGGAGAGGAGAAAATGCCATCAACCTGCCACAGATGACACCCTGGTTTCTGCCGTTCATGGTGAATATCTTTTGTTCATTGACGTAGTCAAAAGGCGTTTGGTGACATCAATTGATCCCAAACGTCCTGCACACTACTCTGGTACTTTTTCTGGTTCTTATCTCAAGGCTTTCCTATGTTTGGTTTTGACTTTATATGAAAACTGATTTGGACTTACCCCTTAAGCTGAGTATTTCTTGATGTAATTTATATTAAAAATATTCATTTTTTTTTCTCTGAACAATAGTAGAAACAAATTTCATACAATCAATTCTCTGTCAGAGAGATTGTTGTTATAATAACATTTCCTCTTTCCAAAAAGCTGCGTTTTTTTCTTCTGTTTTTCAAAGGCATAAGAGGCACCTAGTCAAAACCAATCTGCTTCCTTATGGGAACACATCCAGCTCAGTCTTCTCACTGTATAATGCCTTCCTGCCACACTCTTTCCTACGAATGCTTTGAACCACATTACATGTCTGTATGGTCATAGCAGATATTTCGAGCTCTAGCCTCTTCTTTACTTTGATGGAGACTACAGAAGAGGTGAATGGTTTAATTGATCCATTTGCAGAATGGGTTCCTGCAGAATTTCAGTGATGAATATATATTGCAAAGCTAAGTAGAATAATAACTAGTGCTTTCATTAACTTTGCTTGCAACCTGAATGGATTGGTACTTCAATTAGAGTTCCTTCAGTGGGCTTGTAAGCAGCATACACAATCTCACACAAACCACCTGATTTCATATCTGTGAGATATGTCCCCAGAAATCTTAGCACCATACATAAGCGGATGCAGTGTGAATAAGAGCACAGCAGTTCAAGTCGTTTTTATGGAGTGAGTGCTCTTCTTTAAGCTACTAGATCAATTAGAAGCAAGTAACTCAAGTCCAGAGAACTTGAACTACATGACAATGCACTTAAAAACAGATTTGGTGAGAGTACTTGCACCGCAAAGTATACAACTAATGCAAGCTCCACAAGCAAATCTTTCTTTTTTTCTCTCTTATTTAAAAAAGAAGAAATTAAATTCCAGAGGTGACACTGAGCCTTACATAACTGAAAACTTTTGTAAAATTTTGAGTTTTACAAAATCATCTGTATACTTACCAAAGCCTTCTGTTTGCAGCAAATGCTTGGGGGTTTAGGACCAATGGTACAGTTTTCTATTCTGTTTCTTTTCTTGTGAAGTCATTACCATATATTTTTTAAATGCTTAAGGTAACTCAGCTTGTCTATGTGGTGGATATAGTATAGCTTTTTGAACCGTAAGTTTTCCTTTTTCTGACTTGGTAATGTTGACTTGACAACCTTCATTTTTAACCTACACAAGGCTTTTTTACATTTAACATTACATTTAACACACAGTCTAGGAAGTATGGTCTTCATTTGTACAGTGCTTTAAGCTACACTTTCTTTTTAAGGCATTTGTTCTATGAGCTATAGTATTCATGACTGCATCATTTATTGCATGCTGTATAGCAATTATTGCATTAACAATCAGAATAGCTAGTAGCTCCAGTGGGACAACAAGAATAATGATACATTAATAGAGAATGAAATATATATTTTTTTGTATCAAGAAAATTTTAAATAGTTAACGGTATAGCTGTTTCAGCTACAGGCAGCAAATGGGACTGTGTACAATAATTATTGAAGCAGGTAAGAGACTTCAGATATTGCAGGCCTAACATGTAGGAACTCTGAATAAGAACCTACATTCCAGCAACATTTTCTGTTGCAAGATTTCCAAGATTTTGATGAGAGCGCAGAACAAAAGCTCCTCTGTTCCTCCCGGGGTTTACGTCAACTAGTTGTCTTATTATTCCTGATACTTTGCCAATCATATTGTACGCTTTGAGAAAGGGATGAAAAAGCAGCTTTTCTCCTTTAAAGAGACTTAAACTTCAAAATCTTATTACTGTGACTATTAATTGCAGAAGGGACAGGCTGAAATGCGAGTTATAGAGTACAGTAGTGGTACTGCTGACAACATTTTTACAAGGTTCCACATAATGGCATTTCTGTAGGATGACCTTAAGGTTATAGATGTTCCCATAAATTTTAGATTTTTTTTTTAATGGATAGGAGTGGAGTACAATGGATGGGAGGATGGGATTAGAAACAACTCCAGTATGACAAGCAATCTTTATTTTCTAGATTTCTTCCATTTTCTGGCATTTTGTAAATTTTGAGTGCTTGGCTTTACAAACTTAGAATTATTTTTAACACATTTTTGATGCAAATATATTTAATTTGGTTGTTTGCAACAGCCTTAAACATTAAAGCAATGCAAAGAGGTACAGTCTTCTATGCATTAACTGTGCTCGAAGAGAGTATGCCTAGGGGACTGAAATCCAGGGAACTGCAGCTGTTTTTTTTAGGGGAATGTGCTTTTATACTTGTATCTGTGGAACAGCTTTATCTTAATAAAAATGCATTATTTGTATTTGCATTGTGTTGTGCTTATAAATATCCTTTAACACAAGTTTCACAGTGACACAGAATAATTTAGTTTGGAAACCTGTTTCCAGCTCTTGATCTGCTTTTTAACTTTAATTTCTAAACTAGTCCTGCAGCCTTTTTGCCAGGACATTTCCCCAGAACATTTTCCCACAGAGCAACTGGGATTGTGTCCACAGATGCACAATTACAAACAGTCCTTAAATTGCTAATGTATCGAGCCAAACAGGCTACCAAGAAAAGCAGCAAGATTCCCTGGTAACCAAATGGCCTGTACACTGTACACCAAACACATTTATTTCTTGTCTTAGAAGTCATGGATAAAACACGTGATTTGAAATGTTTGTCAAACAAAACAATAATCCTCTAGCTTAATGGTAAAGAAGAGGTGCAAGTGCCTTTCAAAAGTCTCCTTCACTAGTAGTTTTGCTTCTGTTTTCTGTGCTACTGGACTGATTGAGAAATCTTGATCTATCCATAGGCCTTTGAGTTTTCCACAGGATAAACTTCTCAGGATCTTGCCAGGTTATTTCATTATGGATTCAGTATTTTCTTGAAAGATATTTTTTGCAGTCATTAACTAACTTTCACTTAATCAAGACTTCTATTTAAGGAGTCTTTTGGGGAATAAAACTCCACTGATTTCTTCCATTTTTAAAATCAGCTTTTTAAGCCACTTTTGATAGCTTTACTAAGGCAAAATTGCCACTGAACATGCTCAACACAAAGTAAGTAATTCTGGATTCAACTGTATTTTCTTAACTAAAGGCTTCAGAATTGCATTTATTATTATCATTAATGCTACCAGTCTTGATTGTCCTATAAGTTCACAATTTGTAACAAAAAATGATATTTCAAAAGCTCAAATCCATGCATATCATAGTCTGAACAAGCACCGACTGAAGTGGAAAAGCTTTCAGTGATTTTGATCTGATGTGAGAAACTTGTTCTCAAATTTTCTGCATATGGGCGTTTAGAATTGTTAATATTAGTATTATATTATCCGAGACATGCTTGAAATTTTGGTATTTTTCAGTGAGAAAACTATCAAATATAACAACTTTCACTCAGTTCATGCCAAATTTTTAAATTTGGTTACTAGTATTGTCCAGAGTCAGAAATGAAACTGAAAGCTGGCTTGTGGGAGAAACAGTCATGTGGAGTCAAATCTCTTTTTCCCAGGACCTAAACCAAAAACACACTTAAGTGCTGAACTATGAAGATAGTTTTCCCCCAGAAAAATTCTATGGATAGCAGGAGGTGGCACAGATCCACAGACCACTAACAGAACTGCAAATATAGCCTTGGCCAAAGATACCATTGCATCTACTTGCTGATTTATGACAGTGTTTTCAATAGCAGTTGCTTATTTAATACATATTCTCTCTTTATATATATACTTACAGCTTCTTTTTTTTCTGCAGAGAGTATGTTCTTTTAGAATATGCATTTTCCATGTAACATATAGCAAGATCCCTCTTAATTAAGGAGGAGAGAATCTGGTAACTATACAAACCAGATTGTTTTAGTATCTGATATAGCAAATACACATAAGGATCAACAAAATTTAAACAAATCTCAGTGGGGTGCCCCACCAGCACTGACAAGGCTGATGTTTTCATAGCTGATGGCAAAATCACGTATGTAAGACCATGGAAGTATTAACAGAGTTTTAAGGATAACTGAAGTCTTGATATTATACTTTTCAAATCTTTACACTGTTATGTAAAATACTAGAAACAAGCAAAGAAATTGGTTTATTACTGCAATAAATTAACCTAAAAGAAAGACTTAGAAGCCGTGGGTCTGAATCATAATGTTGGTATTAATGATACAGGAAGGTGGTGTTCCTTGCAAGTTTCTAAAATATGAAATGTCATGCTTGCTCTGTATTTCATAAATGGGAGATAAATGGAACTACATAGCATGAAATGTGAGGGACTAACAGAATCTGGTGCAAGAATTTTGTAAAATTATAAAGGTTAAAAAATGTTATCACAGTAGAGAAGATTCATCATAATTAAATCGAGGGAAAATGAGGTATTTGCAGAGTTTATTTCATTACATTGACCTTTTTATCATACACTACATAATATGTGTTGTTGAGGACTGGCAGAGGGCATGTTGCAGCAAACAAGATCAAAGGGAAAGGTTTTGCTTTGAGACCTTATTCAGTGGAGAAAAAGTGTGTTAACAGTAGTGAACTCTTACGTAGCATTTTATTTGTACATACCCAAATGCTCTGAGAAGAAAACCATTATCTCTGTTTTACAGATTATGAGATGGAGGCACAGAGATTTACCTAACAGTGTCATATTGAAGATTATGAAGTCAGGAACAGAACTGAGAGGAAACTCTAGATCTCTTTAACTCCATCTCAGGACAAGACAAAAGGTACCTATTTATATATTTTTAAGTGGCTACGTTAACTATCATATGTAACTCTTTCAAAAAATAAATTCAGTTATCTCTTGATTGCATAGCAATGCATCTTTTCTGTTGTAAATTTTGATAGCATTAATTATATTGGTGCAATTAACTACGGGAAATTTTACTTAAGCAATAAGCCAGGTTACAATTCCATTGAGTTTGATAGGAGTCTTTAGGGGACTGCTGGTATGGGGTCAAGTAAACCTCCTCCTCCTATTTTTGTTATTATTATAGTTACTCTTTGTTTGGGTAGTGTCTGCAATGTTCTGGGCAATTTCCCAACATAAAAGAAGGCAATATTTCCTTCCCTAAGAGGTTACATGATAAAAAAAACAGACAAAAAGATAAAGAGTAGAAAAGGTCAGAACAGAAACCATTAGTGCTTTAGCATCTTGTCACATTTAGTGAGTTTACCGAGTCACTTGGTAATCTCCAAGAAGCCCAGTCTGGCCATAATCAACCTAAAAGAAGGCTCATCCCATTTTTAATAATTTAACCTGTTTGTGTGCAGATGACTGTTGCCCATTCTTAAGAAAGTCATTTTTTTGCTCCAGCTGTTGATTTGGGAGGGTACCATGCAAAACCTAATGTTTAAATAGGGTTTAGGCAGACAACTCCTACTGATGGTGAACCACTCTTATCTGCTGCTCCGTGCATAGAACTTCTATAATTTATACATACTGGCTGATTTTTTTAATGTGTGAATGGGTGCTAATGTATTAAAAATACAAATCAGTGCACAGAGGTAAAGCTACACATACAAGCAATTGTTAATAATCCAGTTAATAATAACACTACAAAAGAATAACACATTAAGAAGTCAAATATTACAGAGATTAGTAATGGGGCAGATTTTCTGAGGCTTTTAAGTCCCCAATTCAAATTGAGTTTAGGTCTGTATCAACCAAATGTTGCTGTTTGATTGTTTTTCACAAGTCCTATATTAAAGACATTTACTTGTCTTAATTTGTATGCCCATATCATGAAAATTATGACTGCAATAAAAATTGCTTTTTAGCAGACTTCATAGATGCCCTTAATTTACTGTTGACTGCATGTGGAGACTTGGAAACTCTTAATAACTCTTTTTGGGGGATTCCACCTGTATATAGACCTCTTCAGATGGGTTACCATCCTCACAAGCACTATACTCAGATCAAAAAAATGTATGTTTATAAAATGCAAGCATCAGAACAGGGCCAAAAAGTACAGCAATTACACTTCTGAGCTTGATGTTTTTTGGAAATGCAGAACTCAGCCAAGTATTTTGATACTATTAATCCATATATTTTTATCTAGAATGATGTTAATTATCCATATTACCTGTCTGTTCTCTAACATAAACATTAAACCTCTTGATAATGGTGTAAGTTAATTAGAGCAACCTATTTTTTCCACGTTATTCTATTGCTGTGTCTTTAGCTGCCATAAAAGATACACTTTCTGTTGTTACAACACACATTAGATGATAGATAAAATCAGAAGCAGCAAGAAATAAACATCAGAAAGGAACAGTACGCTTATTATCACAGTACTGCACAGATAAAATCTAACAAACACGAAAGACTGGAAAAGGGGAAAGAAGATCTTCCTAATTGCTTTACAAGCAGGGTTAGCAAAAAATACCTGATAAAAAAAATTACAAATTAAAAACTCCAATGCCAGGTTAAAAATGCATAAAATAATCAAGTAAGAAAAATAGTAAAGAAAAATGAAAAGGAAAATGACAAGATTTTAATGATTATTTTTTCCATGGATTCTGTTTCTCGTGTGAGCTAAGTATTTGCAGATTTTAAATGCATTTCTCAAAATGAGTGTTGTGCTGTAATTTGTTTCATTTTAACTGTTCACTTTTTATACGTTAGGATCTGTGTAGACTAGGGGGTTTTCTAAACTGGAATAAAAATTCTTCTTTTAAAATATTGTAATTGCCTGTAACAGACTGCCAGTGTTTTTGTACTATCTCACTTCTTGCTCAGTTATTAACAAATTTTTTTTTCAATTTGCTTTCTGTCTAATGCTGAGGTTTCACAATTTATGCAGGGCTTAACTGTAGATCGTCACTGAAAGGGGTGTTTTCCACTCTTTAGAAACTGGCTGAAAACTAAGTATTTTCAGTGTTAGTTTTCAGTAGGATCAGTGAGCTGATCTTGTTTATCCTTTGGCTGTATGATCTCTAGAGTCCACATAAGGGAAGTGGTGGGAACACGCAGCTGGAGATAAAAGGAAGTTGCATTGCCCTGTTCAGGAGCAGTGCAGACTTAGATCAGCTTAAATTGACTGTGAAATCTCGCTTTTAGTAGAGGGGGAAATTTTCTGATTTACAGCGCAAGAACGTTTGCACTAATGTCTGATTTCTGGCTTACAGGGGTTTAAATTTACAGTAACTTTATTGAAGTGAGTAGACTTAAAATAGTAGGGAAGTGCTAGGAATATTTTTGAAATTAGGAAAATTGTTATACCCATCAAAAGAAACGAGTTAAGTTGTTCAGTCATATGTTAAACAGCTTTTTGATTCCTTTCATTTTAGCCTTTACAGGCTTCCCATTTATGCCCAAGTGCTGATCGGGCTGTGGGATCTGCCCAGGCTGACTTCCCCCTTAATCCATTTACTTAAAAAATCAAAAAACAAACACGGAAATGTGTGTAGCAACTTTCCCAATGCCAGTTGGTAGATCTATCAAAACAGATCTTCTCATAACAGTTATGTCTGTCCTCTGCTGACTCCTCTTTGCCATAGAAATCTGTTGTTGGAGGTAAACAGTACTGTATTTTTTATTTCAGTAGATAGGTCTTACGGACTTACTGTCAGGGCACAGGGGGCACTAATAGCCCTTAATGGCCCTTACCAGCCTCCCCAGGGCCTCTGCCAGCCCACCCATGGCACAGGACCCCATTTCAGCACCCCCGGGCCATCAGTCTTGCACTGGTGATGCTGTAAGGTGCTTGCCTCCAGCCCCGCCACAGCCCTGCCCTGCCCGGCCACGGGCACCGCCGAGCCAGGTCCACTTGTGGACTGATGTCCCAGCCTGACCTTGGTCCTTGCCTCCACCACACACTTGCCTGGTGCTCTGGGTTGTCCCCAGCTGCCCCCCAGCCTGTCCCACTTCATCATGGGGATGGTGAGGCAGGCCCTGGCTGGTGCTTTTAAGTAGTTTTAACTGTTGTAAAGCAGGCAGTGGTTTCAGTTATTCAACTGTATCATAAATCAATATCGATCACAGAAAAAAATGGATATTCTGCTGGTTGTCCCTTGTTTTTTAATTTTGCCATCTCACACTTCTTCCGGGGAAATCAGTTTTCATAGTAATTTTGCATGAAACTAAATATATATTTATTACATTTATTAAATGTGCCCCAAATTACCATTGGCCAATCAATAACTATCTGATACAACTATTTCTAGCAGAAAAGAAATTAAATTGATAAGTGGGCAATCTCTGTGTTCAGAAAGTTTAATATTTAATGAAATTATTGAAATGTTCTTACATTGGTATTGGTTTTCTTATTAAAAGTTACCATTGGAAGCATAATTTATGCTACTTTGATTGGGTTTCTCTTTACACCCAAACTATATTTGTACACTGTATCTTAGAAAATATTTTGCACAACATTGATATTTCGCACAGATGTCTAACTTGAGTAGTCTGAGATTTCTTTTTGTTGTTAAATGGGGGAAAATTCTTTGTCTGTCACTCATCTTCGAAACAGAAACAACACTTGAGTGAGAGCTTCCCTGTCACCTTCTTGTGTCTCCTTTTGTTTATCTGACACCGTTGTGAGACATTTGGAACCCTCCAGCTCAATATAAAACATTTGCTTGGCAGGTTGGGCCTCCTCTTCCTTTGATGGATACAGCACATGTGAAGAAGAGTTGTTGGTCACATCTGATCTTGTCCTATATTCCTGGGGAGCTTAGCTCTTCTGATTTAACAACTTAGAAAAATTCTTCTCCCTGTCCTTGAAAAAGAACAGCTCCAAACTCTGTCTACGAAAGAATTTCAGTCTCGAATCGGAGCAAAATAACATACTGCTGCTGTTGTCTAAGCATTGGTGTTAAATAGTACTTCACATTTCTGCTCGTTCTCTCTGTTTTCTGAGTGGTCTTTGCTGGGATTTGAAGCAACCTGTGAAGTGTGCTTTGTGCTGTACATCTGCCCAGGAATAGTCTGTTCCATTTCAGGTACAACAGCAGGAGCAAGAACTTTGCTGTTTTCTGTAGTTAACAGAGACTAGTTTTTGAATGTTTACACAATTTCATTATGGGGAAGGATACAGAGAGAAATAAAATAAGGAAGAATGTTTGAGGTCAAAAACTTCAAAAAATTCAGCGGTGCATATATGCACTTGGATGTTTATTCATTTTATGAAAGGGAAAAAGTTGGACAAAGCTGCTCAACTCATTAAAAATGCCATCAGCTTTTATTTTCATCATGATTTATACAGATGCACACCTAAAACTTGAACTGTTGTTGTTGTTCAATGCATGGAAAAGTACCTATTCCCATTATTTTGAGTAGGTAAATCTATATCTGGCCTTTTGCAAATCACTTTTTTCTACTATAAAGATTTACATTTTGCCTGAGACTGTTCTTCAAGCTACATGTAGCAGAACTGCTGTGATCCTAGTTCATGGAGAGCACCATTTTGAGAAACTGGGGAACATATCAGTAAAATGCACTAAGAGCTTGTTTGCACATCTGCTAGTTATTGAATTGCTCCATTTGGTCAAGTGATGGACAGGCATGTTTTTATAGTTTGAAGATGCTGTGTTCAAATCATGCTGGCTAGTGGAAAAAAACATGTGATTCTCCTTAAGAATCTCAAAAGGGGCTGTCTACCCTGTTAGCACTGTCCCGCACAGGAAGCGTGCTGTATCACAGAAGAGCAACTACAACAGGACTGAGGTGAGAGCTTTTACAGGAGTTTGCAGATACCAGGACGTGGGTATTGACGTAGAAAGACCGGGTGCAGGTGAAATTTTCTTGCCACTGAGTGGCCCAAGGCCTACAGTGGGAAGTAACTGCAAGTGGCCTGATAGAGTTGTCTGCTGCACACACTGAACTATCTGTTGAGATGGGGTTTGTTTTGATAGTTTGTACATTAGAGATAGCAAAATAATATTCATTGCTTTTTTGAAATAACACAAAATCTGACAGCCACCAAAGGTCTAAAGTAAGTGTATGTAAATACATGTGCATGTATATGGATAAATAATAAACCATACTGTATGTGCATGCTTGAAGATAGATAATAAATCATACCATATGATGTAACTATCTGTATGTGGTATCTCAGTGTGTAGGTATATGTGCAAAAGCCTGCCCTTAACTATATAATAATATCGAATTATATCTTAAGCCATCTTGCTTGTGTATGAGAGGAAATCACACACTCATATAGAGTACTGTACACAATAACCGCAAACCTCTAAGACAACTTTAATACCAAATAGACCTGGAATCTACTATCTGTGTACCTATCAGTACTGAACCAAGACCCTTTGCAGTGTAATGTTGATAACAACATTCGCCTTGGAGTTACATGTCCTATGCACTTAATGCGTACAGATCTCTAGAACTACAAAATCATTATTAAAAAATGCTGAAAATACTAGAATATAATTAGAATTCCTAATTTATCTAGCAAAAAGCTTTTTTTTCCTGAAGTGATGTTTAATAACCTATCATCACATTTAAACACAGAGGATAATAATTATTTTGCCTTCCTAAACACTTCTAATCTCTTTATGCCAAACCAGGTGAGGTACAGAACATTCTGTATTCATTCTCACTGATCTTATCTGGGACACAGATAAGGCATGTTTGACTGATTCTGTAAACCTTCACTATGAAGAGGAAAGATGAGTCTGAGGACAAGAATGAGCAAATTGAAATTGCAAATTCAGGAAACAGTATTGCAACTTAAATTACTTGGGTGAGGAAACAAATTGAAGCTGTGTCACAATTTAGGTTGCAAAACGTAAAACCACCAAACATAAGTAAAAATAAACCTGTCATTAAATTAATTTACCCATTTTGACAATTCTTTTCATTCCCCCCCCAAGATTGTAGACTTTTTTACCTTAAGTGGAATTGCGTAGAAGAAAGGTTTAAAGCAATGTAAATATATCAGAAAAGTTTTACAGAAACCATAGAAACTCTACTAATTACATTTATTGAAGAATACAAAGCTAGCATTTAATTAGGATAAACTAAGTTGCACTGAATACTTTACTGATATATTTTCCAGCGTATTCACTTGCCTTAATACTGTGCAACAGATGTAGTGATAGTCTGGGAAAACAAAATTCTGTCCCTAGATCTTCAATTTGTTTCACATTTTAAGCTCAGCCTGAGCACTTGGAGCTTTAAAATGATTGCTAATCTTTGAATATCCAACTTAAGAGTACTGTGTTTGGTTTTCAGAGATTTGCACATCTGTATTTCACTACAGATCAATGTACATGCAGGTACAAGGTTATCTCACTTGGAACTGGTTCACTACTGCCTTGTGTTTCTCCACCATGCTATTGCATCACAGAACAATGCGGTTCAGTAGTTGTCCTAGAAAAATTAATAGTAAATAGTGGCAGCAAAATTGCCTTTGAAGAATAGGTCCATCATCTTAAGATTAGTATACAAAGTTTCAGAATGCAAAATGCTAGATTATCTTCAAAGTGCAGACCCTATCCTATGGGCCTCTTAATTTTGCATTTGCAAAACATTGATGACAAAACTTATTATTATTGTAGTTTTTGCATTTCCTTGAAGTGCTTTGACATCTATTGTGAATAAAATTGTTAAGAATGATGGTGGCATGTGATTATGGCCTCTGTGTAATCCAATAACTATTAGCAGAAAGAAAGCTTTTGGAAAGCTTCTGGATTCATGTGGTTTGCAGTATTGGTAGCTGTCAGGTGAATTAACAGTACTC
Organism: Ciconia boyciana; assembly: GCF_034638445.1. NCBI lineage: Eukaryota > Metazoa > Chordata > Aves > Ciconiiformes > Ciconiidae > Ciconia > Ciconia boyciana. The sequence continues at coordinate 7,828,846 of NC_132943.1, read as the reverse complement.
TTCTAGGGTTTCAAATGTTAAAACCTTTTTTTAATACAAAAATTGTCAAAACTAAGATGAAAAGAGGTATTCCATAAAAACTAAACTTTTAAAAAATTCCTGTATTTTATTTCAGTCTTTCCTGTTTAAGTTTTCCTTTTCTCTTATGTTGCAATTTAAAAGAATTTATCCACATGGTTAAATAAAAATGAATTCAACAAGACATACTGTGTATGTATGTGCTGAAGCCCCCTTGGCTTCAGTAGGTCATTAGTGCATGTGTAAGCTGAGCATTGACTTGGTACAGATTAGAAAGCTTGTCACTCTTTTAAGAGGGCATATTTTTTGAGATTCATTGCAATAGAGAAGGCAAGGGAATAAACAGGAGAAGTTGGAAAGCAAAAAGGCAAACAAGATGAAAAGGGAACTTCAGAGAAAAAGTCCTCTGAGCAAGATTTGTGGAAAATACCAATGTTGTTTGTGTGGTGAAATAAAGTATTAGATCAGCTGCGATCTATTGCGGATGTTTGACAATGCAAATCTTACCTTCTGCATCTGCAGACTATAGCGCCTTTAGTTCTGCAGAGAAAAAGTATTTTATATAGGATATATAGGGTGCAGTCGATATGAACCCTTTTTTCTCTATAGGCATAATGGGGATAATAGTTATTCTTGGAGAGAGAGAGAGGCAGGAATTACCTTTCAAGTTTTTGAGCGCAAGGCTATGGGACAGATCATAGCAAATGGAAGTTGGTTACAGAACACAAGGATGCAGAGGAGTCATAAAATGAAGCTGGAATACATAGCTGGTGATGAGACACATTACCTTGGCAGGAGTCTAGGGATGAATTATATTCCCAGATAAATTAAATATAGATGAAATTAAATTAAAAACTTCCATTATTTCCTGCAGAATGGAATTAGGAAAATTTGAGTGTAACTGCTGCAACCCTGGTGCAGAATCAAGCTCCTGCTTTTAGGGATCTGCATACATCTAGATCATGGCTCCGGCAACTACCAGCTGCTCAGATGTAGATCTCTCAGGACTCAATTTGCTTCAGCGGCATTACTCCTGATTTGCAGAGCTAGCACCCATGCTAGGTGTTAGACTTTCCCAGAACGTAACAGCAACAGACCAAGTATAATTGCTGGGGAAATCGTTGGGGAGCTCTGATGCAAACAGGATGCGATATGTTTCTGGATGTGGGATGTAAAGGTTTGCTATGAGCCTGTGGAAGACTCCGGAGATCAAAAGTGCCGAAAAGCAGGTCCCTAGGGAAGTAAAAAGTGCTTTACAAGAGTGTCAGAGGACGAGCAAAAAGTGCCTGGTGGAGCAGGGACTCTAGCAGTATCCTGGGCGCTGAGAGGGAACTAAAATCAAGGTTTAGGAAACCAAAGAATAAAGATAATCAAAACCCAGGGCTTTTGAATGGACTAGTTAACAGAACCTTGGGGAGTTAGGCATCCTGTTAGAGTCAGTGTTCAGTTTATAGTGTACAGATAGTGTTTATGAAAATGTATGCAGATGGATTAGCTCTTTGGAACACTGTTGGTAATTTATCAACAATTCTTTGCTCTGTTTTTCTATAAACATTTATATTATTAGTTCTTTTATATTTTATGCCTCACAATGACATTTGGCTTTGCCAAATGTATCTCAGAGGAACTTTATTATTTTTGTATTGTTTGTGGTATGAGCATGAACTTTGACTTCCTGCCTTCCAATTTAGTTTGGTGTCTAGCTTTTTGCTGTCTGGGTCACTCATGTTACAGCTGGAGCTTCCTGTTTTCAAACCCGTATCAGCCAACCATGTAAACCTGAGGGTCAGCTCGTTCAGAAATGATGCATGATTCCAGTCACTTGTTTGCTGAAATAAATTAGATTTACGTAATGAAAGCTGTCAGGTGCTGTATCAATCTTCTGCACTAGTCAAAGTACTTCCTTATTTACAATTCTTGTTTCTTGATGCGCAACTCAGCCACTTAAAAATACTTACATTATTTCACTTAGAGGACAACTGAAAACTTCTTTCAGACAAAAGTCCTATTGAATTTTGCGAGCCTGATAAAAAAGGCATTAATAATGAAAGTTTCATTTGGAGGCAAAGCTTATTCTGTGTGTAAAATCTTGGGTGAAATAGTAATCGTTTGTGTCTAATTGTGTACTCTGTATCTGCAAGTAAGGATGTCCATCTGTGTTTGTGTATTATCCCCTCTATCTGGAAGAGGAAGGGAGAGTGGAGGGACATCCCTGCGTCCACACTATCCTGAAATCTAGGGCTTCCAAGAGAGATTTTATTAGGAAATAGGAAATGCTGTGTCCTGATCCTAAAAAAGAAATTCCATAGTTTATGTAAGGATGACTCTGATGGGTGAGTGTGAGCTCCCCAGATCCATTTCTGCAAGAGTGGAAATGCCAGGCCAGACGGCATTTTAGAGAAAGGGTCCCCACAGGGGCTCATCTAGAGATTTGTTCACTTTGTGCATTCTGGGGGTTCTGGAAGGCAAGGCACTTTGCCTCTCTGTTGGCTGTGAGTGCTAGATTTTTCTCAAAGTAGCTTTCTCATGCTATTATTTCTAAAATAACAACAGCATTGCCAACCGCAAGTGTAAGCTTCTCCTCCCTTGCCCATAAGTCAGCCTTCAAAGCATCATGAGATTTGCTTAAATCATGAGAATTTGAAGCTGCCATACTTACGAAGTTCTTTTTATTTGACTTCTTGTTTTTGCGTCTTTAGGATACACCCAAGTCACACTGGCAAGCTTTCCTCTAGAAAGGTCACATGCTGACCCAGAATTACATCAGCTGAGGCCTGAAGGAAAATACGAAGCGAATGTTAGGTGCAATAAAATCCTGAGAGTTAGCAACACTATAACAGATGGAGTGCAATCAAAACTGGCTTGCTCTTCCTTTTCTGATTCAGCATGAGTTTGGAATAACTTTTGTTTAATCTGAAGAGTGTTTATTCTGCAGCAAAAGAAAGTATGTATTCATCTGTTCTGTGTTGCTTGATTAATTAGCTCCCCAGAAGAGATGATTACCAATTTCAAAAGAAAAAAGCATTTGGAACATTTAGGTGTTGCTTTTATTTACAATTAAGGAACCTTTGCAGAGCTCTAACAATGTAAAATGGCCCTTAAGTGCACTGAAATGACATTTAAGCTACAGCAATGTAATAAGAATAATTTCCACTGAATTTTCTGTCCATTTAGGGTTTCTGATCACAGCTAAGGAGCTGTCTATGTTTGGCAAACAGGCCAACTATCTTGCCTGAGCAAAATGTGCATACCTTTTTCATATCTGAGATGTTCGTTGCCAATACAACGTTGCCAATAATTAGTGTACTTGTCTCTTTGGTGTTTTTTTAAAATGAATTTATCTGATAGATAATAATATGATGTGAGTTTCAGCTCAGACAAATTCAGATTGTCGAAGCAAATGTTGCACTGAGAGTGTGAGTAGTACTAATGGAAATAACTGGGTCACAGATGACTATGAGGGGAATCAGAAAATTAACGTTTTCTTTTACTTCATATTAATTTTATATCACTGAGAGCTTTGTGCATCTTTGAAGTGGCCATTGTCAGCCTCAAATCTGAGTTTTATATTTTTATATTCGTAACTTTTAAATTCTAACAGCTTTCCTATGAGTTCATTTTGTTTGTGTGAACTTATAAGAAATTATAAAGTTGAACTTTATCTTGTAACTTTTACAAGAGATTTTGTTGGTGGCAGTTGTAGGATATTGCCATATTAGAATTCTCCATGAGTGGAAGCGGTGGCGGCTTGTTCTAGAGAGACTCAGGTATTACCGTCATCCCTGGAGGCCCTTCCCACTATGCATGAAGCATTGTGTGCATTATGTCTGTTATGCAAGGCTCATTTTCTCTTTCAGCGTGTTCCCTGGGAGAAAGCATGCATACAGTGAATTAATCTGTCAAGCTTTTAATACGCAAACATATACATATATCCATGCATACATACATACACAAACACAGAGAGAGATGCAGACACACATAGGTATGCACACTGATCTTTCTTTGGTTTAGAGAAAACCATATCAGACAAGTGCAACATAAACATGGAGAAGAGACCACATTTTCCTTCTTGAGGGAATTCATTCTGGAGGCCTGTGTCAGCAATTCAGAGTATTCTTACTCTGGTGCAGATGAATAAGTGTCTCATTATGAGGTTTCTAAGCAATGAAGTTGTCAGCCACAGTCTTTACCCTAAAGGTGTATAAAATAATTCATACATCTTGCTAGCAAACTGGGGAGCACCACAAGATTAAAATAAATGATCTTGAACTTTATTCATCATTCTACTGGATGTCAAGGTAGGACATGTTTCATACCTTCATGACAGTCTGTGTTTCAGAGAACATGTGTTGCTGTATTTTGAATTGTTAGCATTTCCGGAGGGTCAGCACCTTCATACTCAATGTACTACATTGTTATAATCTAGTTGGCAGGTGACAAAGAGCAGCCTCTCCGGTCTGATCCTAGAGGAGGATCGCATAGGGTGTATCTATATTTAGTGCACTGGAGGCGTTGGTTTTAGCTGTGGGTTTTCTGTGTCTGTACGTGAGTGGTGCAGTCTAGAGTCTCTGCGCTACTGGTGTGGAGGAAGCAGTTTCACAACTGATGGAAACCAAGGTTAAGTTGCACACCAAGCACCATACAGAGAGCAATACTTACAATGTGGATGCAAGGTGCCTCCTCAGGAGGAAAGTGCATCTTCTCTGAGGATGATCCCCCACCAGTTTGCTTTCTGCATGTGGGATTTTGTTAGTAACAGGAACATCACGGTGATGATAGGACTGATGAATTCAGGGCCGACTACAGTCCAGCTTATATGTAGGTACCAAAGCATTCCTAGGTCTTTGCCTTTGCACAGCTTTTTAAAGAGAATTTACTAAATGTTTGCCAGGGTCAAAGGTGAGGGTCTGACAGAATCAAGGTGATAAGAGCCAGACTGGCCAAAACCTCTGTCTATTTTCAGTAGATAGGGCTTGGTGAGACTTACATTCTGTTATGGGATACACGTAACTATTGTATCCCATAACAGAAATTGTTGTTCTCAGATGGGAAAGTCTGTAACCTCTCCATGATCACCTGGCACCATTGCCATGTAAGACATTAAATAGCGGTAGAGGTGTGACCAGTACAGCATTCAAACGCTTACCTAGGCTGACACCACTGAATAGGAGTCCCTCATCTATTCTGTTGTAACATATATATTTTTCTTCAAAGGTATGCAGCAGCATTCGTAGTAGGAATAGTGTTTAATTTAAATTAACACTGTAATTGATTAATTGCATAAAGTATACCTTAGTTCTCTAGACTGCTGCAGAGCTTGTGTTGATGGTAAAGTAGCTCTGGATTCCCTATCTTCCTTTTATTTCAGTATTATAGTGGGCTCCCATGCAAGTTAAGTTTCAGCCCTTACCTAATTAAGGCTCAAATTTATTAACTCAAGACAAGATTTTCAAGAAATTGGGACCTTCAAGCTGCAGCGGTAATTTCCTAATGCTCCCACCTTACTACAGGAGAAATTATATATACTCTTAATTTTCCCTTCAGGAATCCTCAGTAACCTGTATGAGCTCTCTAACTCTGCCATGAAGTTTCATTTGTATCTGTGGTGATTATGTGAAACAGAGTCTTGCTTGTAATTCAGCTAGATTAGGCTTCTCCTATGTTGTGATTTTACCTAATAGTGATGCAGCTTCTCCATGTACCAAATGAATAAAAGCATGAGCTCCAGTGGCTGCAGGAAATGTTCTGTGGTTAAATATTTTTTTGTTTGTTTCTGTCTTCAGAGATTACATGTGATAAAAAAGATTTTAAAAAACCCTTTCCTTATTTCTTGGATAACCACAAGAAAGAAAACGGACAGATATTTGAAGGGGATAAGAAATGAAAAGAACTGTACTAGATAGCACCCAGTTCTGGATATTGATTTAACCCCACTTTAAATCCAGCTCTTGACTACAAAAAGCATGCTGCCGTCTGAATTTCTGCTTAAGACACATTTTCTACAAACTTCCTCATATTCAGTTCATGTGAGGAGGGAAAACAGCTGGACTTTTGCGGTTTACTGAGCAGACAAGTCCCGTGTGCTGGAGCCAGGGAGTATCCTGGATTTAATCTGGGCTCAAGATTCTGACTCATTATATGACCCCAAGCAAATCATTTGACCTTCCTGATCTTCTGCCAGCTCAGATGGAAAATTAGGTAAAAAGCAAAGACTACACTGGAAATTTGGTTCTGTAACTGAACTGGATAGATGAAATGAAATGAGTAAACATACAGGTGTTTCCCTGCACTTACTTACACTATTGATACCAATGGGAGCCATAGCAGGATTTAAACAAAAGATAGAAAACAACAAATGTTTGGCCTTTTTTCTGGCTAAGCATAGTCTTTCATAATATGTAGCTTCTCCCTGGAAACAACTCATTACAAATATGTTAAAATAAAGCAGTTCGATGTGCTGTGATTACTAAGGTGCCATCCACGAGGAACATGACTTTGATAGTGACAATAATTTTTTCAGCTCTTATGTTTCTCCTTGGTTCTTGGCTTTGGCATGGCATTTGATAGCACTCACTTCCACTTGTCCTGGCTTGAACAGAAGAGCCGTAGAAGTTCATAAAGTGTTATGGAAGATTCTACACAATGTGTATAACGGGTTCTCATTGTCAGAATTGCAGGGTCTTATTCCTACTTCTACCACTACCTCACACTGGGCCTCTCTTCTTTTCTTACCTATCTATAAAATGTTTGCAGTGAGACATTCTCTAATATATTGAAATTAGCAGTAAATGGAAATCCTAAGATCAAATGCCCAATTAAAAAAAAAGTGTTTTTTTGTTTTGAAAAAAATTGAGTTACTTGTAACAGTGTGCTGAAAGCAATGGCTGTGATACTGTTCAGATTGGGTTTTTAGAGCCTTCAGGAGGCAAGATCAGAGAAACACATGGTACGATTAAAAAGAGAAGGGAACAAAGTACATGGTATAGCCTGAGCAGGAATTGAAAACAGATAAAAAGAAAAGTTTTACATTATATTCCTTCTCCACCCATGTTCCCAGAGCTCCTTTAAAAACTGACATTCTGGAAAAAGTGGTTACGGTTCTGGTTACATCACAGGCCGCTTGATCAAGCTTGTTATGATGTCACCACAGCCGCAAAATTGTTTCAAGTCTTATTACTCACAATGCTTTTATAATTTTTCATTATGTATAACTGTTACATTAAAACCTGTAAACACCAACTGTATGGTGAATTCAAAAGTGACTGACTTAGTCCTAGTTGTAGTTTTATTGCATTGTTTTATTTTTATTACCATGCTGTGGAAAACATGTTCATATTACTGAAATCCATCTGAGAGAGATCTTATTACCTGAAAAAATGGGTTTTTTTGATCTTTATACATCAAAGGTAATCCTTTTCAAGTCTACAATTGGTTTAGGGCCAGCCACGTGAATGCCACTTTTATACTTGTTTTCTAAGAATGGCTATGTCAGAAAACCCCCTCTTCTTCAACGCCCTTTAGTTTACATGATTTTTGTTTTTCTCTTTAAAAATGTATAAGTATATATTAATTATATTTCTTTTCTACTGGTGCAAAACAGCCTCCAGCCATCAGTGCCTTAGAGCATTAACTGGGAGTAAGGAAATTTTATTTGCATTGTTATTAAGTCTGGGACATCTTCCCTATTTAGCAGTAAAGAATTATTTTCTCATGTATTTTTTCCAGTTAGCATGTGAGCCTGAAATTATTTTGAGTTTTTTGGCTCTGAACATCTGTTGTCTCTGGTGGACTTCAGCCCGATGCAAACTACCTACGGTACAGGTGAGATAGATAAAATCTGAACCTTGAACTAAATCCTATCCTACATAAACTCCTGAAACAGAAGTAAAACTTTCATCTGAGCTTCTGAGAGGAGTGTTTGAAAACAGGATCGAGATCTGCATTTCATGGCCTGCTCCTGTCTTGCTGATTTGAATTGTCCTATAGTTACGCTGAAGTTATTTTGATTAGGGTAGTAAAAAGGAAACTGTTTCTGATTCAGTCTGATTCATCATGCCCAGACTTCTTTCTCATGACTGATTAAACAAAACACCATTTATTGTGTGTGCTGGTTACCACGGTAACCAGAAACACTGAGCATCAATGAAACTGATTAGAAATTGCGATTCTTTATATTTGGAAACATATCTTTGGTGTGGAGACTTTCTTATAAGTTTAGATTCATGAGTTAGCTCAGGGAAAGCAATCTCTAAATTTGCTCCCACAAATATGGATGGACATAGGTGCAGACTAGTAATTTGTATGTGCAAATTAGCATTTTCAGAAGAAGCAAACAAAGGCAAATCATTTGTTTAAGATGTGGATCTGGGAAGCCTGAGTTCTTTCCCAGATTCAAAGACAAACATCTTGTTTGGCCTTGGACCTTGTCACATAAAGAATTTTTTTTAAAGGCCCGTACTTTTTGGCATTTCTGTTTTCAGGCACAATAGGTACCTTAAGCCTGTTTTTTTTCAGATATTCTGTATATCTGTGATTTCAGTTGTCGTCTGTGAGAAACTTTAGTTGTTTCCCACTCTAAAAATCATGTCTTAAAGCAAGGCAATATAGCATAAATACTTTGTTTTCATGTAATAGCCCACTGTGCGGAACATTTTTGCACTTCCTTTTTCTGGACCATTGATGAGATTTTCTTAAAATAAGAAGGAAGTTGTTGTTTTCTTCTACCAATAGGTTCCAATTGCTAGGTTTGTTTAGTGCTGTCTTTTTCAAACAAGTAACGTATGAACTGATCAGACCCATTTTCATTTATGAATGAAGATTATACATAATAGATGTCATTTGACACGAAGATTATAGCAGGATGAATCTAACTTCAAAAATGAATCTAGCTTGGCCTAAATCAATTGTGTGGAAAAGAGAAGCAGCTTTGATCTTGCCTCACGTAACGGCATTCAGTGAATTTTACTATTCCTGTAAGTGCACCTGCTTAGGCTGTGGTAAGAGGATGCTAAACATATGCAGAACTTGTCTTTGCACTTACTCTTTTACCTGTGAAAGGATATGTCCCTGTTTGTTACCTGTGTCTGGCATGAGATTCCATTATTTTTCCCTCTGTTTACATGAATGCTTCAGGGACAGGCATTAGCTCCTAATGTCTTAGCCCTTATAAACTCCTAGTAGACAAGTTCAGAGATCTTAAATATGAAAGTCGTCTGGCTAGACCGTGATGGAGAGAAGCTTAACATTGCCAAAGTCTGAAACAATAATGTGGTGGGTTCAGTATGAGATTATCTGAGATTTTTTTCCCCCCACAAGGAGACCCGAAATGAGCCAGCATGAAGAATGAATTTACAAATTCCCTGTAGAATATGATTTGTCCTGGCCATGGGAAGGTCACTGGTGGGGCAGTGTAGGTAGGATTAGAGATACAGACTTGGCTTGATGATTTATTTTTAGTTTGAAACTAATATCACTTTTCTGTTATAGTGCTCAGTTGCAGTCCATGACAGATGGGAAGAATCCACAGCCATTTGAACTGCTTATAATATTTCAGCATTTACCACTGAAACCCTGTAGTTCATTGTGTGTTATTTTAGAGAGAAGTGATTAAAGAAAAAAAACCCCCATAAATCAAATTTTCTTTCCCTCTTTCTTTCTTCTCTCTCTCCCCCCTCTTCTCTCTTTCTCTCTCTCCCCTTCTTTTCTTCTTTGGAAGGGCTCCAAGAGATACATTAGGAAATCTAATGCCAAATGCTAACAAAGACTGAACTACTATCAGGATAAGACTTCTAAATATTTTTTTGTTAGAACGTAAAAAGGGCATTTTTTTACAAACTAAAGACTTTTTATTTTACTGGATTACAGATAAAATGCTGAGTACTCAGTCATCTCAATCAGACATTAAGCTTTTTGAAAGAATTCCACTTGACTTTAATAATTGTGTAATAGCTTTTAATCCAAAGCTTTGTTTAAAATACAGCTTGGGAGTTTGACACCCAGACACTCTTTTTCCGATCAACTTATAATAGAAGTGCTTAGTACTCCTTAACTGCAGATGCCCATGAACTTTAAAAGGTGCTGGAGGATTGCTAAACACACACTGAGACTCAAGGAAGTTATTTGATTTGATTTGACTTGATTTGATTTGATTTGAGAAAATTATCCAAAATATGGCAGAGGAGCTGATAGTAGAATTCAGCACCGTTCAGCACCATAACTTTGGAAGATACTGCTTCATTATTCCTGTACTCTGTGGGAATAATAACTTCAGCAAAAACTCTTACAAGACTAAACTTGTATTTGCCAACATTCCTTTGCTATTGATACTTATGAATGAATAAAAGCATTAACAAGTTACAGACTATTCTTTATCATTGTCTCTATGGTTAATCTCTCCCAGAAGGTGATGAAAGCTGGACGGACTGCCAGATTACAGCCCAGCACTTGTTTGACTGTCCAGGAAGCAGTATCCTAAATAGGAAAAATCCTATATTCCTCTAATAAACATAAACTACAATGTGGTGAATGAGATACTACATGACAGTGCTAAAATGCAGAAAGTGTCCAGGGAGGTGGGTTCAAGTCTCACTCATGGAATGGGCACTTTTATGGCCTTCTCGGATATGAAGCTACATCATATCCCACACAGTGGAAAGATTAGGTAGGAAAAGGTTATTCAAGAAAATTGCTTAATTTTGGTGTACCAGCAGCAATAATCATACAAGAATGAAAGTGGGATATCTTCAGGCCCTGCCTGAAGTTGCTGTCTCTTTTGTAAAACCACTTAGCAGACCAGCTAAGATTATAAGACTTAATTAGTGTATGGTAGGTATGGATGAAAACCTGAGACACATGATTCCTAGGAACAAGGGACAGGTGAACAGTCAATTCACAGTGGGAATCCTGAAATCCATTGAAAACAGAGGGATTTAAGGGTGCCACGAATGTGTCTAACTTCTGCTAATACCACTAATAGTTTCTCTGTAGGTCAACTGTTCTCTCTGTGCCTTTCTCCACTATAGTGACAACTGAGCTTAGGCTACCATATTCATTTGCTGGTGTTGGTGGTAACAGACTCAGCTGACTGCACTGACAGGTATGAGATATTACTGCCAAAGGTACAAGGGAAAGATTTATCTTTTAAAACAAATTTTGCCCATTTCATATAAAAATCTTCCTCTGCCAAAGGGCTATATAAACTCCAAAGCTAATCAGTACTGCAAAACAAGTGGTCTTTAGTAGACAGCAATTAAGGAATTAGGGGGTTTCTCTAAAAGGGAAAGTCCTTTGCAGTAAAATAGGTGCCATGAAAGTGACAAAGTGATTATGTGGCTTCTTTGGTGTTGGAAGGAAATGCTAGTCAAACTGGCTCCAAGACCCAGCAGGTGGGTTCCCCACCTGAATGGTCCCTGGAACATGTGGCTGCACCTCAGAACAAAAGGAACGTAAACAGTTGTGATGGGCTCACAGACAGAGTCTTAGCCATGAGATAAAATCTTGAAAGAAAGAGACAAGACTTAAATTCAGTTTTAAGGAGGAAGGGGTTTTGGACTAGGATGGAAAGAAGGAAAGCTGAGACTTGTCAAAAGGAACTGTAAATAAAAGTAGATTAAGATAATTTAAAGATTTGGTGTCCACTGGCTGGTCATTTGTCTCTTGAAAGAAATCACTTCTCAAGTTGGTATGGACCAACTGATCAGTACAATGAGAATTCACGAACAGAAACACAAATCTTTCTTGTTATTAATGCTAACCCATTTTTTGTTAGCCTGTTCCAATGTCCTGTGCTCTGGGGACAGTTACAGGATGCAAGTCTGTCAGTGACAGAAGGAGAGAACTTTATAAGAATGGGACAGAAAGCAGGTGTGTGATGGACTGTGGAACTACATCCTTCTTGTTATAAATAATCTCATCTAATTTATTTTGTCCTTTTCTGGTCACTTTAATTCTGTGCACTTTGATTAATGTTAATTTAGTTTTCCTCTCCTCGTTTTTCTGTATTCTAGCTAAGACAAAGAATGATATTGGCCTGAATATCTGATCTGCTTGCTGTTGGATGTTGGAATTAGAGATGGACAAGAGCCCTACTATGTCACAAACTATAAGGAATTATATTGGGTTTTATGCTGTGGTTTTGCCTGCCTCATTTGACTCCCTGTATATCTGCTTCTCCATTTCACACCTCTGTATTCTTTTCCAATTAGTTTTTGCTTCTCCCCTTTTTCGCCACTCTCATTATGGTGGTGATTTCTGTACAGTGGATAGCTGTCCACCAGGAACTATTTTCACCCCCCAATTCACTTCTCAGTTGCCCAGTTGTAGTGACTTTCAATCACTAGTGACCTGGATCTCATTCATACCTTTGACCTGAGCTCAATGCCTTTTTCTGTAATGGGCTCTGATTAGCTGCTGACAGGGGCAGGGAGGAGAAACTACAAATCCTTCTGTTGTGAAATAGAGTCTGACCTTCCATTCACTGAAGTCAGTGATTCCCAGGGAATCAGGATTGGGTCCAAAGTCTTGAAAGAAGCTTAAGCTATTTAAATTTTCATGTGTAGCAACAGAAATGGCATTCTTGGCTCTCTAAATTATAGCTTTTACAAGGCCAAAGCTGCTGTTTATTCTCTCTTGCCATACTATCTTAGTTATGAATTCATCATGTTTGAGACCCTAAAATACAGAGTCAAACAATGCCACTTACAATGATCCAGAGTCCTCATTACCTTTCTTCTTTAGCTATGGGCAGCTAGTCTTGCATACATCTTCCTAACAATATTTACCCAAAGCCATGAAGACTGCTGGAATTGTGCTTCGCCTCTGCTATACAAAGTATACTTTTTAATAGCATGGGTCAAAAGCAGATTGACTTTTTAGAGGGAAAGAGGCTGCTCCTCAAAAACCATTAGGGATTCTGTCATCTGGAATATCCCTATCCTGTTGACCTTATTTACAGATTTCATGAAAAATACAGCATCATAACATTGATGTATAGACCCGCTAGTATTCAATTTCTTTAAAGGATGCCTCCATATGAAATAAGGATGCTGGTCATGAATCCATGCATGCCGAGGCAATACTAATGAGACTAAGCACTGTGGAATATATTGCAGACAAAGGCTTTTTTAAAATGTAGTCATACACTTTGGAAATAAAGCAATTCGGCATCTTACCATGGCTACAAATGAGGTAGTCTTATGGGAGAGGGAGTCGGGTAATAAAAGTGACAGTTGTGGAGTGTTATTGACAGCTTTTTTTGTAATTGCAAACTGGGTCTGCATTTATCCACATTGTCCAAGCTCCGGTCTTCTTTAGGAGTAAAACACAACCATAGGATGGTAACATTTCATTCGGTCTGTTGGAATAATACTTCATCATAAGCAATTAAAACATCTTTTATTATTATTTTTAGGCTTTTTATTATGATAATCATGCTCAGAACCATAATTCAAATGCTCCAAGGACCATACAAAGCAGGTAGGTAAGACAGACACAAGGCAGGTGTTATACAAGTTGAAGGAACAATTTGAGGGCAAGAAAAAAAAGCTGGATTTTTTGAGAGGGAAAAAGTAGGTGGGCTGCATTAGAAGCATGAGTCTGCACAGTGGAAAGTAAAGGGAAAGGAACTATGCAAGGGAGACAAATAAAGGAAGGGTATTTTAACAGCTATGGATGAGGACCAAAGCTGAGGTGTAAAGAAAGTGACGGAGGCTAGAGGAAATAAGAAAGAAAAAAAAAATCAGTAGAAATATCAGAAGTTCTTTCTGGCTACCCAGACATCCCTATTTTGGCTGGTTCGGATCTGATGTTTATCTGGCCGTTCTCTGGACTCTGTCACATTGTGCACAGTGCGGGGAAGTGCCGCCTGCTCGCTGCTCCGTGCAGTTCTGGGCTGGGATTGCTGGCCAAGGGCCGGCACCAGTTTGGCCCAGTGCACGGTACTGCAGATGAGAGACTCAGCAACAGCACAAAGCAGAACAGTGACCCCCCTCTCCTTGATAACGGCCGCCTGCAGCAATTCAAGTCATGGGTAAAGATGAGAACATTTCCTAAGCTCAAGCAGTTACAGTGGAATGTTTATACCACAGCATGAAGACAGATACCAGACATGTTCATTAATTAGTGTAAGTACAGAGATCGTACTCTGCATGGATAGATGGGGGGTACAAATCGCCTGTTGAGATTTATTGGGGAGTTATTGAGCAAAGGGGAACTCAGAGATATGAAACACAGGGAAGGGAGGAACACAGACAAATGGAAGAGCATGGCTGAGCACCAACAGTAGGCATGGGACTGAGCCGCTCAAAATTTAGAGTGAGGAGATCAGGATTCCTTAAAGATTCAGAGTGAACTCTAAGGAAGATTCAAGAGAGGTGAAAACACTGAGCTTAGAAATGCGAGTAATAATGTGTTATTTTGTCTAGAACCACAAATGGCAATTGCTCTTGGGAACCTGTGCGAGAGAATACACTTACTTGAAACAAACAGGCTTGGGATTCCTGGGCCTATTGCTGATAAGGGATGGTAAACTGAGAACCTGTAGTCCAAAAGATCAGCCAAACAACAGGCGTCTACTGATGCTTAGGCAAATTTGAATGGACATTGGGGAAGCCTAGGGAGCGTCCAGTTAAGGGGGTTCTGCCAGGCTTGGGACTTCTCCATTTGTTTTTAGTGTCCCCATCTTCTCTCTTATTTAAACAAACTTAGCAAGGGAGCCTGGAAAGGCTGGAAGTGTTTATTCTGCTAATCTTTCCTGTAGTTTCAGTGAATTCTGTACTTGTCTGGAATGCTCTAATACTATTTGTGATCTTCGGATCACAATACAATGGCAATCATTGTAAAATGATAGTATTTATGAATGTGAATGTATGGTCATCTTTACTATGCATATATGTCATTAACAAAATGACAGCAAAATACTACAGGGATTATCTAATTATCTTTCAGAATATCTCTAGTTTCTCTTTTAAGTTGAAACATAGGTGCTTTTTTACTTAAATTATTATCAGTCTGTAAAAGCCGTGCTGTATCTTGCAAATAAAACAATTTATCAGTGTGACATAATTCATCATAATTCAGCATTCAGATGTACAAGGGATCACATATACAAATACATTCCGAAGTGCTTTCTAATAAAATAAAATAAAATAAAATACAACTGTGTTTCTGTGATACGAAACTGTGTTTTGCCTGTGAGGATAAAGTTATCTGGAATAGAGATCTTTAGACTGAAGCAAGTATATTCATTTAGCTTTCATAACCTTGACCAGCAGTGCATTTTGTGTCTGGTATATAGAAATTTATAGCAAGTGTTGCACACACTTTTAGCCTGCATTTTTTGTATGATCAATAGATCAGAATTGAATGACATTAGTAGCTTAGAGTCAGCAATTCAGTTTAATAGACAACTTATGAAATTATGCACAACCTTATAGGCCTTTAAAACAATGTTAAAAATCAATTTCATGTTTGGCAAACAGTCAGTGTAGCTCTGTCGATACGGAGTGACACACTGAGGTCATACAGTAGCAAATTCTGCTCTCAGGTGGTCTTGTAATGAAAAAATAACCATTAAAATCAGTGGGGTGACTAACTTCACACCAGTAGGGTCCATCCAGGGAGCCCAGTCAGGAATGACAGGAGACAGGGACACGACTGGAGACAAGGCTACACCACGGGTCCAAAGTCCAACCAGGAGATGAGGCCAAAGACAGGATTTAGCAACAATCTGTACCACGCATCTGAAGCATGCATGCAGCCAACAAGCTGCCTACCATGTAGGTCCAAGGTCCAGCCAGGAGGCAAGCCTGGAGGCAAGCATACTTACAAAATAGTTCAGGCAAGGACTGGAAGCCTGGGCTTAAATGGAGCCCCTGGGCCCAGGGGCAGGGGAGGGGGTCCCAGGTGAGGTGGGTCAGGGCCATTGAGACCTAAATGCCAGGGCCATTGAGTGCCCGCAGAGCCCTGGCATTTAGAAAAGATAGTCTTTTCACTGAAGAGCTTTGTCTACGAGAGAAAAATATGGGGAGTTAAAAAAAGAAATTGTGCACCTCAGTTTCTCAATGTGTCTTAGTAGGGCAGGTTATCTCTGTCTTTGCAGAGGCAAAATTAAGTAATCATTTAACTAACATTTTGAATGTTTTTCGTAGAAGGAATCACAATGTAACAGGGGAGTTGGGAGAATAACTGGAAAGCCCATAATGGTGTTTTAAAATTTTGTACCTCTAATATGTGATCACTACCAAAGTTCTGAAAATAGATGTCAGAATTTGAAGCTGGTCTATACTGATTGTTGAATATTGTATATTAACCCGTATGTTATTGAGGTATTGAATGCATTAACCCAGTGTCTTTGTCTAAAAGCCGGTGGGAGGATGAAGAAGCAGGAAAAAAGAAATTATTGTTGAGAAGTGCCTTATCTTGAGCCCACACTTGAGAGCTATTGAGGGACAATAGTTGAGCCATTGGTTTTGAGAACTTTGTCTTAATGTCCTGCTGAGTTTACAGTACTGGTTTTATCTAGGAAGGGCAAACCCTGAGAATACAGAAGAATAACCCCCTTGTGACTCTGGGTGTTTAAATGGGATTCTTCCTCAAAAGAGAGGTTAGTGTTTTGTTGGGGGAGACAGGCTGACATGTGCAATGTTTGAAAAAGTAAAGCCTGCCCATCCTAATGGGTAATGGAGTGAGCCTTTGACAAAGATGAAACAGAAATGTCTCCAGCTTTTCAGAATCTCATTTTTTTAATGACTGCTTTGATTCTGCAGTTAAATAATGAATGTTTTTACTTTTGGGAGCTGTTTTGTCAATATATATGCCTCTCAGTATGTCACTGACTCTAAAGTGGGACTAAACAGGCTGTTAACAGCTGACCTAATGCATACATATATCACTGATTCCTTTAAACTGAATGTGTCTGACTGAATAATATTATCGATTCCCGATATCAGTTTTGTATTTATTCTAGTTTAGTAAATCAGGGCTGGGTAAAGACACAATGTGGCTATGAATGATGAGCTTTAGCACAAATGGGGAGATTACAACTGTCTTGTGCCTTCTAGATCCACTTCCAAGTAAATACTTCCGTATAAACTTATTTCGGTTCTTGGTTGTTGCACTCCAAATTTAATGGTATAATGCATCCTTCAATATATGCTTTCTGGTTTTTATATTGCAAACATTAGAAGTGAGAGGAAATTCACTGCAGTGTTTTATACTAAACACTTTGTTACCACTCATGGGACCTGTTTAAGCCTAAATTATGAACTACTATGTGACAAATTTTGTAAAGCTGCGAAATTAAACAAAAGGAATGCAACTGTTTACTTGGTAATTATTTACCGTCTAATTTCCATGCCACTCTATGGTACTACATTGCAATTAAGTGATCAATAGTGACTAGGAGTGCCAGGAGCACTCACATTATATCTGTGGCCTGCATATAAGCTGTTACCAAATGAAATGAGCTAAACTGCACAGGAAATACTGAAGGTACCGATCCACACCACAGGTGGGTAATGCAGTTCGTCGTACAGCCTGGCTACATGCTTATTTCTGTCTATAAATTCAGAAAGATAATGCTACTATTTCATTTATCAGAAGTGCTGTATGGGCCTGTATGCTGAGAAGCCGATATAATATACGGCATAGATAGATCAGTTCAAACATGAAACAGAGTGTAGCTCTGAATTATGCTGTTTATATTCCTAGAGAATTCAGCTTTGTAACTCATTAGGAGGAGTCCTTGGTTCCAAACTTATTCACTGAGAAACTAACAGCCAGTGAGTTTCTTTGTCACAAAGGAGTAGAGTATAGGAGTCAGGGGCCTCTTGTATAGGCTTCACATGCCTGGTAGAGAATTCTCCTCTGCCTGGCTCTAGTACATGGGAAGGACTGGTATTCCTGCTCTCCTATCAAGGAGAGATGGATGAGGGTGGCAGAAGGTATTGCAGCTTTGTATTTGTGCAGCCATTGCACAGTAGAGGGTAAAAGTGGAATTTCTCATTCAGTGTCCTGCTGGTTGTTGGATTCAGTCTTCACCCATTTATTACCGATTTCAGCAGTTCTTACTGTGGAAATGTGGCAGGTGTGGTGATGAAACCGCTGCGGACTTTGCCCAAGATTTCCCCTGAATTAAAACTCAGGAAAAGATTCATCTGCAAACTCCTAGAAGGAAGGACAAAGATGGTAGTGTGCCAGCCAAGTGAATCATAGCATGAGAGGCTATACTTGGAGTTTTGCAATTAAACTTTCATTGGAGTAGGACCAGTAGCCTTTTTAAGAAGTCTGCCACTTTGTAGCACAGGGAGGCCAATTACATATTTCTCCTGGCTAAAAACTGACTGAATATTTGGAATAAAGGGAACTGTAGCTTAGAAGGAGAATGTCCGTGGTTTTCAAACTATACATCCATGAGTTTCTTGCGGTTTCTTCTTGTTGTTTACTTAACTAGTATTTTCAAATGTTTCTCTTTGTCGATTTCTGGCATTGAAATATGAGTAGGGGCATGACAATAGAAAGTAAAAAGGCACATTCCCCAGTTTTGGGGTACATTATTCCATGAATCTCTTTTGTCGTTGCACATGACCAATTGACCTTTGAAACTGTGTCAGAAATAACTCCGCATCTTGATGGATGACACTGACCTTAATAACAATAACAAAAAGAGAGTAAAAAATGCAGCCCCTTTTCTCTGTAATCACCATGGACTGCTGGCTGTCAGGCTCAGACTTTCCTTATTGTTCTTCTCGTTTACAAGCCAGACAGCATTACAATGGTTTTTACTTATTGGCTCGTACAAGAGCTAATGTGAGGATGGGTAGTGCCAGTGCAGCAGCCAGAACTTCATGGTATTAGCAGAGAGGGAAAGGAACTTGAGAGCTGACTTTAAATATACAGCAGGGACTTTGCAGACAGGAGTGTTAATAGTCTTGTTGTGGTAAACTGAGATTCACTGGTGGTTTTCCAACTTTATTTCTCCTAAAAGAAAGGCTTTCAAACACATTGTAGTGGTAAATGGAACATTCACACCAAGCAGCATTCACAGATGGAGATACTTTTGCCTCTTGATAACACACAATATATGTGTTATCATTGTGTACATATTCCATTAAGAAACAGACCTGGATCAGATTCTCGTGGACAGATTATGGAATGTTTCCTTTGTATTCATGACTGAAACAGAATAATAGGATTTACCTGATTCAGAGATCAGATCAGGCCTTGTTTAAAAGAACAGACAAACCAAGAATGGGAACGGAAACTTTTTGTATCAATTCAAGTATGGAAAAAAAAAAAAAATAGAATGGCCCCAACTTCTATAATACTTTTGTCCTGGTGAGGCATGATACAAACTACTTATTATTGTTAAAAAAAATAAAATCTTCTATGCAACCATTCAGTCGAAAATGCCGCCATTTAAATACGTTGATAAAAAAGAGGTAGGTAATAATACAATATGTGGAATTAATGAGAGAAGTGCTATATCGGTTTGATAGATCTTTTGTCCCTCTAAGTGTAGGAAGCAGAGAATATTCACGGTACGCAATTTACTAAACTTGTCTAAAGAAGTGAGCCTAATACGGTGAGCCTTTACCCTGGTGCTTCAACAAAGGCCATTGTGAATCTATTCCGATCGGGTACTTTTCCAGATTTCATGCCCATTAAAGCATCAATTACCTCTGACATTTCTATCAGCCTCCTATTAAGATTGCACTTACTAAATTTCCAGAAATCATGAGCAAATTAATCCAGGCATTAATCAGACTGCAGAGGGAATAACTTAAAAAAGGAGAAAAAAAGATCGCTATAATTTATGATAATAGATTTTCAAATAAATTGCTTCCTTTAGTTAATAACTTTTCTCTTGTGACTACATACTTGATATTACACTGGAAGCAGTTGTTTTTCTGACTAGATCAATTAGTTAATGTTTACACAGCACTTTGAAGATGTAAAGCACTATGTAAATGCAGGCTTGTTGTTATTACTGCTAGATCAGTCAATAATCTACCAGGCTCATAGTCTTCATTTAACAACTGTCCAGTTGCCTTTAGCCGTCCTGCGAAAGGGGTTGTTTCTTCTTTCTTTTTCCTATTTTTAGAGGCCCTTCAGTTGTGTTGGTGGATTTTCGGTTGGAGGGCTTCTTTTTTATAATACTGAATAGCCACTTCATTGTACTGAAAAGACCCAGGAGGGAGACAGGCTAAAGTTATTATTACTTATTATTGCCTCAATTAACGGGTTTAAAAGCCCACTGGACCTGGAATCAATAAGATCAGAAATGGACTAAATTAGTTATATTTACTCTGTTTATTTTCCTCCCCCTATATGACTGAATACCTATCTCTTAACACAGGGACAGTAGTACATCTCAGTGAATTTCAAAATTATTTGAGTTTTGAAAGGATAAGGATTAACCGAATTGAAATAAACACTATTTTCAAAGGGGCTTGTTTTGGGGATGCACAGCAGGGGACATTCTGCATTGCATGCTGAAGTCAAGTTAGATATGGAGACAGACAATGGGTAAGTAGTTAAGCTTCAGTTGAATTTAGGGCTTGAAATACTCAAAGCTGGTGGGGGTTTGGCTGTTTGCAAGGAAGCTCTCGGATACTAAAGCCAGTCATTCCTAACAAAGAGACGGAGTCGCTGAAATGCAATGCTTATTTTTCTCTCAGACTTTTTTTATTTAACCTTACAAATATTTCAGCTTATTGCTGAGCTTTTATATGGCGACGTACTCTGTACAATCACAGCCTTATTGTTCTTTCAGAACAAAACGAAAGCTAAGCAAAAAAAATGGGAAAGTGAGAATAGGGACATTGCAGACATAGACACCTAAGAAATTGTGATTAATACCACTCACCAGTTTTATAACGCTTTTGTCTGGTGGCACTGGCCTGGAACAAACAATAACAAACCAACCATAATGTAACATCCCCTGAGAGCCATTTGGATCATGCAGGAGCTGGAAAGCCGACAGCATGAGCTAGTGAAAACTGTTCTAATTACTTGTTAAGATACACTCTAAAATCTGGCAAAGGAATCTGGACTGAGTACCACAAACGGTGCAGCAGTGCCACCACTTGAAAGAAAGGGAGACTCTAAGGCTGGGGGAGAAGGCAGTGAGGGTAATTAAAATAAATGAAATCATAGTAAAGGTCTGATTTCAAAATCTAACTGAAATCCTACTGCAGCCATTCCTAATGAGGCCAGCCTTTGGCCTTTCTCCCAGAAATCACTTTGTTTTCACCTCTACCACTAAATCCAAGATGTACTGGGTATGATATGCATATGAAACCTGAGCAGTAGAGAAAGGAAACTACAAGAGGAAAGGGTTCTCTCCTTGCATGTGGAGTAGGAAGGTGCAATGTAGAATGACTTTTTCCCTGAGCTCCTCCTGGAGACTGATGTTGCCTTTGCATGCCTCCCGCTTTCCTGTTGATCTTTGCACAGGAGGATTCCAGAGGTACTGGAAAATGAAAGGAGAGGTAAGAAAGAACCAGGGCCTTTTCACCCTCCATATCTTTATATCAATCTCATATTTGATGACTGGGTGACAAGACAAGATAGTAAGAAGTATGCTCACCAAGGGAATATGTTTGCTAAGGATAGCAACTGAGCAACCTTGCCTTCAATCTCTTCTCCATTAAAAGAGACACTCTTCTGGTGTGAGGTCCCATAGCCTGTGCCATACCTGATAGGTCACCTTCACAGCCTTACATAATAATAATACAAAATAATTCAAAGAAAAAGAATTGTACTGCTTTCTGATGGCAACCTCTCTCTCTGCTGTGTACCAGGGACTGTTATTACTTTATGGTAAATTAAATGTCCAAAGTTCGAGCATTTCTATTGGAAACCCCAATACTTATTGAGGAATCTCAAATGCTATGATGATGACAAGATAGAACACCACAGAAAGAGGTGAAAGCTGTCTACATAAATTTGTCAGTTTAAAGCTTTAAAGGAATTAAGATTGTCGTCATTGGCTGATTTGAAAGACCCATATATCGCGGCTCCTGAAGACAAAGTAAGACTGAAATGTGCTGTTTAAATAATTTAAATTTTTAACCAGGGGTCATTGTAAATATTTTCTAAATGTGAAATGGTTTTGCATTCAGAATTTCAGGTTCATTTGCCACGGTTAGTCCCCTGCAACGCTGATGTATGTGAGTTGGAACTGTGGACTCTTAACAATCAAGGCTCTGTTTTCATTAGGAACATTGTATTCAATTCAGTATCAGTTACGTGGATTCAAGTTATTTGATTATATTTTGTTGGTTATACAGCATTTGGGCAAGCCTACCCAAGCACAGTGCGCTAACATGTTATCAAAAGCAACTTGCTGATGATCAGCCAGTCACAGTCAATGCTGTCTTGGTTATGTCAGGTTTCCACTATTGTTTTTAAACACAGTTTTCTAATAAATACTGTCCCTAAAAAGTAACAAAAAGAAAAAAGTTTCCCAGTTGGGAAATAAGTTGCTGAAGTGTTTCTATCCATTTATTGGCTGCGTGAATGATGAAAAAGCCAAACAGGTGCACAAGGGAGAGCTAAAATCTTCGGTGAGCCTGTAAAAACAAACCCACGCCCCCGCCTTTTCTGCTGAGGTGAGTCTAAGAGGGAGCCTTCTTGTTTGTTTTTTCCCAAACAAGGAGGAAGCACTGAGCTTTATTTTCCTGTATCTTGTTTAGCCACCTTGATTAGAGTCTATATTCAGGTTCCTTAACGGACAGCATATTATATAGGTTGTTTGAGGTTAAGTAACAATGGGTAGCATGGCTAGCAGAGTTTCCCATGTCTCTAAATATAAACACAATAAGAATCCTGTTAAGACAATGAAGCAAGATAGAAACAGGCTTGCTGCTTGAGCGCGTAGGTTCTTTTTCTTGTTTTCTGGCCATTATGTAAACTGACATTCTGTTTTTCCCATTTGAGAGCAGACCTCTGCCTTATCATCATCACAGCAGATGTGCCCAAAGAATGTTTACCAATAAGGAAAAGAGACATTGCCGTTGTCTGGGTTGTTATTTCCTACAACAAAGAATAGGGGAGTTGGGATGAAGGAGGAGGACGGAAGGCAGCCGGTGTTGAAATGCTACGGCGACAATGTAAGCAGAGACCCTGGTGTGTGGTTAAGAGCAGAGCTGTTGCACAGCTACCAACTGCATTCAGAAGTGTAGGTGTATGGAAGAAGTGTTAACTGCTACCCAAATCTGTATGTATGCATCCATACCCACAAGCACAATGTTGCAGTATCTTTTGATGAAAAGTATGCAAGCTTCCCACACCCCCAGTGATAGTTACACCAGGTCAAACCCTGTGACAAATTTGTGACACCTGTGTGAGCTGGGTTTCAAACCGTGTAAGCCACATCTACGTCAGCTTCATTTTATTCTTCATTTTATTTACATCAAGATTAGCTTCATTATTAGTAATGTAACCTTGATGCAAAAGCTCCTGTATCAGTAAGGCCAACAAGTATTTTCTACAGATGGAGGAGAGGTTAGTTCTGCTAGAAAACTGAATTTCTCTGCAAAAATAGAAAATGCCTGCTTTGGAGCAAAATCAAATTAAAGTATAAACAAAGGCAGAATATAACAACTTTTAGGCAGGAAGAATGTTGGTGCAGTAATAGCAAAATTTTAACTGTTAATTATTCATTAATATATCTGAATTTAATAAAGACAAGAAAGTTACAAGATTCAGCTCAGCTCTGGATCTGAACTTTTCTCCTTGCTCAGATACGAGATCTCCTTCTGCTCAAAGTGGCTGTGACTGTTAAAACCAATTTCTGAGTCATGAAGTATTCAGGCTTGGGTTTTTAGGTTGCATCTTTGTCTAAAAAAAGCAAGCTAAATGTGTTTTGAAAGTGTAAGTGAACTCCAATAGCCACTAAACACTCCTTCTAACCAGACCTGACCATAAAGCTGTCACTGCACTTGTGGCTTTGTAGTTTCTGCAAAATACAGATTATAATTTTCCCTAATTAAGTGTTAGGAGAAGGCTTTAGCTGATACTTCATGAAGATCTTGGAGCATAGACAGTTAAAGAATGTAAAGAGCTGAGAAGTGGTTTTGCAAGTAGTACAGCCTCCTTCATGCTCTTTGTTTCTCAGTGAATCAAAAGGTTCTTTAAATTTTTGCAGTGGGAATAACAGGTGCAGAGTTCAGGTCTCACTTATCTGGCTAAGAGAAATACAAACCAGAGGTAAAAAGTGGAATACTGACCCTGTTAACAAGTAAATATAGAGTGTCAGGACTTGAAGTCATTCTGATTCCTCCAAGCTATAAATGTTAAAAACCCAGTAGTGTCTACATTGGAGTGAAAATGCATCAAATTCTGTGTTCAGTAAAAGCGGCTTCATTCGTTCTGCTGTAGCTGATGAAGACACGCTCAGCTGCAGACCGGTACAGGTATAACCAAAAGCAGAATTTGTGTTCTTCGGGTTGTTTGAAAAGGTTCAGCCTCCAAGACGAAGTGTCACCATCTGTGAGTGAAGGTCTTGGCAGCTGTACTCCAGGTGGTCATTTAACGTGTATTAATATAACTTCCCCCTCTGTGTTCATCCCTTTGTGACAGTTTGGAGATGCCATAGATATGGAAAGCAAGGGCACAAGGTTAGCTCTTCGGCACTGGAGTCGACACACATAATGTATTTCGACCTCTGGGATTTGGTGGGGTGGTTCATTAGTGCAGTGGAACTTATTCAAGGCTCTAAGCTTTTTCTTCCAGGTATTTGTCGCTCTAATTATGCCTTTTCTTGTTTTTATCAGAAGTACTTATTTCTAGAAAGCTATAGGGTTAATAAGCCTGATTTAAAAAGAAGTCTTTGTGTAATTGTTATGGCACATTTTATATGCACTGCAACATCATACTCCTGTAGAGAAGAAAATCTATATTTCTCCATCATACTTTAAAGACTAATTCCCTGGAGTAATCTCCATTCTCTACTAGTTTATTCTAAATAAAATTGATTTTTTTCTGGGAGATTAAAACCTGCCTTGAAGATTGTGAATGGTTTTTGTTGTGTAGGCCTTTATTAATAGACTCCCTGCAGCTTAATTCTGTTTCTGTAAGTTGAAAACAATAAAAAGAGTTGACAATTTTGTCAGTTGTGTTTGCTTAAAAAAATATATAAAAAAAGGAAACGCAGCCACCTCCTTCCCCTGATGTAGCAAGCAACATCGCTGTAAACAAACTGCAACGAAGTGTTTAGGAAGATCTGACTCATTACTCAGGGTAGAGCGGGCTATTGAGTTTATCTATGAAATGTTAAATCATGCAGAAAGCGAGCCATAGGACTCGGTGTGTGCTTTGTTAACCAGGAGATGATTGTTTATCACGACCAACAATAACTGACGTATGAGTCTGTTCAGAGAGACGTATCCTCTTTTGCAGTGAACAGAGCAGGTTTCGCTGCGGTGTAACAGACGCAGACATCAGACAAGTGCAAGGATGCACTGTAAGTGGCTTGTGGGCAGGAGCTTCCTGTATAGAGATACTGAAACTGGTGCGTTTAATTTGAAAAAAAGAAAAAAAAAAAAAAGTGTGTACCTCTTCAATAAGTTCCATTTTTCATTGATAGGACCTGCCTTGTGGACTTGCCATTTTTCATTGATAGGATTTACCTTGCCAGCAGGTAGCTCTTGCCTTTGAAAGTGAAGGTAAACATTGCACTACTGGTTAACAAATGCAGTATTTAAATAGATAGTAGTGCAAATTTACAATTGCTAGTCAATTGTCTGCAAAGTAAGACAGAGATCTACGTGTTAATGCTGAAACATTTAATTCTAAACGTCGTTATCTTCACGGAACTGAGAAATCACTTTGCAGGTGATCAGAGAAACTTCTCAAGATTGTATTAGTCCATCGCCTTTTTAATCTGCCTTAGTTTAGGAACTGAATGAACCATTGCTCCACCCCATGGCATAGCATCACAGTTTTATTATTATAAAAGCAGGATGAAAGCAAAATTTTTGTTCAAGATAATTTGACAAACATGATTTGAGCTTGTCTAAATTTCATTCAGCTTAGTTTTGATGTGGAGCAGGCTACCACAGCTGAGTTCTGCCCCCCTGAGTCCTGTCACCAAAACCATTGCATCTTAAAATTCCAACATGATGCTATTTATTGGCTTGCATTCACTTAAGATATCATCCAGTTTTACTCCAGACATATCCTGTACATTTGCTTTTTGGTGAATGAATTAAAAATTTGGAATTTGTTCTTAAATCTCTTTCAGCAAACTGTTTACCTTAGCATGGATAAGACTCATGAAAACATGTTTTTCTACATGAAACACAACCAAAACATCTTTCTTATCCATTCACTTAGTTCTTCAGCAGGCAAAAGTCTGTACATGTGCTCAGCATTAAGCACGTGTGTATTCCTACTGGTTTGAGTTTACATTGGTCTTAAATTTCATCCAATAATGCTCTGAAACTCATGATGGTCTTTAAATTGTTGTAAAGCAGAAGCAACTTCAGAGACATCAAAGCATGACATACCTTTAAATAGCCCAAATAATGACACCAGCACCTTGTGACAAAAGATGTGACATAAGCACCTTGGAGGATTCGACCCAAAATTTAAATCTGAGCTCATACTGCTGGAAAGTTTGTATCTAAACTCTGCTGTGGTCCTGCCCTTCGCCCTTAGGCATTTTTGAATTGAGAGGTTTTGCTCTTTTGAATAAAAATTGTAGGAATACAATTTATGAGGTGCCATCAATTTATTTGTAAAAGGGTTGTGTGAAATTTCACTGTGGCAAGTTTTAATATATTTTCTTTATAAAAAATCACAAAAGCAATCCCTAAGTCAGGTAGGCAATATAGCACTTACTTAGAACGCATCTTACAGGAACATGTTACAAATGGGTGTATCGGGAGTGGATAACTTAATTAAGTCTTCGTTACAGAAATGAAAAAAAAAAAGAAACCTGTTGTTGGTTGGCCAGTAGACCAACAAGTTGGCAGCTTGTGGGTGTGAACAAGGTAAAGGAATCCAAAGCAAAATTACAGGGTGGAAAGTAAGAAACTAGAGAAAGAAAATGAGCTAAATAGCAATGTTTCAGAACAGCCCTGAGGTCCCTGTGTTGGGAACAAATGGAAGAAGTGAGCTGTCCTATCTTCCCCAAGTCAGAACTTAAAAAGTTTTGAACTGTAGTTATCTTTTGTGCTTTCAGCTTGATATGGGAATTATCTTCAAAGTAGTTATCTAAAGTTTTCTATCTGGAGAAAAAAAAAACTTGAAAGGAATACTAAATACAACTGAAAGCAGTAGAAATCTACTAACTGCTGAGTAAAAAATTGTCCTTTTATCTATAAATAGATTATTGATTCTGATACAACCACATCACAGTGTGGGTGGAAGATGAGCTCTGGAAGAATTGATCATCTCAAGAGAGAAAACAAAGAAAATTATTTCTACCCCAGGAATGATGTTTAATTTTGTCTGGTCTTTTAAAGCATATTTATATAAGACAGGATTTCTGTTGAGTTAATCATAATTCAAGAAACATACTGTTATAAATTCTTTGCAATATATGTTCTTGAGATTTCATTTGTCACCCTCTGAAAATGTATTGAACTAATAATGAATGGGGAGTCCAGGCCTGTAAATATAAATACTCAGAGTTGGAAAAACTTAGCTTCCAATCTGTATTTTGGAGAACTTGTTCAGTTCCTTGGAGTGTTTTGATCTAGCGAATATGTACAATGCCATGGATATCCTCCCAGTGACACTGGAGCTCATTATAGACAGCAAGATTAATTTGTGTGAGAAAGAGGAGAAAGTTGATGCTGCAGCCTTATGCTTTAGGAAAAAACCAAAAAGAGATCATCAGTTAGAGACTTGTTATCATGATAGCTGTAGTCTCATGTAGTCTGATTGTTGTAATTTAAGATGTACATGTTATGTTAGAATAAAAGCTAGAATAAAAACATACTTGCTATTCCAGTTTCTAGTTACCACCCACACTCAGTATCTTTTGATGAAATAGTGAAATTTTTTTTGAGTGATACTCCTGCTGCCTCGTATTTCTTGAGCTGTTAAACAAAACTGAATCCAGCTGCTGGTCTTCTAAGAAAGATAAAATTTTGTATAATTAGAAATATCAGGAATGAATGCAATAGTGGTGGACATTTTCAGTAGAGACAGAGATAGCATGGAAGAACAAGGTCACATTTAAAAAGAAAACCCAAAAGAAAACCCAAGAAACCTTATGTCCAGTATTTTCTATGAAAACAAACTGATTCTCCTTGTGTATTGGATTAAATTAAGTGTAACATCAATGAAGTTTTAGAGAGATTAAAGTAAAATGGGCTGCAATAGGAGAGAATCAATCCAGATATTTTAAAGCAAGAATAAAATATAGATGCAAAAAATAGTAAGATCCTTACTGAAGTGACGCAACTTATTTGTGACGTATTTTTCTGAAATATAATCAAAGTTGCTTGAACCTGGCTGCCTTCTTAGAAAAATGAGTTCTAGCAACAAGGAACTGAGGTGGAAACCAGTGTTAGCTTTAGTCAGTTGTGAACCTCCTCATTACGTTAAATAATGCTGTTCTCAAAACTCATCCAACAGCAACATCTCAGTTCAACTATTTCCTTTTCAGTCCAGTTCATTGTCATCTGCCTTTTACCCAGTTTTCTAATCACCTCATAGTGTCCATATAGTTGTACCACTAATTTCCCAAGTAGCATTGTTTGAAGACCATTGCTGAAGTCCACATACTGTTCATAGAATCTAAAAGTAAATTGGCCTGAATGTGGGAAAAGAGCTTAATTATAATTGCTAACAAACCTCTTGTATACATGTAAGCCCTGATGATATGGGACAGTGAAGGCCTTTGGGAAATGCTAAACTCCTCCAATTTCTGTCAGCATCAGTCTGCAGGACACAATCAGCAGCATATATATATATATATATTCCCAAAGAGTGGTAGTGAATGGAGTTAAATCCAGTTGGTGGCCGGTCACAAGTGGAGTTCCCCAGGGCTCAGTATTGGGGCCTGTTCTGTTTAATATCTTTATCAATGATCTGGATGAGGGGAGCGAGTGCACCCTCAGTAAGTTTGCAGATGACACCAAGTTGGGTGGGAGTGTTGATCTGCTTGAGGGGAGGAAGGCTCTGCAGAGGGACCTGGACAGGCTGGGTCGATGGGCCGAGGCCAACTGAATGAGGTTCAACAAGGCTAAGAGCCGGGTCCTGCGCTTGGGTCACAACAACCCCGTGCAACGCTACAGGCTTGGGGAAGAGTGGCTGGAAAGCTGCCCAGCAGAGAAGGACCTGGGGGTGCTGGTTGACAGCCAGCTGAACATGAGCCAGCAGTGTGCCCAGGTGGCCAAGGTGGCCAGTAGCATCCTGGCTTGTATCAGAAATAGTGTGGCCAGCAGGACTAGGGAAGTGATGGTCCCCCTGTACTGGGCACTGGTGAGGCCGCACCTCGAATACTGTGTTCAGTGTTGGGCCCCTCACTACAAGAGAGACATTGAGGTGCTGGAGTGTGTGCAGAGAAGGGCAACGAAGCTGGTGAAGGGTCTGGAGCACAAGTCTTGTGAGGAGCGGCTGAGGGAACTGGGGTTGTTTAGCCTGGAGAAGCGGAGGCTGAGGGGAGACCTTATCGCTCTCTACAACTGCCTGAAAGGAGGTTGTATTGAGGTGGGGGTCGGTCTCTTCTCCCAGGGAACAAGTGATAGGACAAGAGGAAATGGCCTCAAGTTGCGCCAGGGGAGGTTCAGATTGGATATTAGGAAAAATTTCTTCACAGAAGGGGTTGTGAAGCATTGGAACAGGCTGCCCAGGGAAGTGGTTGAGTCCCCATCCCTGGAGGTATTTAAAAGACGTTGGGATGAGGTGCTTAGGGACATGGTATAGTGGTGGACTTGGCAGTGTTAGGTTTACAGTTGGATCTGATGATCTTAAAGGTCTTTTCCAACTTATATGATTCTGTGATTCTGTGATAAAAAACATAATTAAATTTTTAGAGGTGCCTTGATCCTTAAGATTATTACCAGGGAACTTTTCCAGCTGCTGAGAAAAGGCTGAGAGAGTGCTTTAAATGGAAATGTATATTTGATATAGCTATGTTTCTTAAGTTTTGGTGAAAGGGGAGTTAGGTCATTTTGTTATCTTATGAAACGTGTTTTGGAAAGATACATCTATGAGACAATCAAATTTAAAAAAATACTTGCTATGTCCTATTCTTAGTATAAGCTGTGTAAAAAAATAATTCAAGTTACTGGTGAATGAATTTCATCTTTACAGACCTTTGTAAAGCAATAGAATAATAATCACTGGTCTCGCTCCATTGGTATTCCGTTGGTTTTAGTCTTCTAGTGTTGTTCATACACTGAGATATCATGCTTACAGATGCATAATCATTTTCAAATAAATGCTTCAGGCAAATGGTTGATGGAGTGCTGCCATCTCTTGGTTATGCAAATTATACATTGCAAGATATCGGGCACTTTTCTTAGATGGAAATGCCCTCACTAAATAGCTTTACTGTTTTTTATGTGAAGGGTGATACTCAGCTCTAATATTCAACATATTTACAGACATTTTCTGTTCAATGTGTCCAGCGAGGTTATTAGTGATATCTGAGGCATGTTGAGTTTGTCCTTCCTATTAAAGATGGAGAGGTTGGCTGCTCTTGAGAAAGTGGTTTAGAAGTGGCAAAAGCATTAAAGTGGTTCAGACATCCAAGCATGTGGACGCCTGTTCCGTAGCTAGCAGTGTCGAGGAGAGACCGTGCACGTGTAGCCTTGTAGCCCAGTAAATACGGTGTTGCCATTGCATGTAGCAGGCCACAGGCTTTGTGCTAAGCTAAGGACACCAGCCTCAGGACTTGTCAGGTTGTGCCTGGTTTGGAGTTCTGGTTTAGTTTGCTCAGTTGTAACAGCATTATCTAACAAGCAGCTAGCTTTTGCTTAGTGTTGTACAATTGTGTGCTAATGCTTACAGTTATATGTATTTCTGTAACTAATAGGTAGTAATGACAACTAGTCCTTAGTGTAGACTGAATTATCTATGACCCTACAATAAAGCATAGCATAGAAAAGTGCAGGCAGGTGATGGTAGCAGATGCCTGGGAAGTGTGGGCACAGGATGACACCAGAGGCCCCAGGGCTATGGTCAGTGACTGGTCATCAGACAAAAGCAACTTAACATCCACTTAAAATGTTAAAATACCTTTTCTATAACGCTGAAAATAGTGAGAATTTAATAAGAATCTCAGGCACATTTGTCCCTATGGAGCTGCTGGTACTCCAAATACTCGAGACTCAACCCACTCAAGGTATTTCAACATGCAGCTGCTCACCTACTGGCACCTATTGCCTACTGCAAGTCTGACTCAACCTCATAAAGCTACAAAGCTCTTCTTCGTAGTACATTTGTCATGCAGGTTTCCTTGTGAGAGCAGTATGATAGATAAACATAACACTATGTGCTGATTAAATGATACACACTGAGCTTTAACAGCCCGAATCCAAAGGAAGAAAGCTATGTAAAGGAAGAAAGCTATGGAAGAAACCTATCCCCTTTATATGCCAGTTCCTTATATATTGTATTATGAATTCTCCTCCTGGTTATTATCTTCTATAATGCAACTTTAAATTGGTTATTTATCCATGCATAAACATGCAGAAAATTCCACTCATTGGCAGCACTCATTGACGGTCTGTGATAGGCATCTTTAAATACTCAAGTTAGCTATTTCCTGGTCTGTACATCCTCATATCGTGCCATAGATATGTTGGGTAGATTTTCGTTAGCCCTTTGATAGTTTACAGATATCCTCTTGGTAGTCTATTTTCTGCCTGCTTATCAGTCACTCCATTGTTTCAGTTGTATTCAGATATAATAACTAGATTTCATGTCTTTCAGGCCTCCATAGGTCTCCATAGGCTTTCAGTGGTAGCCTAAAAATTGTTCCTGTCTCAACTCCACCTACTACAACTTTTTTGGTGTCATATCCAAGGCTTTCAGCGTTGATCTCTTTTGGAACAGTTCTAGTTCTGAAAAGGCGTAAAATGTCAATTTGATTAAAGTGGCTATGTGCAAATAGGCTGTGTTTACATGAATACTTGTTACTTGTAGGTTATAAACGTGACTGTCATTCTGTTTTAAAAACGAATGGTTGAGAATATCCCTCCAACGCTCTATTCAGGGAATATGGTGTCTCTAATTAGCCGAGTAAGGAAATGGCATGTCTGCTGTGTCCTAGGGACAAGATACATGCATGGGCCTGAGTAGAAAAGAAAGAAAAATACCTTCTTAATTAAGCTCTAGTTTAATTTTCCTAGTTTATCTTTCTTTACTCAGTTGTTTATAGAAGGTGACAGCAACAGTGGGAGACGAAATAATTAAATGGGATTTTTTAAAATCCTTGTGCTCTATCTCCAATGCTGCTGCAGTCTACAAAACACCCTGACGGTTTGCATACTCTACTGCTCTTTCAATATTCTCGAATCTCCCATGTTACTTCTTCAGTAGAAGCATGAGATAAATAGTCTCACCAATTGGTTGATTCAGTTTCTGGTAACATCATCCTTACCAAATTCCTTGTTAAGTGGGTGAGTAAGAATTAAAGACTGCAAAACTCTTCCAATTTTCTTGTTTTGTGTGGGTAAGGATCAAATATTTGTGGAGGAACTTAAACATTTTCATGAGACTTAAAATTCAAAATGACTGAGTGGTTTTGAAACTACTGCTTAAGGACATGTTTTGTGAAACTTGGAAAAAATGATCTGTCTGTTCTCAACAGCTGTAGTCTGTATGTGAGAAGTGTAGCAGGTCTACACTGAAAACCCTTTTCTCTCCCTGTCCACTTCAGCAACAGTGCAGCAGTTTAAAGAATGTGAAGGGGCAGAAAGGGCTTCCAAATTCGTATTTGTTATTAGCAAGGTCAGAATACCATTTCTCCATTTTTGGTCTTCTGTTTATTTGGGTGGCCAATATGGATACCACATTTCAAACAGCAGGGTTAGAAAACCAAGGTGTTATCTCCATCCCTTACCCTGACAGCCAGCCTGAAACTGCTGTTTAACTTTGGAAGTCCTACATTCCAGGTTTCCTTCCAAAATGAGAATCGCCTCCTGCATTGCCAGCAGCTACGGCCAATGCCACTCCTCACTATATATCAGAATCTTGGATGTTTCTTTTTTGAGTGCTGTTTAGCTCACAGAAGCTTTTTGGAGGTAGGATAGCTATGTTTACATTATGTTAGTATTTTGAGACGCCAACTACAACACTAGAACAGAAATGAGATTCCCTTCTGCAAGTAAAAATAGATAAGTTGGTGTGGCTGAACTAGAAAGGCTGGTAGAAATCAGGGAGCAAAATTTTGTTTCATGGCCTTATTCAGTATCCATTGAAGTTCACGTGCTGTATGTCAATTTGATGGATATCTTACAACGTCTGTAGGATAACAATACAACGACCTGCCATGCTGACTACATGAACCTCTCAGGGAATTGTTTTTACCCAGTTACACCCTGCCAAGTGAGCTGTAGTTTTCATGCCTACTCCTAGCTGCACTTAATGCATTTGTATATAACTTATGGTTATTTCTTCTCACACTCTCCACCTCCATATGAGGATAGCTCTTGTGCTTCCTTGACCCACGTAGGGACACATCATGCAGTTTGGAAAATGCCTTACTTCAAAAATATATTGACTAGTTTAATCAGGGGTGGTAATAAATTATTCTTGTTTTCACTTCTCAAAAAAAAAAAAAAGCTTAGCTTTTGATTCTTCTTTTTGCTGGTCATGAATCATCTTTGTCACAGGTGTTTAGAGAACACCACACATGAGTAGTTAACTGCTATTACGATCAGGAGGACAAAAATAATTTCTTGGACGTGACAGCAACAATATGCATGTTCAGAGCGTTGTTGATGACTAAGGATATGCTTCCTTCTCTAAGATCTGAAGTTTTGGGGGGTTAAAATGAAAAAGTGAATGAGCTAACTCACCTTCAAGAAGGTAGTCATCAGCTGCAAAGACTGCAGTTTATTGGGAAATGGCTATTTAATTTTTTGTATTTTTGCTAGTAATGGACCCTGTCAGTATGCATTCACACACATAACTTTAAGTGCAACTGTCTTTGATCGATTGCACTGCAAGGAGGCTGCTTGTAATTCTCTGTTTGTTCCAGTTTATATACTAGACCATTTCTTGGTCACCTTATTATTCTGATTCTTGGGTGAATATTTAATAGATAATCTTGTATTTTTAGAAATTATTTTATTTCCAGGCTCTTAGGTTAAATCTAATCAATATTTATACTTTATTCAAATAAAGCATGGTAATTTTTCTTCTACATCTTTGACCTTGTATAAGACAGCAATCCTTTCTCTGCTATAAAACTCCGGTATGTTTTCAATCACCTCTTTCTTTACTGATCTAGACACTGGCAGCAGGTTTTACAAGCTTTTGCTTTATTTCCCACTCCTCTTAGATGCTCATACACAAATATATTTCAAACAATTGGCTATGAACTATCTATATTATTCTGATCCATATGTCAGTGAAATTATATCAACAATATATACTGCACTGAAAAGCTTTAGCAGCATCCAGCAGAACATCAGCTTGCCTGGTGATAATTCCCAAACAGAAATAGGTGACATTTTTCATACCTTAAGAAAAAAAGGTTAATATTGATTTAAAAATTTCACACAGCGCCTTTTTTTTAGCATATTCAATAAAAGAAAAGATGTGTGTGTATGGGTCAGTTTTAAGAGAATTTGTAAATAATATGACTAATACTGGTTAGTATGATTTTTCTGGCATGTAGAAACATTTACATTTCAACATCTTTTGGTTACATATTTTTGTGTTGCAGAGAGATTGTTGTGTCACAAGTTCTAAGTATCTTATGACACAATCAATCAACTTATCAAGCTATTTTAGAGGAACAAATTCCAGCATAAAATTAAAGTTACATTAAGTTACATTTCTGCCATATGTGTGCAACATTTTCAGATTCGGGAAGTAAACTGAAGTCACTCTGTTTTTACACTACAGTTAAGAAAAGAATAGTATTATTTACAAAGCAGTATGCCGTATTTATTCTATCGGTTTTCTTTGCAAGTTTGTTCTTATGAACCATCAGGAAACTAAGGAGACAAAGTGCTTCCAATTACAATCTTATTCTGAAATCGGCAGTGAAACTGTTTAAATGGTTCATTTTTTGTATGCAGGTGAGTAAAGTTTTCATATTATTACGCAGCTGTCATCTTGATTCTTTGGTTGTGGGTCACGTAGCCTAAAACATGAGATGACAGCATTGTTGGTAGGCATTTGGAAAGGAAGGCTGCTACCTCCTACCCTTTTCAACAAAGGTTACAGAAAGCAAGTAACGGTAATCAGGAACCAAATTCTGAAGTCCTCTTTCTAATTTCCCATGGAATACAAGTACAGTTTGCACAAGACCAAAGAAAATAAAAATTTGAGCTAAATAGTAAAATAGAACACAAATAAGGTTTATTAATAACACAACTAAAAAAACTAATCCTAGAAATTTAAATACATACATGCTGCCTGTGTTCCCAGTCCAGTGAAAACACCTTTTATAGCAAAACTTATTTCCGGGCATAGCACAGAAATTTGCCCGGGAGAAAATGTTAAAGAATATGTTTAGAGTGAGTCTTAAAGCAGACAAGCTGTTTATGACAGACTGACTGGATTCGTGGAACAATCTTTTGATGAACTGAGAAACCTGCCTTGGCATGATACTGTATGGTTTTTTCTTATGTAACTTACACCATGGGGGGAACAAAATACACACCAAGAAGTTCTACAGTGAGGGCTGCAACACCCTACTTTCTTAAAAAGCTCTTACAACTCTTTATCCATGAATAATAATGCAGGTAGAATGAGCACACAAGTCCTAATGCAACTTAACACCCATTTGAAATGTTAAAGCTGCTTTTCTATGATGCCGAAACTAATGAGAATTTAATCAGAATCTCCTGATAACATGGGGCACAACTGTAAAGCTACAAATGAGAGGTATTCACTAACACATTCTTGAGAAGAAAATCTGCTGGATACTTTGCAGGTATCCAGTTTTTTTCTTTACTTGTGAGCAATTCACCAGGTAGATCTGTGCTTCTGAAGGCAGAAGTGTTCTGAAGAGCAATGAAAATATGCCTTTCCAATGAAGTGGTTTGCGTGCTCATTTGGGGAGCTTGCAGAACAGTGTTATCAAGAAATTATCAAGTGTTATACATTTAAGTATAATTTAACTAAAAAACAATTCCCCTTGTGTAGGTCACTCAGAGACAATAACAGAGTGACTAATAGACCTTTCAAGTGAAGAGTGAGTAGCAACCAGTCAGGAGGAATTTCTGTATTTGCAGACACTAGTGATATTAATTTCAAATGATTAGGAAGTTAAATCATGGCTCATTATAAAAACTAAAAAGGTGAAACATTATCAAGAAAAATCATTACTTCAGCTGCAGGTAGTTTGTTTCCTATGGGTCCTTAAGGGTCTAGATCAAGGACACTGTCTCACCAGAGGATGTGTGTTCTCTATGTGGTAGAACTTAAGGATTTCAATTCAAGCTGCAAAGCTAACAGTGTAATTCACCTTTCTTGAGGTCAATAGACTATACAGGGGTTTTAGACTATAATTACTCCACAAAATAGGTACTTTACATAAAGATATAATGCCTATTGATAAAGTGATTCATAACACTGTAAGCAAGTAGATGGCAAACCTAATTAGGCCACCTTGTAATGATTGTTTTCTGTATTTGCTATTGCTTTATGGTTCACTATTTGGGAGACAAAAATGGCCGTTACCACCATGTGATCCTGAACCTCCTAAGCTACGCTTTGCTATGTGACCCATTGCTGATCCATGAAGTATATCAGTGTCACGCACCAGGAGCACCAAATTAACAAGGGACTCCATTAAAGCTGACTTCCAAAAAAGGTACTAGACAGAGTCATCCAGCTGACAACAGCTTGCCATGATGTCCACCTGTAACTTCCATCTTGGTCCAAGTGTGATAACAGTGTCTGTCCTAGCTGATCACCTGGAGCCACTGCTCGATTGGTACTCCTTGTTCAGGATGTGGGAGCAGAGGCTGATGAGTATATGCATATATGAGTATATGAGTATATGCACTGAAAAAAGGAAAGCATGGGATTGCAGTCCTGGTTTGGAGAGACTGGGAGGAGGAAGTCAGGAAAATGGTCTCAGGATCCTGACCTGGGAAAACTGAGGTTGTGCCCATGCTCATGCCTGTGGTTCCAGGATGGAAATTATGTTTCTCTACACGTCACACCATATACCCCATGCACAATAAGCCTCATGTTTCTGAGAAGCAAATATAATGCAGATGTGGAGTAAACCTGCTGGTTTGTAACTTCTTTATTCTTTATAAACTTAATTCTTCATAAACTTCCTCCATTGTAACTGGAAAGTTAAATAAGAGGGCAAATTAAAGTAAAAAAAAAATCCGAACAGACCCCATTCTTACTCTGATTTTTTAAATAGATTTTTTTTTTTGCATATTTTTAATCTGCTGTGATATATTATGATGTATTACTCTTCTAGTGGATCACTGATGGATTATCTCATACTACTGCTAATTTACCTCACTGCAAGCCGCACCAGTGTTTGTGTGACTATGTAAGGCAAAAGTCATTCAGATCTCATTCAGCTGGTGGAATTAAGAAAATTCATGCATATCCCTACCATTCAGACCTTGAGAACTATTAATTGCCTTAAGTATAAGCTTAGGAACAGAGCAGAACACTTAATCTTCGAACAGGTCTAAACCTTATTTACCATTCAGCTACAAGCTCTTTATTAAAAAAAAAAAATCTCCAACAAGAAAAGGTTTTAATCTTCCAGTTCTAAACCCCTAACCAGATTCCTGGTTAGGTTAAATCTGATCAAATAACCTAATTGCGAAACAGCTGATGATTCATGTCAAACTCTTTGTGGTAGTTGCTTATGGTAGTGCTCGTAACATTTGCATCCAGTTTCGTGGTGCTGTGTACGAGTGACCTGTACAGGAGTCTCTATGCAACAGCCACATTCCTATCCACATCATTTCTGTGAGATGCTTTTTAACCATAGCAGCACTGTGCAGGGCACACTTTCCTACTTCGCCTCGACATAGTATGACTGAGTAAAGTGCTTCCTCATACCATGAGTTTCCTTTGCAAACTGGCTGATCCTTCCCACTTTGGATAGCAAGTGTACTTTGCCTTTTTAATACTGTTAGGAAGACCTGGCTAAAGGAAGCAATTTTTTCATAGTGTGTAGAAGCCAAAGGCAATTATTACTTCCTTCCTAATACCGACTGAACGGCATAGAAACAGTCCCCTGAGAAATCACACGCAGGTACGAGACGTGGGCTGAAAACGCCGGCCCCACAGACACGTCCTCACAGGGACACGGAGCACCAACTGCCAACAGAAGTGACGCAGGCCTTGCTGCAGTTTAGATTTTTATTTCAAAACTGACAGAAACTGATTATAAGAGATGACAAAGAATATATTATCCTTGCTCTGGTTACCCCCCCTGTAGAGCGGGAGGCGTGTTTAAAGACCGAGTAAGGGGAGGGAGCTC
Organism: Ciconia boyciana; assembly: GCF_034638445.1. Lineage (NCBI taxonomy): Eukaryota > Metazoa > Chordata > Aves > Ciconiiformes > Ciconiidae > Ciconia > Ciconia boyciana. The sequence goes on along the minus strand of NC_132943.1, from coordinate 7,790,220 downwards.
TGACACGAGGCTTTGGGAGCCTGCCTCGCTCACAGCAGGTTTTCCGGACTGCTTTCGGGCTCCGTTCCCAAACAGCTCCGCAGCCTGCGACGGCGCTTCGGGCGTTGCAAGACGGGTTTTGTCCGGCGGAGGGGGCAGCAGCGGGGCCGGGAAAGGCCTCTGACAGACCTTTCCGCGGCGGAGGGGGCCGCGGGCGCGACGGCGCCGGACGGCGCCAGGGGGCAGCCTGCGCCCCGCACTCAGCCGCGGCCTCGGCTCGGCTCGGCTCGGCTCGGCTCGGCTCGGCTCGGCTCGGCTCGGCTCGGCTCGGCTCGGCGCGGCGCGGCTCGGGGCGGCTCGGCTCGGCTCGGCTCCCCTCGGCTCCCCTCGGCTCCCCTCGGCGCGGCTCGGGCGCGGCACTTCCCCTGGCGTTGGGTGTATTTTGGCACTGAGGGAAAGGGCGGTGCGGCGGTAGGAGCGGTGGGTCGGTATGAGCCCCCGCCTGCGTTGGAAAGGAATTGCTGTAATTTGTAACTCCTTCGCGACCTGTAACGTCCCGGCGTTTCCAGGCTGGGCCAGTGCGTGAGCAGAAGTTGTTAGTTGTGCCGCCTGATCTAGTGACTCTGAGGTAGGAGCAAACTGGGGAGAAAAAACAAGTAACAAGATGATGCTGATCACAAGATTTGTTCTTATTTGTGGGGTTAACGGCTCCCTGGGTATGCTCTGCCTGAGGTCAGTCAGGGTTGACTGAGGTGGGTCTTTGGCTGAGGTTGGTCGCCGTATCCAAAACCCCCCAAACTCCTTTTTGTTTAAGAAGAGAGGCCAATCTCCAGCCCCCCCAGAGACAAAGGGCTTCATGAAAAATGCTTCTATGAAAATACCTGTTTCAAACCTTTAAACCTGCCCATGGTTTTGCAGACAAAACTGCCGTCAAGGCACATCATGGCACGGGGACAGGTGTCATTAACTGCCAGCGAGCTGCTTGTGGGTCTCACTTCAGGAAAAATGCAAATCTTTAATCCTACCATTTTTCTCAAAACAATAGAGAGTTGTGGGTACGGCTCTGTTACTGTGCTGTCTGCAGTGACAGCACCTCTGCGAGCAAACAGCTGCGTCCCTCTGGTGCTTACAGGTGAGGAGATGAACACTGCCGCTCTAAGGCTGCGATAGAAAATTAGGTGTAATGCTAAAGCCGAAAGGAAAACTAGCTACTCCCTAGTGTTTGGCATTACATCCAAATGTGTAATGCCAGATATATTAACGCCAGATTACATAGAAGTGTCAAAGCAAAAAACCCCACAAAAGCCTCTAAAAGCACTAATACTTATTTGCTGACACAGTTTTGCCTCTGAACTGTTATCCTATGTCTGTGTGACTGTAATTTATATATCTAAGAGAGAATTTCACTAAATAAGCAGAAGAAAGTAAATAAAATCCTTTCAGATGAGCAAAAACCTGTTCTAAGAAAAAATTACTACCTTGTAGTAGGGGAGCACTTATTTAGATTCTGGTGTTTGAAGCATTTCTTGCTCTGATCAGCACCAGAGAAAAAAGGCCTCGTTTCTGAACGATGTTCTCCCATGCCCAGGCTTTGCAGGCAGCCAGCGATGCCACGGACACCTGCGGTTTGCAGGATTCCTCTGGTCTGGAGGATGATGGTGCAGGTCAGAGATGGCATGGGTGCCACTTCTGCAGCTCGTGCTGTAGCACAGAATGGAGAGAGGAGGTAAATCTTTCTGTACTGCATGAAAACAGCAGCTGATCAAATCATCCATCTGTGAATTGCTTTAGGAGAAAACTAATAATGTGTCAAGTTTAGTGAAAACAGCAAAGGGAAGTTGGTTTCATTACAATTCAGGAAGGTGTCAAAGGATGACCTTCTATGAAAATGCTTTATGATACCCCTTAGGTGTTTTTTGTCTGATCTTTGCTGTATTGAGTAACACTTTGTAGAGGATACAGCTTTAAAAGTAGATATCAAATGTGCATGCTTTCATGGTTTCTGTAATTGGAAGACTAAAATAAAATCCTGTAAAGTATTCGAAGGTACAATGTTCAACAGGGATAGAGGAGCCTATCCCTTAATATCTTTTGTGAAAATTTAGGTCCAGATTAGGGTTAGGAGCAGAGTGGTAAGATTTGAGGATGAACATACAGGCTGTGGCTTAACATGAATGAAGTGTAATTCTAATGTGGTGTTCTCACAAGATTTTGGTCCTAAATGTTCTACATCTTGGGAGGCTAGGGGGTCCAGGAAAAGGACATACTTCTATTTATACTGGAAAATATCCTTTCCTATTTGGGATCCAACCTAGAACTTAAATCCTAGGAGTGAATTTGGATGCAAAGTCCTTTAACATTTGTTGTGATCTCATGGGTTTCCTAGGTGCCTGTATAATTTATTAGTAGCCATTTAGATTATAACACCTCATACATTTTCCCTGATGTCTAAAAAGCTATATGTCGCAATAGTTTAAATTATTTTCTCTTCCAAGCACAGGTAAAAGATTTTTTTTTCCTGTTGCCTTTCGTCAGCTTCTATAAATAGCTATGTTAACTAGGAGTATGTAAGTAAAGTTTGCGCTTGATACTTATGTTACTTAGGAACTTTTTCTCTTGTGACTTGGAGGTGTTGTATGGAGTTTAAATATTAAGACTTAGCCATAAGATGTTCAGCAAACAAGAAGATGAATTAAAAAAACCCCAGTATCAAAATAATTCAGTATCACCACCAGTATAGGGTGCTGATAAGATGAACAGCATTTTCCTGTGTTCATAACTATAGGGTCTTGGCAAAGAGACTGCACTTCTCTATATTCTACAAGCTAACCCAAAAGCCAGATGGAAAGGCAGGGAGGAGGTCTGTAAACTTGTAGATGACAAAGCTGTCTTGTCACAACCATCATCATAATGTTTTCTAAAAATGAAAGACTGGACGTGGCTAAATAGCATCAAAGCTATACAGTCTCAAGCTGGGATTCTCCTAAGTGCTCACTTGTAGCATTTCAGCCACAGTAGTTACTAGCTGCACACTTAGAAGTCAATGTGATGCTTAGAGCTGAATTCATGGAAGGAAGGCCCAGGTAGCATCTGAAAATATTAATTCTAATCATAGAACCTGGATGTAACACAAAATGGCACTATTAATCTTGGATAAAGTCATAGCTATGTAAGTTGCAGCACTAGCAGGTCTTTTTATTAACAGAGCAAGGAAGAGGTTCCCTCTCACAGACTGCAGGGAAGGATATTTTCTAGTGATCTGTTCCCTCTCTGATGATGGTTTTGGCTAATTCTGATTGGTTTTGCCTATCCAGTTTGAAGATTTTTTTCCAGTTCTCACAGGGATTATTCTGTTTTCCATAGAAGGGAATAGAGCTTTGCTGGATATTTGATTGCTGAGTTTAGATGGAAGATACAGACAGCTATAGCTTAGACAGGTGAAGAAGTCTTCCTGAGAAGGCTTTGAAAAGACCATACTCTGAACAGGGAGTTCCTATGTGTACAAGATGGGAGAATGCCATGCTTATCTTAGTACGTCTGGCAAATATCAGTCTTTTTGCATGGGAAAAAGCAATTGCATAGGTTTTGATAAATTTATTTTGTTTCAGAACTTTGTGCAAGTGGGAGGAATATTCTGACAAATGAGTTTTATGAGAAGTGAACAAAGCATGCCTTAAGTAACACAGTACCTTGTCCACATGCTTTTGTAGGCATCTGGCTGTTGAGTCACAAGGGCCCAGAAAACTATCTCACCTCCTCAAGAACAGCAAACCTTACCTGTCACTTAGAGAATCTGTAAGTAGGTCACCTACTGTAACTCCGTTACACCTACTGTAAGTGCTTGGTAATGAGCCGTTGCATTTTTGGGACAAGTTCTCTGATGGTGGCAGGTTGGCAATGCCCTTCTCTGTATAGTCACCCTGGCTGACTGGTACTGCAAAGCTGGTGAGCTACTGGGATGTAGCACTCGCGGTGCTGTCCCTACATGACACTTTTCCCTCCCATTCCTCATATTTCCATTTTGTTACTGTTGGTCTCTCCAATAGGCCAAGGAAGCAAATACCAGGTACCCCCCATCAGGCTCCCTCTTGGTGAGCTGGAGAGAATCAGGTTACATATGTATGCATTTGGGAAGCTGGGAGGTATACACAGGCTACAGATGCTTCCCAAGAAAGTGCTCTATAATAGACCATTATGAAGTATGTTCCTTCCCAATCTCTTCAGGTGAGTAGCTGGTATACGTCCTGAGGCAAGAGAATTTACAGCTGAACGAATAAATAAAATGTAAAGATCTGCCTATAGCTGGCACTTGTGGGATTCTGGCTTCTTAGTGTGTCTCTGATCCTTTGGACCTGAATATTTCCCTTGTAGCCGTAAAATAGGCTTGGAGTGGGACAAAGAGAGAAATCAAGCAGCCTCTGCTTTTGCTTGCATGTAGTGCTAGTGTTGGCATAATACACTCATTTGCTTAGGGGGAGTCATAGACTTATTGCTAAGTTTAAATTCAGAAAACATACCCAGTTGTGAATCCCTTTTCCTCTCAGTGGAACTGAAAGAACAGCCAAGGACCAACTGAAGTAAAGTTTAATTTGACAAAAATAGGGAAAATATCTATTGTTTATTCATTAGCTTAAACGGTGAATAACAGCACAGCACTAAAAGTGTGAATGATGGAAGTAACCCCATAATTCCCATTTAGAGCCACAAAACCTTGATGTAGGAAGAAAGAATAGTTTGATGTGACACCGATGTAGACAGGTAATTCCAACCAGTTGGTGTGTATTATCTAAAATGCCATTAAGTAATCAGTTTTGAAAGTACTACAGACTTAAATTTTCAAATATCCCTGGATGACTTGAATATAATGCTATGGATCTGAAGTGAAATCTTCCTTTAATGGATACAAATCCAGTGCACAGTATTTGAAGACTTGAAAAAAAAAATTTTCAGGATTTTGACAGACATAATGTGAGTTCTTTTAGGCTTAGAGGTAAGCATGAATAATACAGCTGAATGAATGTCTTCCTTTTACTTTTCTGTTATTTATATATAAAAGATAAATTTTGCAATCATTTTGTGTCTTCAGCCTGTATCTTTGATTTCCTAAATAAGAAGCATAAGCATAATTCCGAAGACCTTTGATGTTTCTTTTGTTTTATATGCAATTAATTGATTGTAAAAACAGGATCTTAATGTCTAAAGAGGGAACCTAAAGATAGAGGTTAACTGAAAAAAATTCCTTTTTAAAAAATGTGAGTTATTTTAGAATGTGAGTTGTTTCAAATGTGAATATCAGTTGAACTGATTCAATAGTGGAGTGATTTTGGATATCTTGGGTTTGCACAATATTACAATATACATCATTCTCCTCATGCTTTGTTATGCACTGCAGACATATCCTTACTGTAAGTCATCTATATAGATTCATCTTTAGACCTGCATATAAGCTCTTTCATTAAAAATATTGTTTTCAATATTAATACAATGCTCTTTTCTTGATCCTCACAGCCCTAAGCAGACAAGCCTTCATTGACAAGTTTTATTAAATCCAGACTCTTCCTATTTTTTAGAACTGTACAACTGAAGAGATGTGTTCTTGTGTGCATTATTTTGAGATTCACTAATTACTTCAGTAAGTTGAAAAACAAGGTCTGGAAATACTGGTGATAATATATGGTAAACATCCATGCATATTGCACAATGATTTTATAATGGAGGGAGACATACAAATGAAGTAGAAAACAAACACACTAAGAATTACCTCCTGGGATTTCTTGAAAGAAAAGGAAATGATAGCCAACAGAGGGTGTTTCAGCCTGTTAATGAGCAGATGTAGCTGGCAATCTTCCATAACTTGCACTTAAATTAAATCATTATATAAGTAAAGCTTAATTTCTGATCATCCTTTGGTGAGTTGGTAGTGAAATATGCACAAAAGAAAGCAGTCCATGCTGCACTATTTATTAAGCTTCTTTAATGGTTATTTATGTGTATGTCAGAAACGTGTGGTGCTAGTGAAAAGAGAATACACGAACAGCTGTAAAGGCAAAGCAGTATTTTAGAAGTTGTGTTATTTGTTCCTGCTCATTACCTTTAGGCATATATTGTTTGGATGCGCATTCTTGAGGACTTGATACGAGAAATTGCAAGTGACACTTTTTGGCAATGCCTTGATATTCTTTTCTGCCTATAAATTTAAAAAAAGGTTCTCTCTTTTGTCACATGTACTTGCCAGAAGTGTTGCTATTTTCTCACAATATAAGTCAAAGAATTGATTTCATTATTTGAGGTCAAATTCTGCTGTATTTTGTTTAATTTATTTTTATATCTGGAGAGCTCAGAAGATCCAGGTATTGTGAAAACATTTGTTTAAGTCTTAATCTTTTTATTTGATCCAAAGTGCTTCATATGAAAGGAGCCCAAGGACTTTTGAGAAGAAAAAAAACCACAATGGACCATTTCAACAGTCAAGTTAAACAAGATCTGATTTTGATGTGATTCTTTGCAAATCAAATATCTATATATAGGAATTTATTATTTTATATTCCTCTCTAATCAGTCAGCGATATCGATATAATTTTAAAAATATTACATATTTGAGGATGTAATTCCTCTGATTTGGTTTTCTACTTTACTTTTACATTTTACAAATACTACTGTTTGCTTTCTTATCCATGAAGGAGTTTGATAGCACGAGCCGTGTGAGAAAAGATTATTTACTCTCATTAAAATGTATACCTTCTGGATATAGATTATCCGAAATAAAGAAGGTAATGACTTTACTCAGAGACGACTCCTCAGAATGCCTGCAGTAATGCCAGTAATGCCTGCCAGTAATGCCTGCCAGTAATGCAGTAATGCCTGCCAGTAATGCAGTAATGCCTGCAGAATGCCAGCAGTCCCAGGAGATGTGGATGATATCTAAGTGAAACTGTCCTAGGCTTTATCTGCAACTGGCTCCTGAATAATATTGTTACATTGTGGGTTTTTTTTTTCCTGTGATTTATTAACTTACCTTTTATCATAGAGTGGAAGGAATAATTTTCCCAGGGTTGGAATAATATTTTCCCTTTATAAAGAAAGCTCCACCCAAAGACCTTTGTGCTTCACCAACATTGAATACTGACTCCTCAATTCACCACTTGGAGAGAGATGTAAGGAAGGTGATGCAAAAGGTAATGCAGAAAGATTTTCAGAGATTTCACTAGTGAAGCAGCTAACCTGAGATGCACTGTAGAAAGTCTGGAGCTCTTACGGGAGCTTAGCAGGAATGCCAGTTCATCAGTAATGTGAAAAACAGATACAAGATGTCTCAAATATAAAAACTAAAGTGAATATTTACTCGATTGGCTGAAAATGTGATTGTATGTAGATTGCCCAAAGTCACATAAGGATTCTGCTATGCAGCTAGGAACAGAATCCTGCTTGGCTTTTTTTTCCAGTCATGAAACTTACTTACAAGCCAAGCCCAGCCTTTTAGAATAGGATCTTGATGGGGAGCGATGGTTCTTCAAGAACTTACTCAAGGAATTATGTGCAAGAATGTTTTAGTGTCTGTGTATTTCTCAACTATCCTGGTGTCTGGTGACAGACATGTTTAATAAAGTTCTCAGTGGCTTTTCATCCATGAAACTGTTGTAGAAGAGTGCAAAGATTTTCCTTTTATGATTTTTTTTTTCCTGAAGAAAGGCTGTTTGTAAAGTTGTGTTGCAGAGGGCTATCAGTATCAATTTACAATAGCTTTAATTCATTTGTGACCAAAACAAATTAAAAAATGCAGGATATGTGGATGATCATTAGAAAAAATACTCTGTGACACCACAAGGAAGTAGTGAGTTGAATTGTCTAATACTTATACACGTGCAAGATGGAAAATGGTTTTAGAGATATTGAGAAGGTCTCAGGAGAAACTGATTGGAGAAATATCGATAATGCTTAACGAACATCGGAAGAAACAGCATGTTCTCAAGAACATGCTGTTTTACGCATACTAGCAATACTTAATTTTATGATTGTATTCCTAAATTCCAGTCAGGTTGAGCTTCTAAAAATGGGATAGATTGAAATATTAAATACTCTGAAAACAAATGTAGCATCTTACTAGTTTTGACTTCTGTTTCCTAAAGGGTGCATGGAAGAAAACCCAGAGATCTGTGGCTTAGAAAAGCTGTTTTCAAAAGCACCTTAAACTTTTAACAGATTAGAAGAGATGCTCACTCTAACATACTGAGACATGCAGACTTGGCAATCAGCAGAGCCCTCATACAAGTCAACACATTAAATGAGCCATGTGCATTAAATGTACTTAGCACTATCAAAAGCAATCTTTTGGTTATCTGCACATGGACAGGAGAGAGAAGGAGGACAAAATGGTGAAGCTTGTATTTCATATCCTTTATAGGCGACTATGATAAAGCAAATCAAGGTAGTTTCAAGCAAGGGGGACAGGATTTTGATAATTCTGAATCATAGATGATTCAGAGTTTTGGACTTGGGTTTATACATAGTATTAAGGTCTAAAATTAATGTGTTTTTGTAGTGATTAAAGGTGTGTACCACATACATACAAGCACACAAGCTTATATAGGTAAATTACTGCATTCCACCACTGCAATTGCAATTACAGGATCTTACACCTATATATTGCTTTCCAGCAGTGAAGAAATGCCCAGATATGAACAAAACTGCTTCTATGCAAGGGCATTACTCTCATACTGTGTTCATTTCTAAACTGATATAGATCGGTATATGAAATGCACAGCCTTGTTCAGTGATAGTGAGTAAGAGAAAATTTCCCAATATTTTTGCATCTAAAATGGATGAATTCTCTGTCGCTCTGTTTTTCTCCACAAAATATTCTGACATAAAGGCTAGATGGTTTGTGCATAGCAGCACAAATGCCATTATCATGTTGATTGAGGTAAAGGGCAGAAGTGTTGGTCATAGGGATGCAGAAGAGAATAAAAATCTCTTACTGCAAAACTAAAGCTTAAATCAATTTAAATGAAAAAACCTTGTACTGTCCAGGGAGGGAGGGACTCTCACAAAATCTGAGAAGGAAAATTGAACTTGATACTAAAGAGCAGCATAGGGGAAAAAATGTGATGGGAGAGAGAATAAATCAGTGCAAAAGAGAAAACCGCCCCGGAGAAAAATCTAACTAGAGCAGAAGAGAAACACGAAAAGCAAATCGACTCCTTTGTTTCACACTTAGCAAAGCCTCAGTGTGGATTGCAGCATCCGTGTCAGCTTGAAGTTAAAAAAAACCCACAACCTTGAGTCACACAGGTCAGAAACCACCTGAGCACAACTTCAACCCTCTTTTGCTGACACGTGTCATTGATTTTATCTGGACTGCTACAGCGTCTTCTTTTCTGGCCTTTCAGGACCCTTTATGGTCCATACCAAAGAGCTCCTTTTTACATTTTTCTTTCTCACACCCCTCTTGCCACCCCTTTTCACTGGCTCTGATAATTCCTTTTGCAGCTACTCCTATCTACTGCACTGCTCCTGTTCTTCATGCTAAGTTTCTACATATGTATGATCCTTGTCTCTACATTTACCTTTCTCTTTCCTTTTCTCTTTCAAGGTCTTGTGTTCCTTTAGTGCCTCTATTCCACAAACTGCATTTGTAGTGTTCTGTCCTTCTCTTCACACCGTCTGTGTGCCAGACTTAAAGCACCTTTCCTTCAGTCCATTGTTTTTTGGGTGACTCTTGACAAAGCACTTTATCTCCCTTTACTTCAAATTTCACAACTGTAAAATGGTGATGATATCATTATCTTCCTTTGTAAAATGTCCTTAAATCTACTGGTGAAAGCTCTGCATAAAAGGTGACTATTATTGCTATGTAAATCAATAAGTACTAAGAATAAGGTGAGCTATGGATATCTCTTTCAGAGCTTTAATGTAAGGTCCTGTTTGATCTTCCTCTGTCCAGCTGAGACAAAGTATGTGCATGCTGTGTATCAAGTGCAGACTGCAGCCTAAGCTCTAGCTCAAATTTATTGATAATACACAGTGTGTACATAATTTCAAGGTTCTATCATTGGCTTGAAAATCCAGTATCATGTCTTGAGGAGGGATTGTAAACTGCATTTGTGGCTCCCTTCCTGCCTTGGGCATAGGTATAAATGAGAGGGGAAGGGGTGCTGCAGGAACTTTGATCACTGGTCTGATGAATACATAGAAGTACATTGTTAAGTGTCTGATACACTTTCTACACTTGCTGACTAAAACATATGGTCATGACTTTTCTTGAAATTTTCCCTCAAGAATAATTTATCTCTATGTTGAGAATAAGCATGAGCAATTTTCCCCAGAAGGTGAAGTTCAAAGCTGCTATTTCTGAAAACAGAGGCTTAGAAAGAAAATGCCACATCAGTTTTGACTCTGGCATCTCATCAGCATTTCCAGATCTTTTTTAACTTGCCCTTTTGTGAAACAAACAATACGTGTAAGAACAGAGCTGGCATACGCTTATCCTTCATTTAAAATGAAGATCGTATTGAAATTCTTTGAGAGCTTTTTGATTTTACATGAATTATGAGTTGTAAGCTTTACTTAGTGGAGACTTCATAAACGTTTACCTTGTTAAGCCGTTATTGCCAATTTCCCAGTAGTTTTATGTGTAGGAGAATAATATGATGTTTCATCAGATATTGAAGTACAAGATATTCTGAAAAGTATATGAAATACTTGTGTGAAAACTTGTTTTCATAAAGAATGACTAAGTTTTTCTGAACCTGTTAATGCTAAGTGTTACACATTGGTATTGTATAGGAATAGGTGTGGCTAGACAATCTCTCAAGGTCGTTTCCAGAACCAGATTCTAGTGTTAATGGTATGATCATAAACAATCTGTCAATCAGTCATATGTCGATTGATATAATGATTAATATTTTTATATTTGTTTTTTGCTTGTTTGGGTTAATTTTCTTAAATTCATTTAATACTGACATTCTTGTAAGAAACCATTGTGTTCAAAGCTTTCAGGGATCTTTGGTAAAACTGATCACCTCCGATCCTGATGTCTCCCTTTATTTGAACCCACTTATTCCCACACTTTGTAACAAGCCTTTTGGTACGAGTGGTCTAGGCCTTAAGATTACACTGAATATTGTACTTACTGGAACCTCTCACTATCCTGAGATGGTCTCATTTTGTTAGACGTTATTTCATTCCTTCTTCAGTGCTATTTTTTTTTCTTCCACAATAGCCTGATGTATAAAACTTAAAAGGTCTGCAGACACTAAGAGATGAAAAGTGGAGTGATTCATCTTGGCGCTGATCCAGTCTGTAGACTGAACAATAGATTTCGTAACTGTCACTGCTGAGCGGAGTTCCTTGTCTGCTCCTGACATGATAGCAGTCAACTGCACTACAAGCCTCCAGTCCCCCATAAGGGAAGCTGACTGCTAGCTCTGACTGTGGATATTTTGTTCATAGCACCATAGAATAGCATCTAAAGCTATGTCTACACTAGTTAGCAAAGAATTTTAAACTATTTGAACTTTAAGACTCATATTTGCTGTTTCTATTTCCAGTGTAGCCTTTATACAGAGATAAGAATATTTCTGGACATTCTTAATTAATCCAGAGAGTGTTTAAGAAGAGGGAAGCTTAGATAGCTGCTAGCTTGGTCTGCAAAGTGCTTAGCCCTTTCCAGGCCTGATCTGCATGGCTCACACAAGCTTCAACTCAGACCTCTTGTTGGGGTAGAGAGGATGTTTAGGTTGCCTTCTGCTGAAGTGTTCCTGAGTTTGACAGTGAAGTAAGCAACAGGCTATGTTGATGATGGGCAAATGTGATTTGGTAAGAGGGCTCAGATCTGTACTTACATGACAAGGCAGATACTGGCAAAATGACTATGCTTTCTTACGATAGTTACCAGGTTGTTGAATCCTATCTCTAATCTACCATCCTCTGAGGTAGCCTGTATCTATCATTTCTCTTGAGGAAGAAACATACGGTTGTCACTCTATCTCTTCTGGAGTATAGGCGGGTAATCTGTCTTAAGTTTGGACTTTGCAGTTCTGCTTTCTTTGAGAACAGTGTACAGTTTCTTTAAAGTATAGCATTCACTTAAATGAAAGCATCTTTACAACAAGTGATGACATATGCAGCTTGCTTTAGGCTTTTCCTTTAGTTATACTATTTCCTGAACCTGAGGAAGATACAGCTGCTTTGGAAACTCTCCTGGAATCTCTCCTGTGTCAACAAGCTGACCTCCATCCTCTATTCCTGTGAGATGTCCCTCTTAATTTTGCTTAATTTGACTTCATACTCCTGCCTTTGACAAATCAAGTTGTGGAAGTGGGATCCTTGATTGCGACTCATTTGCCTGTCATCTTCCAAGTATGCCCTGGACATCTGCTCTGTTGCATTCTTCTTTACTCTTCCTACTACTACAACATAGTCACACAGGGGATTGTAACAATCTACCATAGTTGGTTATTTACCACTAAGTAGTAATTTTGTGAACTAATTATCCTAGTTGTTCCTCATGTGCAACAGACTGGTCTGAGGTAGCTTTGTTGCCAGGTGCAATGAGTGTTTAGTGTCAATAATTGATCAGCTGATAACAATAACAATAATAACAATGAGTGTTTAGTTTCAATAATTGATCAGCTAAGGTTGTTTGCTAATGTGTATAAATAGCATTTTATTTGGTAAAAATATTTAAAGCATCATTTACTTCTGCAAACAAGCAGTTCACTTTATTGACAGTAGAGAGGCATGTACCAAGATGATGGAATTTTCTAACTTTTTATACTGAATTACTTCTTGGGAAAAGGAAAAAACTTACTCCGAAGTGGAGATAAGAAAAATCATTGTCTGAATTGATACCATCTTAAGTCTAAGGATGGTAACTGCATAGGCAGAGGTCTCCAGATTCATTTCTTGTATATCCAGTAGAGTTAATCTAAGAATAGCATTCTTTTGGATCAGTGCGGTGTTGATGTTAGAAAATCACTGGGAAAGAAAAGAATTATTTTTATTAGTAGCAGGACTGAGCAGAGAAGTACCTGAGCAGAAGAGATAGAAATGTCTGTTTGCACTTGATAAGCAGTAAATCACTTTATTTGAAACATTTTCCATGCACTAAGTCACTATTGTCTTTTTAAGATACTTCTTGTATGTGTGGGCTCCAGTCCTACAAATATAAAGAAGAGTAAAAGCCATCCTCAAATAGTTGAAAATCTAAGTGAAAGGCAAGCATAAAGATAAAGCAAATAGATAAAGGGAAGACGGGAAAATGTAGGGAGTACAAATGGTTTGAGTGAGTGAATCTCAGCCTTGTGACCAGTACCGTCAAGAATGTAGACATCATGCTGGTATGGAGTTTTCTGAAACATTTCGATAAAACTGTTATCAAGGAATGAATCAAAAATAGTTCCTGTTAAGGGAAACATTATCGTTGCAGCCTATTAGAATTCTTTCATTACTTGAAGAGAGGAAATCTTGTAGATACAGTAGTAAATGCAGTTTATGTGGGTAAAGCCATTCTAAAAAAAAATGATCTCGGCATAAGAAGAAAGTTCTCTTGTGGATTAGGGAACTCTTAAGAAGGTAAGAAATTACCTTACCTTGAGAAAAAGATTAATAGTTGAGTAATGTAAGGACCCATACTGGAACTTGTGAAAATTATCTGGAAAGGGAATAAACAGTACTTTTTTTTGTTGTTGGCAAGGTGAAATTACATGGGGCTTGTTAGCTATGAGGAGGTACGAAGAATGCAGAAGGATCAAACAGTGATCGAGCATTCAAGAATAAATGACAGGTGAGCTTCGGGGTAGACAGCTGATGGTAACTGATTCTGAAGGGACAATTGGAACTAATCATACCACCTGATAGATTCTAAATTAGCTGTAACAACTCTGAGAAAAAGACTTGGTCATTGCAGGGAACAGCACAGAGAAGGCTGCAGTTCAGTGCAGTCTAGAAAGAAATTGAGATGTTAGATTGTATTAAGACAAAATGAGTATCATTACAGGAATTTATAGTACACCTTTGCCTGTATTAAAGTGTTCAATCTCAGTCATTCCATCTCAAAAGGCATATGAAATAATAGAAAAGGTCCTAAAGAGAGGAACTAAACTCATGAAGAAATACAGAAACAATTGCTGGAGAAGTAAACATGAGGATATTTAAGACAGTGCTAAGGGGAAATTAATATGGGACAACATAACAGATGAATGATAGCGAGGTGAGTCTTTCCATTTTGTCTGCCATAAAATGAAGTGAAAGGGATGCTTCGGTTAACTTTACTTAAGTGCAGTTAAAAGGCAGCAGACTCAAAATAGTGACTAGAGCAAACAGAACACTGCTGAACTAACCGAGTGTTTTCATTCTTAACACTTCACTAAGAGAAAGATTCTTAGATAAGATTTTCAGAGTTGGCTGCTTCCCAGTGGCTGCTGCTCTTACTGGCACGTGGCCACTCAGGGTTTTCCAGGGCTCTTGGCACCCCAAGGTGCAGTTGGTCACCCAAGAGCCACTGCTGGCCACTCCAGGATCAGTTTCTGATCCTGTTTTTCAGGACTAGTCTTAAAATTGTGCCTTGTCCAGCTGCTGACTGACTGAGCCCTGAGTATTCTTCTGAATGCAATGCTCTTTGTACAGGTGACCAAACAGCACGTGATACTGTCCAGCTTTCTGGCATCCTACATCCAAAGAATTCAAACTACTGCTCATTTCTACCTTTCTACCTTCAGGTCCTTATATGTTGTATCATGGGTCCTGTCATGAACACTTTAGCAGGTTAATTACCTTTCATTGTGCAAAGCACTCTTGTTATCTAGCTTCATTATCAGTGCCATCTGTTTAGTTAATACTTTATCTGGACAAGCTCTGGTCTAAGTTCCCTCCATAATGTACCTTTGATATTTTGTGTAGACTTTTAAAATGGGCAGATAGATCACAATAAAATGATCAGAATATCTAGAATCTGTCATTCACTCCCTCAAACATGTCATTGCTTTGATTGTGTAACTGCAGTAATTGCAATAATTTCCCTTTTTAGGTCTGTGTACCATTGTTTAGCCTAAAAAATGACAACTGATTTTGGGTAACTGAAGGGTAGTTTGGTGTTTTCTGAAGTTCACCTAAAATAACTCTGGAATTTTTACTCTCTAATATAAACTTAAAAATAAATAATCATAGTGATCTTTTTGTTATTGTTCTTAGATTTTCATGGGCAGAAGGAGCATGCTTTTAATGGAAGTTTAAAAAATAAAATTGAGAAGACAAGGGCAGCAGATAGGATTGGAAGGTACTCTGAGAGATCCCTCAGTCCACTCAAGATGGGATTAATTATGCTGAGTCATTCCTGACTCATGTTTGTCTAATTTGTCCTTAAATACTCCTGTCTGCAATTTAAACATGTTAGCAGAGTGGGTAGTACAAGTAACTTCTTGCAAAACTTCGTTATTTGAAGACTGTTGTTATGTTTCCTTGAGTCTTGGCTAAGTTAAACAAACCCAATTCTCTCAACCTTTCCTCACAGAATGTGTTTTCTAAACCTTTGATCATTCTTGCTGCTCTCAGCTGTCCAGCTGACTCATATCTTTCTTGATGTTTGTTGTATTAAAACTCCACACAGTGCTCCAGCCTCGGGCTGTAGCCTGCTTAGGGCGACTTCATATGTCCTACGTGTGACATCTTCATCGCACACCCTAGTAGGAGGGTAATTTTAGTAGAAAAAATAGTGATTCATGTTCTGTTTGTAATCCTTTAGACTCCACATCTTTTTCCTAATTATTTGTTGTGTAATTAGGTGTTCCCCATGTTGTATTTGTGCAATTGATGATTTCTACATAAATACAGTATATTGCACTTCTCTTCACTAACTTGTATCTTATTTGTATCTTCAATTTGTTTAGATAAGTGCTGAATTTTAATGCTGTCCTCCACAGTCCTCATGCATCCTTCCAGCCTGATATTATCTGCAAATTTAATTACTGTGTTTTATTCCATCATTCAGGTCATTCATAAATACACTGAATGGCACCGAGCTCAGCTTAGGCTCTTGCAAGAACTTTACTCAATGCATCGTTTCCTTTTGGCAGTAAACCAACAGTTTTGAGGAAATTTTTTTAGTAGTTGTACAATAACTTCGAGATTGTACCACCTTAGCTCATTTTTGACAATATCAGAAGAGATTGTGTAAAAAGCTTTTCTGAGGTTAATCTAAAACTAATCCTGAGCTCAGAAGCCTATTAACCTGTCCTAGAAAGAAATCAGGCTAACTTTTAGGAAGCCTGTTGTTTTATAGGTGTTTATTGTTTTTGATTGCTTTCATAATTATGGAGGAGTCAGCCCAACTTCAAATAGCCTGGGATTTCATTGTACTGCCCTTTAGAGATTGGCACTATGTTTGCCTTTTTCAGTTGTTAGACACTTGCCTGCCACTCTGATTTCAAAGGTAAATCACTAATGGATCTAGGTTTGAACCAAAACAGCACAAAATATTTCTGTTACTTGTTTTGTTTCCCTGGACTAATTCTTTCTACTTATTACTAACGTACTTAGCAAGTATTTTTGTGTTGTTGTTTCCTTGTGTATTTATAGCTGTACTTTGGCTTTTGTATTTTGCTTCTGTGTTCCTGCAACTGCATCAAGATATTAAATAGGATGCAACTGGCTTTAATTTGAAAGCCAAGCCATTTTTCATCTTTAATAAGATGACCTAATGGTCACTGCTAGCCAGTGATTTCTAAGCAGACTGTTCACAGTTTTCTGCATTGTATGCCTTTGTGTATTTTCCATTCTATATACACTGGATACTGACTCTATTAAAAAAAGATTGTATAAGCTCTTCTCCTGTTGTGTCACTCCTACACATTCTTCCCGTTCATGCTCAAAGAAATAAACCCAGCTGGAAGAGAGCTGATTTCTGTTGGTTATAATTTTTTTTGTTTCAGATTGCCTATTTCTTTCTCTTTCTGATGCAGCAAATAGTTGGTGATAACTAGAAACAAAAGAGCTGGTGTGTATATGCATTGTAAAATGAGGCATATTTTGTTGCAACAGTGGTGATTAGACGTGAGCTGTCAGCATATTCTGGTGTTCCACAGTTAACTATGCATTAAAAATATTAATAGGAATAATAGCTTCTATTATACAGAACAGAGCTGCTTTACAGTCCCTACCTAATATACTGTGGAAATGTAGCCCCCACCTGGGGAAGGTAACAACCAAATAGCATGGCACGTACCAGCTAAGTCTGGGAGAATGTCTGCAAAAACTCACAGAGGAATTCAAAAGAAAGGGGACATTTTCTTACAGCCAAAGATACAACAAATATTTCAGTTAATAGACTAGTTGGGGATGGGGGCAGCATTCCTTCTTGTCTGTGGCTTACATGGGTAAAAGTTCAGTGGCTGTATTCTGGCCCACAAATGTAATTTCACATATGGCAGTCAATGACAGCCAAAGAAGATATCTACTCTCTGTAACACAAGTGTAAACTTCTTTTAATATTCCTCTCTATTGACATTTAACTGGCCTGTCTACAGCACAGAAATGGTGTGACTTAAAAATCAACTCGTTAATGAAGTTGCTTCAGTAATGCAGACCTTTTCAAAAGGCCTGATTAAGCCAAATTGTGAATCTGTTTCAGATGAGGCCATTTATTTGTTTGTGTTCACTTTGTGTTGTACTTTGGTGGCAGTAATACTCATAAGCAATAATAGCTGATTTTTCTCTATGATCATTTGCATAAGAAGTTAGATGAGAAAAATAGTATTGCCCAGTGATCTGTGCATCATCATCATCTGTGCATCTAAACATCATTAGCCATGGAGCTTACATTCTGAGTTGTAATACCAAGAAAAGGAATGAGAAAATACAACTGAGCTGTGATTAGCGAATCTGAAAGATGGGGTCTGATTGGGAAATCCCTACCCACAAGAATGATTGAACTCATTCTCCTCCAGACTAGAAGCTGCTCATGGTAGTGATATGGATGTCTGTGTGCTATAACTTGGACCAAGGCCATCCTTTCTCTTCTGAAAGGTCACCAAAGAGTCATTAAATAGCAGCAACTTTCAGCCTCATGTCAGAAGTAGTTTGCCAGTCACAAGGCAGCACTTCAGAAAGTTTTAAATTCATCCTGTTACATCAAGAGCAATGTAATAAGCTCCGGTAGTCACACAGGACACGAACTATCCTCTTGGATAACACTTAACGTATGCTTTGTCATCCCTGAAACTCCACAGTCTTGTATAGTGCTATTACACTTAAGGAAGAATATGTACCTGGTGAATCACTCCTACTAAATCTGATTTACTTGTAGCAAAGCCTAAAACAAACAGCCCAACACATTCGCAGTCGTAAGATATACAGCTTCCTTTGCTATTCTGCACACAGGATAATGACAATGAAAATAACAGCAAAGGGTACCAAAACACCTTGAGGAAAATGACTTGTTGTAATAGTGCCTGACCTCTATCTGTTGTCCGTCCTTTATATGTTGCCTGTACAAAAGTGGAACCGATACATATTATTAAAAAACAAAACCAATTCTGTAGCTACTGAATGATAGACAGGGTATGTATTTTTCAGATCTATTCTCTTGCCTCCTACCACCTTTCTTTTACTACCAAAAAAAGGGAAAAAGGAAACATTTATTTGTTTAAAAATGTGTACCTTGCATTTCTCTTCTGATAACACAAAAAAAAAAGTGTTCCTATACTATTATTTATTACTGTGCATTGTCTGCTAAGGCTATGTTTTCTATCATGGGATTCAAATTGTTTCTCATGCCATCAGCATTTTCCTTTTTCACATTTCTTTCAAGGCAAAATAGAAAATGTATTTCTCTGCAGTAGCAACAGTGATTGGGGAAAACTTTATTTAGGGTGAAAGGGAAAATAATGGAGTCAGAACAAGTATCTACACTGAAAATCTATTTAGAACATTGAAAACCAATGTATTCACAAGACAGCATTGTATGTTTTAAATTAAGCTCAGGAAGATATAGAAACATAGTGTGTAATGACCACTAACATGCCTATTTGCATTGTAGATTAAAAAATCTGAAGATGTAGTAATGAGGAGTTGAAATGAAAGACAGTGTATTTATGGAAGACGGTATATTTATTTTGCAGAAAAGCAGTATGAAGGCAGTGCCACTCTTGTAACAGTAAAATTTGGAGTGCATTTAAAAGTAAACAAATGCATTTCCATTCAGGGTTATTGCACAGGAGACTACATAAATAAAAATCCAAATACTGCTTTCTTAATTCACACATACAGTTACATTTAATGGCAATAGGACTTCCAGCATGAGTAAAACCAGCAGGGTCTGGCCCATAAAAATTATTCTTGTTCGCAGTCTGCCTATTTTCTAAAGGTTAGCACTAAGATTTAAATAACTGTCTTCCATAGCAGCAGCTCTGATTTAAGGAGATGCTGGCTTCTACCCTCCAGCTTCTCATTCCCCTTCCATAGTACCTCTTCAGCTGTGCTAACACAAGTGTTAGTGGGGCCATTTGGTTAACCAAATGTGGGGAAAAAAAAATACAGCCAGTAGTGTGTGCTTATTCCACAATGGCAATGTAGAAGAAGAGAAGTGAAGATCTGGGGAGTTTAACGAGTGTACCTCATCCAAAGATACATAAAAGCAGTCGTTAGGGAAGCACAGATGTAGAAGCAGGGTCTGTTTTTGAGTGCTAGACCTCTCCTCTGGTAAATCTTTTAGTGATACAGTAGTCAAAAAGAAAGGACTGATTATCTAGTTTAAAAATCTAAAGCTGATTATCTAGTTTAAAAAACAATATTAAAATGTACATATCCCAGCATCTTCAGAATTTCAGAGTAAGTCTGTTTGCATAACTGTAGCATTTACAAAATGTAGCTATGACAGGAACTGACAGGTTTATGTCAGACAGCTTAAAGTTTTAAGTTTTCCCTTCAGGTAATTAGAAATGATAAGGAATTGTGTCAACAATTCAACAGGAAAGAAGGAACATAAATTGCAATGCAATTAGCTTCTTTTTCCTTTTTTCTCTGAATACACATGCTAATGGATACCATTCAAACCGCTTGAGTCACAGACAGCAATACAAGGCTCTGTTCTAAAATAATTTAAGTACGTGCTTAACTTTAAAAAAGTGAACGCTGTAAAAGCTAAAATGCTGAGACCACTTACACTTAATCTTTAGGATGTGCTTAGTATTTTGCTGGATCAGGACTAGAGTACTGACCCTTTACAGGAATGAATGCAAGCTGATCTCCTGCTTATGAAAAGGTTTAATGGAAATTTCATTTTTCCTTTCATTTAAAATTCTGTCAACAGTATATCCTTCCTGGCCCCTGCAGGAAGAACTGTATCTAGATAATGTTTCATTGTTACTGCAGCAAATGGGCTGTAAAGTAAATGTTCTAATTAGTCTTTGAATCATTAGGTTGGGTGTAGTTATTCAGATGGAATTGTAAACTGGTGTGTAGAGATCCTTTTATTTGATTGGGCACCATGCTGCAAAGAAAGCAGAGCCCTTCTGGATGTTTTCATAGTTTCTTTTTGCTTTTTGGTCTGTTGTGACTTGATAGTCACTCTTTTGCTGCCTGATATCAAGGGGAGAATCCTTTTTTTTTTTTATTTCCATACTTGACATTTTTGACCTGAGAAGACAGGAGAAGGCTGGTATTCCAGAAAGCACATTTAGCTTTAGTCTTTGCCTTTAGCATTTCAGGTGCAGTATATGCATTCTGCTTCAGATGATCATTTATGCAGATGACAAATATTATTTTTGCCCTCTAGTACCATCTTTAAATGTAATACACTTCATGGGCATGTCTTGCTGTCTGGAGAGGCTTTTATGTGGGCCTTGAATAAATTAGTGCCGGTACTGACAACAATACGGGCATGCTGACATGACTATGTGTTGCCTCTAGAATCTCTACAAGACACACTGCTGTTTCATAGAGGTACTCTCTTGCTTTGAGTATCCCAGAGATCTCTAAGATGGCATTAGAGTGGACAGTGTTGAGGTGGCTTTCAAGTAGCTAAGAAAGAAGCAATGAGTGGATTAAAAAGTGAAACCCTGTGCAAGAGAGAATTGCAAATGGAGTTTGGATGTCCAAGATCCTCAATGTGTGGAATATCTGAGGCCATTAGGAAGGCAAATACACTGTAGTAAGTCAAAGAAGGAAGAAAATAGGGAAGCTTGAGCTGAAATTCTGTAAGTTGGTCATTCCAGGTTCATTCGGGTGTTTTACAATGAATTGCCTTGTGGCATGAAAACACTTTGAGGCTCAAGTCTATTCTAGCAGCTCTTCCAATTAAAGACCTTATTGAAACAAAAGTGAAAACATACTCTCATCTATAGTATTGGCTCTAGACTTGGTTAATTCTCCCCAGAAGAACTCTACAGGCACATTAAACTTCTTAGGAAACAGGCTGGCAAAGGATCTCGCCTTTATCGGCAGCTGTAAGTGTACTGTGTAGTTGAGGAACTCGGACTCACATCTCACTGAGAAACTGCTAAGAGATTAAATAAACAGTCAAGCAAAGTGTAACATCTTTACAGGAGAACTGCCTTTTGGTACAATAACACTGCGGGAATTCCTGCACTGCCATTTCACCTTATCTATTAACATGTTTGCTTGGGTTTTATCTATGCCTTGACAGTTCTCCAACAAAGCTGTGGGCAACCAGCGATAGTGTAGAGTGACATTAAGAGTGATCTGATCTAATCTGCTTGGGAAACAGAGTTGGCTCAGATGCAATGCTAATGTAGAATGACATTAAGAGTGATCTGATTTATTGGCACAGACTTAGTATCAGGGTTGGCTTAATGGCAAAAACGGCCCATCTGCGACTAGTACTGCCAAACATGGCGGAGTTGCGCTAAGCCTTAGGAATGGCTGGTGTGCTGTTGTTTTCTCTGTGCACATGATGGGTGTGTGGTGAGTCTATTACCATTTATCATATAAATATACATTTAGGGACCTTATAAAGCTGCCTGAATTGTTGCATCTGTAGACTAACTGCTCCTTGATAGTGATGGTGGCTTAGTTAAAAGGACTGTCTAAAATCATGTCATTAACTTGATGGACTACAATAGCTCCAAAGCTTTATCATACCAGTGCAGGTGTTGAACCTGAGTGTGGGAATAATTCTAGTGGCTAGAGCAGAAGAATAGGAGGTTGGAAATGTCATGGAGTCTCTCACTGGTGTATTTTGAGTCTCTCTTAACCTCACTTCTCACCCTTCTTACAGAAGTATTTGAAAAGAAAACTAAATGTCAGCAAAGGCTTTTAGAATCTTGGATTTTAGGTGCCTCAGAAAAGCAAAGTATTTTACAGGCATTCAAAATCAAATGTCTCCATTCAGGAAATTACAGTTATTAATTCTTTCAATCAAACTACTCAAAGCTTTTAGTTCTTGTGTAAACTGGTAGTCTTCAGGCTATTTAAGTGAAAAAAACCCACCACAACAAACCAAGTCTTTATTATAAGTTTATTATGGGAGCACTGGAAATCTTGCCACCAAAATTGCACTTTTGCAGAAGAAGAATGGCAGCTAAGTTCTCTCATTAAAGAGATACCGTCTACCTCCATTAAAAAAAAAAAAAAAAAAGCTTAAGTTTGTAATCAAAGCTTGGAGTTTATGAACTCGCAGCACCTTAGAAAAACATACTTTGGAAGGGAGCTTTGAGGGTCATCTGGTCCAGCCTCCTCCGCCAAGCAGGACTAACATCAGGTCAAGGATTGCTCAGGATTTTGTCCTGTCAAGTTCTGTAAATCTTCAAGGATTCAAATCTCTCCTTCTTTTTTTAAAAAAAGCAAACATATTTTGGAGGGATCTGGCTCATGCCTTTTGAGTCATATGTTTAAAAGCGTAGGCTTTAGAGATCAGTGAGCAACTGTTGATTGAAGGAAACAAGAAAACAAAAATGGCTTTTCTCTCCAGGAGGGAGGTGCAAGCTGTCTCTACACATCTGCAAATATTTTCTGAATAACTGCCTTTTAGTACCTAAATAGTAAAAAAATTTATTTTTAAGCAACTTTTCCCTCTCTTACATTTAATTTCGAAGCTAAATTTTAAACCACAGTACATTTTTATGAGTGCTATACATAAAATTTTTGAAGTTAGGGTAAAGAATGGAAACACAGACAGAGCTTTTATTAGAGTGCTGCTAAGGATGTTGCTGTAGTAAATAAAGTATCTTTAATATTTTAAGAATGGCATCCCTGAAGTATCTTATATGATATTTCTTCTCAGCTGCCTTTCTTTAGCTGGAAAAAGAAAATATAGTTCTTCTAAACACGTGTGCCTCTGCCTCATCAATCAATTATGTATATAATTTTTTCAGGATATAAAGTTCAAAAAACGTGTAGATGTGGCACTTCAGGACATGGTTTAGTAGGCATGGAGGTGTTGGGTTGGTGGTTGGACTAGGTGATCCTAGAGGTCTTTTCCAACCTTAATGATTCTATGATTCTATGATTAAATTTAATGAGATGAATTTTATATATCTAAATTAAATACTTGATTTTACTAGTAAGTATAAATTAAGAATCTCTGAACTGAGTTAATTTGTATATTTTTGAAATATTTTCTTTTAAGTGGACCTTTACTGCCACAGAATAATGGCTATAATTATAAAATAATGCCCCCCAAACACTCAGATGTGCTTAGAGTTGTTTATTCCAAACAGAAAGCTTGTATTTACAAAGCTTGGGTTATGCATATGGGTGGATCATGACATTATTTACAAATTATTTCAAATAATTAATGAGAAAATTGTAAATTGTTCACAAATAATTCAAACAAAAAGAGATTACATTAATCAAGTAAATAATTCATTCTGAACTGTTTGCCCAGCTCAATTCTAACCGAATTCTTATGATGTCAGGAAAATGAAAGAAAAGGATATTTCTCATAAACACAGATCACCTTCACATTGCTCCAGCATGAACACTCCCTCACTGACACGGAGTATTTGCAAGAATTCTTCTGAAATTTCTGTAAATTGCTATGTGTGCATATTGCATTAAATGGACTTTAGTCATAGGGAAGGTCATCTGAGAGTAGCAACTGGAGGTCATTTGAAAACTGTAAGACAAAAAGTGACTTAATTTAATATAAGGAGTGGTAAATACGTGTAATATGTTATTTTAAAGGGGGTTTGAAGCAGGGACCATTTTAATGAACTATGGAGCCGAATAAATGACTTCTTAAGTAGAAGGAGAGGACAGAGGTGAATGGGGGAAAAAAAAGAAATGGAACTGAAGAAACAAAATGGATCAGGTATGAGTGAAATTATTCTGCCATACTGTGAGAAGGAAGAGAGCAAACCTCATGAGTGCCACTTCTCTCAGTGTTTTGGATAAGGCACTATTTCTTTGCTAGGAGATGTAGGCCATTATCAGTCACTGATATTTCAAGCATAACGTGGGCAAAAAAAAGAGTAATAAAGTAAACTTAGGCTCTATTTTCACTCCTGTCTTCACCTGATAAGTGCAGGGACAAAAACTTCAGACTACTAAAAGATGCATTTATCTGTTTACTTATTTACTATGTTAGCTAGCAAAAGTCAATATACAGTTATATTTGGTAATTTATTTCACCATGAAACATGCAGGGATCTGTTTTCTGCCACGTAATATCTAATGTTATATGAATCTCTACTCTACTCATAAACTAACCAAGAGGGATATTAATTATTTCATATTGACCACGATGCGTACAATTTCAGATAACACAAATGCATAGTTGAAATGCGTGTCTCTTCTTACATCCACTCTATCTCTTCATAGGACATTGATCAAACAATTTTGAAAAAACAAGGGACCCAGATATAAGCAAGTCATCACCAAGTTTACTCCAAAGCAAATCATTTTTCACTACAGCTACCCACAAAAGAGCTTTTTTCTTTCATGAAATATCTGAGTCCAAACCTGAAAAATTTCATCTTGTGCTGTGAAGTTTCCTGGAATTTGTACGTTAGCTATTCAGTGCTTCACTTTCCCTGTAAACTCAGCTGTTTGGATGTCCTCCTTTTGTATTGAAATCCTGGTCTGAAGCAGCACTGATCCAGCCGTTCTGAAGAGCTCCTGGGTGGGGCACTCTGATGAAAGGGCACTTTGGACAAAAGTATTTTAGTTTTCAAGACAAAATGATTCGGTTTTTTTTTTTTTTTTTTTTTCTTCCAGGAAACAGTGACTTTTCCACAGAAAGCAAACACTACTTGTCATTTTTTAAAAATAGTAATTTGTAATTTTTTATTCACCTGCTTAGATTGGGGCTTTGTTTTCACCATCCTTTCCACCACTTTGGGGCTGCGTGGCTGGATTATGGCTGAGATGTACTGTTTGGCAGAGCTGTGGTAATCCATTACTTGAGTGGTTTTTGGCGCAGTTTCTGTAGACTTGCACCAGTCTGGAAGAGCAGAACTTGACTCCTACTGTTGTCTTACGTGTTGCAGGCTGTGAACATAGCATTTCAGCCACAACAGTGTGACAAAAAGCAAGCAACACAGCATATGCGTAAGTGGATTACATATGCTTTTAGTTTTTTGAGGATTTGTTTTTTAACTTTACTCTTGCTGCAGCATTTTGTTCCCAAATAATTTCTACTTGCTGTGTTTAAATTAGGGATGGGGAAGGGGACTGAAGTTTTCACCTGCAACTCCATAAACGTTAATTCTGCTGCAGAAATACAGATGAGGGTGGGACTTTGTCTTCCCTTGTGAGACCTGTAAAATATACAGACAAAAAATGATTTCAACAACCAGGTGGTTTAGCAAATCCTTCCTTAAATTTTGCTCCAAAACAATAAATGTTTTGACTTTAAACACCTTGATAGTTTAGCATGCAGAATTTTAGACATGTCAGCTTTGGTTGTTTGATTTATACCTTTGACCTATCTCTAATTATTTTAACCTTATAATTTGCATAAATCCAATCTCTGCTGTCAGACTTGGAAGACAACAGAAATCCCCTTATGCATTGTGATTCACTAAAGAAATTAGAGGTGTGATACTGGGTGGGCTTTTTTCATTTGACCCTTTACAACTTCTTCTAATTTTGAATTACTCTAGTGAATTTTTCTGCTCTTGAAAGCAAAAGATGTAGAGAACAGATTACTGCTGAGTGCTGCTTCATGTTATGGACACTTTTTTTGCCTCCTTCTGACAAAAGGGATCGATGACTGCCTGCAACATCCGTGCCGCCCAGCTCAGTGGGGAGGTTTGGACTGTGGCCCTCAGGAAATTCAGGTCGAAGGCACTGGTTTGCTTCATTATATCAACTATCAAACTTGTAAACTTGGATTTGAATCCTATTTTGAATTCTAGACACTGACTCATCAGGCCAAAGGGAATTTTTAGATCTGGAGTTTTGGTTCAAGCCCATTTTACGCTGTGAGGATGCTGCCAGACTGCTGTTGACACTTTGCACTGTACGAATTGGGAGATCTCTCTGAGGGGTTAATGGGTCCTTTCTGTCTTTTCTCAGCTCCCTGGGGCCAGAGTGAGCGTCTTTCCTGCATAGGTGGTGAAAAGATAGGCAATGTTTTGTGGGAAATGGCAGTTTTAAACTTCCAAAATGTATTTCTGTGGAAGAAAGTCTCTGTTTTGAGAAGGAACAGCACATTTCACTCCCTGTGCAGTGAACAAATGACCACCTCGCCTGAGCATAATGAGCCTGTAATGCTGCTTGCAGAGCTGGGAGAAAGGCTGGCTTTGCACAGGTGATGCTGGTGTTGGGGGCACGTGCTGGCATGATAGCTAGTATAAACAGTGGGACCTTACCCCTTGGACACATGAAACCATTCTCCAGGGAGAGAAAGGTGTCCACGAGAAATGGTGGCCTTATCAGGCACAGTTTCATACGTGAAATTGAAAAGTTTATTTAGTTGGCATTTGCCTGGCGCTTCACCTGTGTGCAAGAGGGTGGTTGGTACTTCCTTACCTCACAAAAAGTGGTGACGGGCCTTCATATGTTAAAAGACGGGGAGCTGTTCTGATGTTGCAATAATGAAGGCCATTACTATCTATTAGCTTAGATGGATTAAAAGGTTAAAACATTTTCTGGTGAAAATTAATTATCCTGAGAATTCAGTTAGAAGTGTTCTTTGATGTCTGGCATTTGCATGCCTGTGATGAGGAATAGGTCACCTGCTATGTGCATAAACTCTCAAGGCTTACAGGAAGAGGAGTAGCGAAGTTCCTTGCTAATCTACTTCTCCTGCTTAAGGATGAGCTTCTTACTGATGTGGAGGAAGTCCCACCTCACTGATGTGACTATCTGCAGGTTGACTAATACTGGGCAGGAATTAGAAGTGTCTTTGTGGCTTTGATTAGTGATATTCTCCCTATTTCCTTAGCTGGAGCAAGAAGAACTCTCCGTCCTTTCGTTCTGCTCTTGTGGTGATGCTGGGGAGAAAAGTGATAGTAAAGGATGGAAATGCAATGTATTTAATAGTAATGTGACCAATAAGGGATTCATCAGTCTGGCCATGGGGTACATAACTTTTCCACATCCTGAGGTTTGATTACCTATTGACATTGACAGCACTGCTCGCCAACTAGAGTTCACCTGGACACAAGTATTTTTCTGGCTCAGTGCCAGAGAGCTTATCGCTTTGTACACCTAGCACTTAGCATATCTGTTTTAGTCCTTCCCATCTCTTACTCTGCCTTTGTGTCACTGTTTCAAGGGGCAGTGTGACATGCTGTTGGCAGAGTGTATAGCACAATTTGGGAGTGCACCAAGACCTAGTAGCATCTTTATACACACACATTCCTTTATGGAGAGAAGAAAAGGAATTGGATTATGATGACCTGTAAAAGTAAAAGCTTTGAAAATGAGGTCAGTGAAACATGGTTAGGAAGTTACTTGCAGTGAAGATTCATTGCCTTCAAGGTAGTAAATGTTACCAGTCTGTAGTTACTGTCTTTGTGATCAAGATGCTGTATGCCCATGAAGTGGCAAGGCCCTTCTCTTCGCAGTTCCTCACAGTCATGTGTCACACTTGTTTGCTTTCAGAGTAGCCTCAAAGGCGTTAAAAATCTCCAGTGCATACTTCTACAATCTGTCACTTTCTCTACAGCCTCTGCTGGCTTCAGCATGACAGTTAGTCATGGTCACAGTTCTCAACCCCTCCACAATATCAAACTATGGTTAATAGTGTTTTTCTGCCTACTTTTTAATTGTTCAGGAAAGCCTGAATCTTTAACTTCCTGTCTGCTCTGTGGTCAGGCCTCATATGGAATATGCTGTCTTCATTTAGTTGGGGAACAGAATCCGAGAGATCTGTCATATCTTTAAGTATTTTACTCTGAAAAATCACTTTATGTATCAGCTCAGCAGATATCACATTTGGTGCCATTTCACTTCCTTTTGGACCCTATCCAAGATGTCATCAGAATTCACTTCACTATCTTCTGCAGCCCACTATATGTTTTAAATAATGCACATAAAAGTAAATTGGAAGATTTAAAAATGGATAAATAAGTCTTTTCAGTTTTGAGCAACAAGATGGACTCAACAATGGGACTTTGCATTCTCTTACCAGCTCTAGAAGAGAGCTGTGTGAATTCACGTCTTAGCAGTCTTGTATACCTGAATGTATTTATTTTTAAATTTTTGCTAATGTCTTTGGTAGTAGACATGTTTATAGATTTAAAAAAGCCCCAGATGAGGAGTGATTCATGGTGTGTTCTTTAGGTTAGACTGCTTTTCAAAGTTTAGACTAAGGAGAGTGAGCAACATATTAGTTTTACTAATATCTTTTCATGCAGTTCATGAATATAAATCTCTAAAAACTCACAGTTCAAGTTGACTGATGCAAAGTCAAATACAGCTTCATGGCAAAATTTGGCCAAAGGATGTCTTAATGAGTGCTTGTAAGTGTTCTCTCTGTTTTCTTTACACTTTGGGATATTATGTCTTACATGACTGGCTGTTTTACTTCTTAACCCTCTTACAGACAATCTGAATTGAAAGTGTGAACATAATAACTGTTTTGTAAACCTGAGATATCAGCTGGTTACTCCAGTTACTCCGTGAACAGAGTCAAAATCAGTGTTGAGGTAATTCTACTGATGGCGGTAGACTTGCAACTTTGATTAAACTTAGTCTATTATTGGTGAAGAAATTGTTGATTCCACATAGGGCAAGTGTTCAACATTACTTCTGTCTGGAAAGAGTCTTGCCTTTCAAAGAAAATAGAAACAGAGAGGCCAGTCGGCTCTGTATTTGCAGCACTTTGCACACCTCTGCTTTTGACCTTTATGTGAATGAGAGAGCCATTCCACATTATTGAAACCATATGTATAGAGCAGTTTAAAATATTGGATACCTCTCAGACCAGTGATGCCAGAACCATGTGCATGCAACAAACAGGAAGGTGATTATGCAAAGCAAGAGTTACCTTCTCAAATGAACAAGTCATGGACATTTTCCTTTCATGACACTTAGGAGAACTGTCAAGCTTCTGTGAGCAATTTGGATCTGCCAGTGATATGCTTGTGGCAACAGCTAAATACAAAACTCCTTTCCACCGTTGAATACAGTCTGTAATTAACTAATTATCTCCATTCTCTCTATTGTCTTCCGCTATATAGGAAGCCTGACTGGGAATGAAAATTTTATTAGCTGGCCTGGTGATCAAGCTTTGAAGATATAACTTTGAAAAACTTAGTGAAGTGCACAGTATCAGAATAAAGACTATAATTTAATACCCATGACTCATAGCTCAGTTCTTACCACTATCTCCCTTTGGTTAAGGGCTCTGGCTTCATGCATCTAACTGTTTTATTTCTAGTTCCACTCTTTACAGATGTAACATAACCATGTACGGTGCTACTGTGATGAGCTGTGGCTTGCAAATTGAATACCTTTGGACCAGTGTTGCTTAGCATCTCTACTTACTGTACAACTAATGAAAAGAGTTTATGCCTAAATTCATCCCTAGTGTAATTCCAATGAAGAGAATGGAGCCAGATATGCATATACTACTGAGTGTTTTTTTCCTTCTCTCCATTATTCAAGTCTATGAGGCCACTGCAGAAGAGGAAAATAAAAGAGGCTGAGGAACAAATAAAAATAAATGGACATCTGGTGACTTTGTAACTCCACCTGTGCTATGACAGAGCAATGCAAGTGTGCCAAAAAGAACGCACTACATCACAAGGATTCCGTCTTTTATCTGGAGAATATCTCTTATCCATAAAGATCATGAAGAGCTTTACACTTGTGGAAGTGTGAATAACACTGTTAAGTCCTTTCAGTCAGAGAGGTGAAAAGGCAGTCATTGGACTGGGAAAGGGTAATTGACTGATGGCTTCTGTGACCCTGCTACTCAGAGAGAGAAGGACCTTGTCAGTCAGACAAAAATTACTGCTTAGGAACAAGCACAGACATTTAGTCATATAGCTCCAATTATTAGTTAGGTCGGTGCATGGTAACCTTTCATGCAATGCTTTAAAAATACAAGAAGAGACAAAGCTAACAGCAGTTTAAAGGCATTTATGCCTTTAATCAGAAGAATCCTAGCTGTTAGTGCCCTTCCTTTAAAAGCACAATTAGAGAGCAGCGGGAGGGAAGGGAAGATGGTGAAACCCAAGGGAGCCTCTGGGAGCTCTGCTTTCTGCAGTGCTAATAGTGCTCTGCAGAGGCACCTTCACGTAGGGGGTATGATGTGTGGCTGGGGAAGAAGGGTGAAGGTCACTGCTCCAAATTTTGCTTTTCCACTGAAATGTAAAAGGAATTGCTCAAGCCTTATAGTGGCTGAGAGCAGATTTTGGCACAATCTTCTATTTGTGGCCCTCCCTATCATAAAATTAAAGCCTTGCAGTCCAGTAGAGTTTGAGTGACCTTTACATCTCAAGGTCAGTCAGGTTTTTTTGTCTGAAGTTCTAAGGCTTTCCTTGCTGCTAATCTTATGTATAGAAGTAGATATTGCTCCTGACATGTAAATGCACCTGCCCCAAATCAAAGCCTGAATTTGACTTCTGAAACACCAGGAGAGATCTTTTCTGTTCCCGTTCTGTTGTGCAGTAGCTCTGAATACACTGGCTTGTGGATTTTGCCCTAGGAAGATCTCAGAAGAATCCCATGGAGGTTTGTTATTGTCATCAAATGGACTTAAAAGAAAGAAAACAATTTGCTGTGTTTTCAGATAAAACTAACACATTTTATTTTTGCTCCTCGAAGGTTGTTCAGAAGGGGGCATGTACTGTTTCAACTGACTAGAACTTTCCTGATGTGTTTTATCACTTTCTGATTCAACATTTAAGTCTTTGGAAAAGTTGCTTAAAGCATCGAGGCACCTCTATTTTTTTTTTCCCATTTGAAAAGGAATTTCATTTCTTTAAAGCGTCAGCAGGTATTTAGACTACAGCCTTTCCATAAGGAGAACCAGCCTTTGTTGGATTTGATTTATCTGTGGGATGTCCTTCATTTGCGAATCAAAAAAGTAGGCAATCTGGAGGCAGGCTGTAGTGGTGTGAGCAAAGACAAGCTCTTCTGGTAAAAGGCTTGTAGCTGGCCAGCTTTGCCTAAGAATGAAGCAATGGTGCCTAGAGAAAGGCAGAGCTGGGTTACAATACAGTTGAATCAATTTTGGACAATTTGAATCTGAATTCTTTCTGATTATTCGGCTTCAACTACTGATGACTGTCAGTAAGCATAATGGTAGAAACATGCCCATCTCTGCCATGGAAGTGAGCATTTACTGTGGCATGGATAAGTGTAGAAAGTTAAACAATGCCTTTTTTCCTTGCTCTTAAGACAGATTTTTGTGGTTGTTTCCAGAGATCAGACAAAGGCTCTGATCTGTGACTGAGCACATCAAGCCAGTTGACTTCTCTTTTGATTGATTTTTGATATTTACAGATGCTGTGATACTGCAGATACGATGTTATGAACTATATCCTATGGTTTTGTCTGTCCAAGTCTGAATACAAGTACTGTATAATAAGGAAGGCATTAACTTAGATAAACAGTTTTATAATGAAGTAAAAAAAAAAACACCTTAGGAAAAAGCTGGGATATAACAAAATAGTCTTGCATCACTTGTCTTTTTCTCATAATTAGCAGCTCATCATTTCTTGACCTTGTATAGAGTTTGTAGGAGACAGTTCCTGTGGTGCAAATAGGTCAAAACTCAGTCTGGCATCATTGTTATTGATTTTTATAGGCCTGAAATCCCAAGGAGCTGATGTGTATAGAGATAATACCTTGTGCTGTTCAGTGTATAAAATATATGTAATTTTTTTTCCTGAAGTGGAGCTGAATAAAGTCTGTTTATTTTTCATACTCTTAAATGAGGAACACAGTGTTTGACTGTAGCTATGAGGTGTACATATCCTATTGAAACAAATTATGGGAAAAGAGTTGTATAATTCATTCACTGATGTGAGCTAAGTTCATATAACACTGTCTCACTGACTGACTGATATTGCTGTTTAGTAGATGTGACATTTAAAAGTTTAATCATGATCATGCAGTATTCACTGGCTCATTCTAAATTGTAGAATAAGAAATGGGGCATTTGGCATGCTTTCAGGCACACTGCTATCTGCTGCAAAGTACTCAGTAATATTTCTAAATGCATGTATCAACCTTTTCATCTATTGATCTCAAAATGTTTTAATGAGTTAAGTAAGAATCGTCACCCTTCCTATTTAAAAAAGAAAAAAAAGAGAGAGAGAGGAATGAAGAACCTTACTCAAGCCCTTTACAAAATCAGACTATTTCTTGTGATCATATATACAGCAGGAGACCTGTGTCCGGCACTTCTGTGCATTAGGAGAGTCTTTCAGAGTCTGAGCTTTGAGGCTTATGTCTGCTTACAGTGAGACTTTAATCACTTTCAAAATACCAATTCTGTCTTGACAGTGTTGTAGGTGGTTGCACAGATGAAGACATTATGCCAGATGTATCTCTTTCTCCCTGTTTTCATATTTTTTTTGTTTGGGAACTTGAGTGGTAAATCACAGGTGAAAAAAGAAAGAAAAAGTAAATTATATGATGATATTAAATTCAGTCTTATTACAGCTATCAAACAAAAATACTGAACTGGTGGAGAACAGTTTTAAAATATTGGAATGTCAGTGGTGAGTGCTCTTCCCTTCCTTCAATTCTGGTGCAAAACTGTGATGTTCAGCTAATGGCATTTTCATCGTACACATTTAGTGGGGGAACAACGGGAAGCGGAAGTACAGGAGACAAAAAAATCACGGTGCTGAGAGGTTCCAAACCTGTTTTTAGCACTTGCTGTTCACAATGTGTGCTGGTAGTCATTGCGTGTGATTACCTATGATGGTCGCAGTACGTCACACAAAGTAAGGAAATACTTCCCATTTTATGCAGATGAGGAACTGAAGATATCAGAGAGAGCCTACAGTTGAACCAGGAGTTCAATAAGGTTCAGGGAAAAAGAACCTTTATTCAGTGCTCTCTAAAAAGACTATCCTCCCTCCTTTTCCTTGTGCTTTTCAGTTCTTTCTAACTGGGTGTTTAACCTGCTTTTCCTTTTCTGTATCATTTGCCCTTCTACTGTTTTCCAGAAATCAAAAGCTTTGCTAGTAATGGTAGCCTGTGAACCCCATCAGAGAGTACCTCCGCAGCGTAGACTGTTTGTCAAGTAGCTGACTCACTGGAAGAGTGAAAGGTACTTGCATGAGGTATTAAACCTAGTACTCAAGCAAGAAGAGTGGGAAAAGGTAGACTGCCATTCAGGAGAATTTGTCCACTGGTCTCTTGTAATCTGCCACGATAAAACCATCTGTAGGGAATGCTTAATCCCATTTATTATGCAGAGATTAAAAGTGACTTTAGCTTGCATGTCAGAGAGATGATGGATGAAAACTACTTATTTATGCATTTGCTCAGTAAACTCTATTAAGATCCAACTCTAGATAGAATTTAGTATGCTAATTTCAGAATAGAGCAAATCCATTACACAGGTGAATCTAACAAAATATGTTTCCTTAGTAGGCCCTACAATGGTTCTTAATGAAAACAAGGTTGAATATTTTACACTATGGTCTGTGCATATGTAGAAAATTGATTATCTAAGAGAGACAAATGTTTACTCATGGTTTCCCTTCTGGACCCAGCAAGATTCCCACTCACCTGCCATTTTACTTCTCTGAGCTCTGTTAACTTGTTCATCACTCATATTCTAATGAAAGTTACATTCAGGAAGGTTTTATGTACCCTTTAATACCAAAGTTTCCATCTGCAGTTCCTTTCCGCACCTCGTTACCTTCTCTGCTTCTTTCTTGTGTGAAAAGGTGCAATTTCTGGCTACCACTGTGAGCTGTTATTTCTGTTATTGGTACAGAGGAGGTTAAATACTATTGGTCCCCCTCTGGCTGGTCAGATAGCTGTTACAATCCTGAGTTACAGAGCTATAGCTGTTGAGGGCCTTTCTCCTGCTTCTCTCTAAAGTCCTTTGAGTAGCATTTTGTGACCCTTAGCATTCAACCCCAGCTATACTTATATCTTAAATACTCATTGAAGTATCATGAGGAGGGGAAGAGGCAGTACCCACAAAGTAGAGGTTCATGGTTTTATACCATATCCCATTTTATGGTAGTGCTCCATACTTGTTTAGATCGGAGAGAATTCTACTAATGCATCCTTTTTATATAGTGTTAAGTTGATAAACAGAAGGTAAGTAACTAGACTGTACAGCAAGTCAGGCATGGACTTAAAACCTGAATCTTCATCTTCTTGCTGCTGTGCTGCTCCGGATCCCACTGGAACATGCTGCTTCCCTAGAAAGTGTGTCTTTTATTCCAGAAATAAGTATGTGAAAATAAAATAAGAACAATAAAGGAAAAGATTTCCTTAGACATAGAGCGTGTGAGTAGATGGAGTGCAGATACAGACAAAGCTAGAGAGTGTTACTGTCACCACTGGTGCAGGGATTGCTCTAAAATGTGCATAGATGTTAACGTAGGGTTAACACAGTCAGTCTCTCCAGTAAAAATATTTTCAGGAGTAAACATGTTGGGATATTCCTTTACTGTTTCTGCTAGAAATCAGCTTTGATTGGATTTTAGGAAATGGCTTCTTTTTTCAATACTTTCATTTTTTATATCAGACATTGTAGCTTCTGCTATCCTATACATCTTCTAGGTACAGATGGTGCAAAAGCCATCAATTTCATATGTTCAGAGATAATGTATTAAGGAAACTGTGACATGTATACTAGAAATACTGTGTACCTGTAGGAAATACAGTCTTGTATTTCTACATAACCTATTTACATTAAGTTATTGGCACCCAGAATTTCCATACTTCTGTACCTACACAGCAACCTGCTATAAAGTTTCTGTGGTCAGTCATTCCCTGCTTTGCACCTTATTTATGCATTGCACAGTTGATGTCAAATCAGACCTGGCACTTTGTTTATGCTGCACTTATTTTGCACAGATATCAATGACTGACAGGACTGCAATGCAGAAAGGAATGAGACCCCTATTTCTAGTACGTGTGTGCTGTTCTGGAATTTTTTAAGCAATAAAAAAATGCATATTTGTTGTGGTTTAACCCCAGTCGACAACTAAGCCCCACACAGCCCCTCGCTCACTCCCCCCTGCTGGGATGGGGGAGAGAATCAGAAGAGTAAAAAAGTGAGAAAACTTGTGGGTTGAGATAAAGACAGTTTAATAGGGAAAGCAAAAGCTGCGCACACAAGCAAAGCAAAACAAGGAATTCCTTCACTCCTTCCCATGGGCAGGCAGGTGCTCAGCCATCTCCAGGAAAGCAGGGCTCCAGCACGCGTAACGGTGACCTGGGAAGACAAACGCCATCACTCCGGGCGTCCCGCCCTTCCTTCTTCTTCCCCAGCTGTATATGCTGAGCATGACGCCGTATGGTATGGAATAGCCCTTTGGGCAGTTGGGGTCAGCTGTCCCGGCTGTGCCCCCTCCCAGCTCCTTGTGCCCCCCAGCCCACTCGCTGGTGGGGTGAGGTGAGGAACAGCAAAGGCCCTGACTGTGTGTCAGCCCTGCTCAGCAATAACTAAAACATCCCTGGGTTATCAACACTGTTTCCAGCACAAATCCAAAACAGAGCCCCATACTAGCTACTATGGAGAAAATTAACTCAATCCCAGCCAAAACCAGAACAATATTCAAGTCTAAACGTACGGAAATTACTAGGAAAAAAAATCGTATTTAAAAAAAAAATTAGTGATGCCACTTGAAGCTGAACATGCACAACCTGGAGCGATTTGCTGGTGAAGCATTACTGGGGCAGACGGTTTCTGAATGGATGGATAATATAACAGAAATGCAAGACTGCTCTGAGCTGGATGTAGGTGAAGCGCTTTCTGTGAAAGTGTGGTGCAAATGTGAACAAAAGGGAAAAATTATTCAACTGAAACTACAGCAGCCAAAAAACCCAGGCTGTTTTGTCACTTTACTTCCAAGACTGCAGTAGTTCACTCTCTAATGGCTTTTTATCCACATTAGTCTGGATTAATTTGTAAAATAGTTACAGATTAATTTAGTAGAAGTATTTTTTTGTTGTTTGAATCAGAGTATTCTGTCCTGTGGTACACTATAGGACTCATGGAGAGCTCATGACATGTATGAATGCCCTTTTGTATGAGGACCAAATTTCTTACCAAATTATACTGCTGAAATGCAAAGAGTAAATAACATGAGTATTTTCCTGATAAATGTTGAACTGTAGCTTTTTCCTACCAAACACTTGATACGGGGAAGATAATGAAGACTGTGCTGCAAGTTGACTCACCTCTCTGTACTCTTCCACCACTAATGGTAGTTGTAATTTGGATACTGAAAAAAATATGGATGAATTCCTAGTTGTAATAAAAGAAAAAGTTGTCTTTTTATCAATTCTTTCATGCTCCCACTGAAAAGAGTGAAGAAAGCTGCATTGGCTTTGCCAGGAGACCTTGAGTGAAGCACGGGCAAGCCAAGATTGAAGAGCTGGAAAGCCCCGGTCTCTATCTGGTCATGGTCCGAGGACGCCATAAGTCAGGGGACTGGAAGAAGCAATGAAGTACCAATTAAAAGTGGACCTTAGTCAGAAATGTGGCCAAAGAGTCAGAAACTGAGGGAGCCCACACAGAGAGAAGATGGGCATCTTGCATAATATATGTTGATATTATATTGTATGGACATATGGGTCAAAACCCCCAGGATGTAGAACACAGCCGTTCTCAGGTGCTTCTTGAGACAAGCAGCAGCGCAAGCTGTTGGACATATAGAAAAACGAATATATGTGCTGCTGAGCTGCGGGTGTGCTGCAGTTTCAAAGTGTCAGACTTGCAGTGCATTTTCAGGATGTTTCTGCATCACTTCATCAGCAGGGCTTACTTGGCATAAGCAAAACTGCGCATCTGAAACTGAATTGGATCTCAGCATTTGCAGTCTAGCACCTTATGGATACGACAAAGCAAGATGTAGGGCTAGGATCACGAAGGGCTACAGCAGGATGCAGAAAAAGAAGTGAGATGCATGAGCCCTACCTGTTTTGTAGCACCGTCAGCGCAGAGCTAGTTCATTCAGTAGAGATCTCAGCTGTGCTACGTATAAGATACATTATAGATGTACATACATTATAGATGTTGAAAAAATTTAAAAAGTAAAATAGTACACAAGTGAAGTGTATTATCTCTTTAACAGAGAGCCAGGTCACTGAGCAGTTGGAAGCCATCGGTTAACTGTGGGGAACGGAAGCTGCTGACAGCAGTACAGAGAAAATATTTTTTCATTTAACTCAACTTTATCAATTGGTTTAGTCAAATGGCTGTTCCAAAACTGATAAACCAACTGGGAGTTGAAAAAGTGGGAAATACTGTGTTCTTCCATTCTAGGGGTAAACGCACAACATCACTGAAATGGGGTCTACTAGTTTTAAAGTCCGGAAGAGACAGTAAGCATTTGATTACAGGCTGATTACCTTGGTCAAGTTCAACTATAAAGCCTGGGTTGTAAAAATGATGGCAGTCTATTTTTTCTGTAGTATCGTTGAAATCGATCACTTTTCATGCATACAGAGTTGATAGACAAGTCCTGGACATCACTGGACATAACCTTATTGATTTTCTTGATAATCAAAAAAGAAAAAAATCACAGGGGAAAATGAGAGACAAGATGAACTACAGACCTCTGACTGGCTGATCTCTCAGTTTTACCCATGCTTAAAACTGTCTGTACATGAAAAAAAACCCATGTATCTGTTCTTGTCCTTCTCCTGTGCTTTTAAAAATGTTGATTCTCTGAATGCGTCCTCAAGCAAAAAGAGAAGAAATAATAATGGGTGGCAAGAGTTGAAAGCCAAAATTTTTGTGAGTCTAGACTTCAGAAATAATTCGGGTTTTGTCAGTAATTTAGGCAGTCAATCTCAGCCTCCCTTACATGAATTGGCATTTTTAGGACAAAACTTCATTGCTCAGAAATTCCGTGGTATTTTTCTCCCAAATTTAGTTTTATTTATCCAGAAAATGTAAAAGGAACATCCAAATGAATTCTTCTGCTTTTACCAGTTCTTCTGGGTTAGTATGGTACTGTAATTATGGGCAAATGGCGTAATTCTCCTGGGTCTCCAGCCCTGCCATTACACATACAGCTAAGCAAAGGCTTTCATGATGGAAAAGGCCTTTCTAGTAAGGCAAAAGCCAGCCTGGCATCACAGAGATGTTTATTGTCATTTTCTGTGGATTTTGAATTATGTCAGTCTATTCTCTGTGTTATCATATCTAATAGTGGAAGTCATAAGTCACTGTAAATAACTGCATTTCCAGACCATTCCAGGTGAAATAAACATCAGAAAAATATTAAATAATGTTAGTGTTTAAAGTGAGGTTTCCAGCTGCCTCCTCCACCTTGACATTGCTTTTACATGGGAAGCGATAGGACTGTTGCTGTCGGGGTGGATGGCACTGGGACATGGCGCGGGTGGGAACAAAGGGAGAGGCGCACAGGGCAGGGCAGGAGTGGGCTCTCTCTGCCGTTTATGTCCCATGATGAAAGTGCTTCGTATGTTCCTATTTTACATGTGTGAAACGAGTAAACAGCTTTAAGAAGACTTTTTCTCACACGCTTCAGAAATACATTTTAAAATCTTTTTATGATCAAAAAGTTTGTCTGAGTGGAAAAGCGCTGAGACCTCTGAGTGAGAGGCAGACCAAGGAGGTGGTCAAACTGCGGCTGCATCGGGACGAGGCAGAGGCAGAGGCAGAGGCAGAGGCAGAGGCAGAGGCTTTGCCAGCGACCGCGGAGGGCTCCTGGGGGAAGGAGCGTGGCCGCTGTCGAGAGGAGCATGCTCATTCAGGAGCACGTGCAGGAAACGACAATATGGAAATATGGGAGGGCAGCAGTGAGAGACGGTAATACCAGTCCTAAGAGGAACTGGTGACTTAGTATGAGCCTGACTAGACACAGATGCCAGGTACTCAGAAGTGACACACAAGGACAGGCATGTACAGAGCCCCAGGATACAGTTCTGGACAAAAGTTAATGAGTAGGTTTAACAGAAAATAGAGGAGAAAATGTGAGGAGCCAAGTGTCTGTGAGGCACTGTGGTATCCAGGTATGGGGAGGGAAGGGGGTCTAGGAGAAAACAACTTGGCTGTGGAGCTTCTGCATTGGCTCTATGGAGCAGAGATTGATGGAGCTGGATGAAAAGGTTGGTGATGGAGAAAGAAACCGAGGAAGCAGTTGTAGGCCATATAGTTGCATTCAGAGGTACGGAGCGGGGAAAGAGGTTAGTGTTGCTCTGCAGAGAAATAGGTAGAGGACACTGTAAAGAAGGAGGCCAGTTTAAGTTCATGCAAAGAGATGGAGAGGAGGGAGAAACACAGCTGGAAGGAGTGCTTGGGGCAGAGAGGAAAAGCGGGAAGTGAGGTCCCGGTGTCTTGTGTGAGGTCCTTCACACTAGTGGAGGGATAAAACCAAACAGCAAAGGGACTGCCCAAGTTGCCTTGGTGGGAGGTACAGAAAGAGGGAAACTGCAATTAAGTTTGTAAGGCCAGGTATGAGGGAGGAAAGAGGATGAATTTCTATGGGGGAAAGGACAAAAGTGAACAGACAATACAGCTGCACTGAATAGGTGAAAACTACTGACAGGATGAACTTCTGCATCAGTTAACTGTCTGATGGCACATTTTTGTGGCACTGTAATAAACGTCTGCTCTGTTCCCCTGCATTCCTGTGATTTCTATTGAGGAACCACAATGCACATGAAAGGTCTTTTATAAGTGACCAATTTGAGGAGAAATAGAAACTGGTTTCCTAGTAGAAGTGCACTTGAACTGCAAGTTGAACAAAATGCTCTGGAAACTATAACGCAGTCTCTGGAGACAGGGGCAGGCTAATGGAGATGGAGCATTGCTGAGCAGCCTCTGCAGTGTGGGAAAGGGCATGCAGACATGTGCACGTGGCTCTCCCCAGCCATCCCGCTTCATTCATGCTGCGCACTTCTTAGTTTCTACAGGCATAATTATTTTTAAACATATTTTTAAGCTAATGGAAAGGTTTTTAAAAATCTGTTGGGATTTGCAGGCTTTAAAGAGAGGTTTCAAAGAAAGTAATTGGCTTTGCCTTCATTCAGACACCGAAGCTCAATTTTCAGTGCAGGAGAGCATTAAAAACAGCAAAGAAAAATGGCCTAAGTGCATGTAGTTGTAATACATGCTGCATTTGTAGCATCCCCAACAGGATACAAAAAACAATATAGCTCAGGCACTTTGCTAGCATGAAAGAGCATCATTCCTTTGGTATTAGTTTATAGCACATGGAGTCATCTCTCACTTGCAGGAAAAGTCACTGAAATAATTTATGTCACTATTAAACAGCTTCACTGCTGATCCATTGCAGCCTCAGCACATTAACTATATTTACCATCTAAGATACAGAAAGGAATCTGTCCTATCTGACGAGGAAGCAATAAAGTTTTAGTGAAATGGACGTAAATCAAAGTTTAAGTTTGCCTAGTAAAAATACATAAAGCTATGTTTCACATCATGTTTTATGCATAGCAGTATTCTGTATTTATGAATAAAACCTGAATTTGTTGATAAATACTATTTCCATATTGTTGATTGTTTTGGTCTGTAAATTAAATACTCTGTACGTTCAATGATGATCTAAAGAGAAATGCATTTTTTGGCCCATAATGTCTCCTTTGTTTTTGCAAAAATAAAAAGCCATTGAATGGTAGAAGGGGGAGAGGAAATGGCCTAAAATTGTAAAGTCGATTGGCATTCGCTTCCTGGAATCCTCTTGGTTTCAAGTGCACGGTTTGCTGCATATACCTGCATTTCTACTTTCCTTTTTGGAGCTTGTGGTTTTGCATCAAGCTGTCACTTTGTAAAGTCTTGCAGAGTGTCTGTATATATGACAGGCTGGCCGCAGGATGGGGTTTATTGCCCTAAGTCCTTTCCTGGAAGATGATTTGGCCACCAAGAACATTTGTATGTGTAAAGTAATGACACTTTACATGGTAACAGGGAAACATGCTCTGTGGTTCTTCTGTCCTTGCTCAGTGTTCTTGAGATTCTCATTCACCGATTACCTTTACTCAGACATTAACTGAAATACTGTCTTAAGAGCTAGTGGATGGTTGTTGCTGTTGCGAGACAGGCCAGATTTTTTAATGCGACTCCTTTCTGTAATGACAAAGACCAGCAGGGTTTTGGAGGGAGCGGACTCGGTTGCTGGGTGTGCTCCAGTGTGGAGTGACAGTGTCTTGAAGATGAATTGCAAAGCTGATGAGAGTGGAGTGGTGAGCGAGTCCACAGAGCTCGAAGGAAGTGCCACAGGTAAAGGCAGCTATAAGAGGTGTCTATCTAAGGTCAAGAAAGTTCTCTTTTTTCTCTAAGCAATTCTTTTGTACTGTATGTGCCAATTTGGACCACACAATCTGATGACTTCTGGCCCCCTCAGGCGTTAGGTGGGGCATTGTCATCACTGTTTTAAATGTGGTGTGCTGGATGTTCTTCCTCCCCATAGATATGGAAGAAAGGGTCAAGCAGTTTCTAGTGACTAGAGAGAAAATCCCGTTGCAGTCAAAGGGCTTTGTGTGATCTGCTGAAGAAGGAAGACATTTTGCTTATGTGCCGGCCCTCACATATCAAGGTTAGAAATTGGGAATATATGTTCAATATTTAGTTTTGAACATATGTGATATTTTGATATCATCTGAGTATGGCTCATCTGTTTCATAACTTGTCTAATTTTTCCAAGACCACTAACTGGTGTAATAAAACCACTTGCAAATCTTGCCTTGCCTTTGAACAAAGTGACTTGTGAAGGTGAAGGTGACTTGCTAAGACTGTTTTTTTTCCAGGAGAATTCAAGTTATATCATTGGCATTCAGGACCTACCAGTCCCTGACTACCTCCTGAGACAACTCCATGCCCTTCATAGGCTCACGCTGTGGCGTGCCTGCCTGGTTTCCAGTGTGGCTCTGGACTGTGTGCGGCGTGGGCTATGATACCAAATAAGCTGGCCTCATCTGCAGGCAGAGCATCTCTCTATGGACTTAATGGTCTTATATGGCTCACAAAATGAGGTCAGATGATAATTTGAGCATGTTGTAACATTTTTGCTTCTTCTTTTCCTTCTTATCATTATTATTACCATCATTATTATTACTATCATCCTTATTATTAGCAGAACCATAGCTTATGCATCTCTCCAGCAGAAATAACCCTCAAGGCCTGTTCTACCTAGGCATGAGTAGATGTTACAAACAAACAAGCTTGTTTGCTTGTGTTAGTTTAAAACAAACTTTTATGGTTACTTTAATGTATTCTTTTTCTTTATATCTTGAAGGCTTAAAAAATTTCACTGAGACATATCAGTAAAATGGGAACTATGCTCTAGGAGTCAGCTATCAGCTATCCAAGCAAAAGGATGCTTGAGAATACATCAGTTCCTGTAGCAGCTTTCATATGGACAAAGTTACCATGCCCGGCAGGCTATCTCAATGTGTCCAATTGCCTACTTTAACAAATGCATCTTTAGGCTTCCAGAAGTAAAGTAAGGTCATTGCTTGGATGAGTAATCTGACACTTGGAAAGAGATGCAGTGTGGTAGGTCTACTGCTCTCCAAACAGTGTGCAGAAAAAATAACAGTAAAAATAAAAGATAACATATAAGCAATAAAAAATAGCAAGTATCTCTTCCTAGGCACATCAATCCTGGCATCATCAGCCCAGCCACGAGTTAGATAGTGAGGAAAGCAGAGACAAAATGTGTCTCATTCTAGCACTGGAGATTACATGCCATCAAAAAGATAAAATTACCCAGACCCTTCCAGATCACCTAAAAGTTGGGGTTGTGTATATGCAGCACATTGAAAATCTAGCCCAATTTATCATCTTCGCAAGAAGGCAAATACTTGGTAGGTTTTGTATTTTAAACAGCACTTGAGGTGCCTAAAAATAAATAAATAAGGTAACCTTAAAGTCTAAGCCCAGGAATGAAAATCGGAGCAGACTTCAGCTTTCATCATCAGCTTAGCTCTCTGGGTGTGACAGGCAATTTTCCTTTTTAATTTTCTCCAGCAGTAAGGAAGCTAATGGTACATCTTAAAAGATATGACCTTATCCTTGTAAGCTACCTGAAGCTTGGCAGAAAATAGGATAGCCTCACTTTCTATGAAAGGCCGGCTTGAAGGGAAAAATTTCCTTCTTGCTTGCATCAACGGACTGAGGAATGGGAGGGAAGATTTGATTCTTGTACACAATTTTTATTCTGCTCCAGATTTGATCCCTGCGATGGTAGCATTGGTAGCAATTTATACATTTTTAAAATTATGGACGCTCCATATAGATAGATATGATTCTATTTGGCCAGAATAAATATGGTGTAGGCCAAATATCTCAATAGCATACCTAGGTGCAGACTTTTTTTCCTCCTCACAGTCCTCCTGAATTCAGCAGAATGGTCTGCATTCGTAAAGTTATGAATTTGCTGGGCTTTAACATGGCAAGGATTTTGATGAAATGAAAAGTATAAATTGAAGCCAGAGCTATTTCAGTGAGTAATCTGACAAAATATCATTGGTATTGTGAATCTCTCCTAACTGTGGTGGGAGAAAACAGTGAATTCTTCTGTGTTTGTTTCTGTAGGGTTGCTGATCCAAATACACCTGCACTTAATTGGGAAATGATACATACAACTATATTAATTTTATACACACACTTACACACCCCTCCCTGTCATGTTACTGTGTTTTTTAGGAGAGCCAGACTTTTCCCCACTAATCTTTGGCAGTAGTTACTCCATTAACTTACTGTTTCATCTGCTGTCAGAAAAAAAAATGTTTAAACATAATTAAATTCCTCTTTTAAGATGTCATACAGGAACTCTATCAGAGCCCAAGTCACAGGGCTGTGGTTACAGGATGAATCTCTTTTCCTTTGACTGTTCAGCTCTGTTGTACTGTTAATTTGTTGCATATTTTCGTTATAAATGCAGTGTTGCATCCTCTCATAATTCGTGGAGTTAATGAACTCTGAGACCCCGGTCTGTTCAAAGAGTACAGTCTGGTAATTTGCACATATTTTTAACTGATTTCCAGTCTTGGGGCCAAATGCTGTGATCCTGTGCAAATCTAACCGTAGATGGCAAGCGGGGTAAGGGAGAGCAGGAGGCAGAGCCCTGCCATTCTGGCATGAGCCAGGCTCCAGGTCCCCAGTGGGAAGCAGACATGGTTTAAACCTTCTGCCAAGCGACTTGTCCAAATTCCCATAACTCTGTGGATCAGCAGAAAACTAAACCTGAACATCACAAATGCCAAAATAATGATCTAATCACTGGACCATGTGTCCTCTATTTAACTTGGCTTTAGAATTTGCACTCTGCTGACGTGAATAGGACAGTTCACACGTCCAACTACTGTTATTACAGGTGTCTAAAGACTTGAGCACACATTGCTGCGTTGGTTTAAACTCATTTCACATTTCAAAGGTTTTCTTTGTGATCAAAGGGGCTAGAGATTTCT
Source organism: Ciconia boyciana (assembly GCF_034638445.1). Classification (NCBI taxonomy): domain Eukaryota; kingdom Metazoa; phylum Chordata; class Aves; order Ciconiiformes; family Ciconiidae; genus Ciconia; species Ciconia boyciana. The sequence continues at coordinate 7,745,280 of NC_132943.1, read as the reverse complement.
TTATAAATGAAAGCAGAGATTTTAGGACAAACTATATAGCCACCATAGAAAAGAAAAGGCTAGGAGGGAGGAGGGGGACTGGCAATCAACACAAAGCAGGCTTTTTTTTCTGGTCTGACTTTGCAAGACTAAGACTTTGTTGGGAAAAGGAATATCTTCCCATTCTCTAGGTGTGTTTAATCACGAAGTTGTTGAAATGTCACTGCAGCTGAAATGTAACCGAGAGCACTTCTAATGGCTCTAAAGAAGGTTTTTTCAGAAGAGAAGCCTGCTTCAAACAATCTGTATTATGATTTCCTTGTACTATTATGCCATCATTACTTGCAGCTACAGAACCAAAGACCAACATTTCACATTCTGGCAAAATGACTATGTCTGTTTACATGAACTAGACCATTTACACACAGCTTAGTCATTGTTAAATTTGATTATAATAATTCCATCATAACATCATAAGCAAATACAGTTTTTGCAGGAACTTAACAGAAATGAAGCTTCACTAAAAGGATGTTCAAACTGAACATAAAGCTGGTGTGGACAATTTGAATTGATGGAACAAATGGTGAGGACACGGACAAAGTCATGTCCTTGCTGTGCTGTGCAGGCTTGGAGTGACCCTTAGTGTTGTTCATGCACTTTGTCCAATTATTCTCTACTGCAAAAGGCAGAGGGGATGCAGGAAGCAGGGACCAGACCCCAGGACATTGCTCTCCTGCCTGAATCCCCTTACTTTTGGGCTACCAAGCAGGTTCCCTGTCTGGCCCTGAGTATTTGTGGAACAGTGACCCAATTTCAGGAGCAGGGATGCAGCACGGCCACGTCTGGGAGCTGTAGGCCTGCCTGTCCCACACCAGGGACCATCCCCTCCACTCCTGGGGAGCACCATCCAGACGGCAAAAGCTGGCAGTGGCCACCTTCTCCCTCTCTAACCCTGCCTATGAGAAGCTGGCCTTCATGGTTGTGATACTGCGTATGAGGAGAATTGTGCCTCAGTTTCTCCTAGTTAGGATTGGTCTTGAGCAGTAGATGGCTACCCTTCCTCACGCTAGCCTGCGGGTGCCAGCATTTGGGGTGATTTTGGAGCCTCCTCGTCTGTGCTGTCAGAGGAGGAGATACTAGGTTGTTATCCATTTTCTTGCATGCTCTTTAGGCTTAAATATTCTGAAATGTGCTGCATTTTCTTCATCCAAGGGTGAAATCTACCCAGTTTTACTGGACTGGCATTATGTGTGTGACTCTTTGCAGTTTGTGTGCTGTCGACCTCCTGGTCAGCTATCACCGTGACTCCAGAGCTAAGGTGGCCCTCTGGCAAACTATGGCCCATAGCCTGGTATTTCAAGAGGCCTTCTCTAACAGATCCTGGCAACTGTTTGTCATGACTGGTATCAAGATGATCTGTAAAGATACCAGGCTCAGAGAAAGAGAAGATTCAGATGCTGTCAGAAGACGTCAGGGTGTTTGTTTATTTGCTTTAATTGTTGCAATGGATGTTGCAATTCAGGAATATTTAAGCTAAGGTCACTTAGGCCAGCTGGAGAGAGCAGCTCAAGCTGTTTGCCTCCACATGTGGCTAGTACAGATGCAGATGTTCTCTCAGACAACTTAAACTAATATTTGTTCTGCCTCCTTTGAAGCTTTATAGTTTTAAGTGTCTGAAGTGAGTGAGTGTTCTGGTGCAGATCCTTGAAATTTATGGCATCTGAGGGTCATGGTTTGAAGCATGAGTCTATATTAGCTTCAGAAACACAAGTAAGAGATCTCCTGGAGATATTATTTTATCAGGAAAATAATAATTGAGTGGACCTATCAACACTCCTTTGCTCTCTGACTGCTAACTCTACTGATCATATAGCATGTTAAAGCTAATTTCTGACTTGAGTGATATATTGATAGGGATATCACAGTGGCTTTGAAGTCTAGAGGAGTTGTTGATTTATAGAGGCTGTGCTGTTTACCTTTAGAAAGGGAGGAACTATGTTGCAACAACAGGAACTCTCAGAAGGCAGGGTCAGTGGTTGTCATTCATTCCCCAGAGTCCCATTATTTGTGCCTTCATCCAGTAGCTTAGGCCAAATGTTTTCAGATGTTTTATACCCCAGGAAATTCCTGCTATTTTGGAAACAAAAGCAAGTTCAGATGAGTTTCTGGATTCATATTTGCAATGCTCCTAGTATGAGAATCCCCCACCCCAGGTTGTCTTGTGCAAGTGATTTGTGAAAAATTTGAATATTGAAGTACTATTGTAAAGAGTGCTGTGTAATGCTTATGAGCTTAATCCTTAGCATAATCCTTAAATTTAGTGTATCCTGGCAAGTTTCCTTGAATAAGTGTACTTTGCAGCTAGATCCAGCAGAAGGAATAAATTCCCTGAGTTAAGCAGAATGGCCAATATCCATTTTGAAATTAATTCTTGCCTATGTGGCTCTAGGCTTGCATGACTGCAATTAAATATTTTTTCTTTTAAGTCCCTAAGAATCTCTAATGACATTTATGAAAATTCACTGCTTAATTTTTTCTTCTTTTTTCTCCATTTCCTGCTCCTTTTTGCACATCTGTCTTTATGGTCTTGCCAGAACTCAACTGGTACAAATGGGAAAGTGGGGCACAGTATCAAGGAATCTCTTTAGGACTTTGTAGATGATTAGTTAGAATGCTTTACAGGTAATTTTGTGTAAGAGTAAGGGTTGGCTCTTGTCATTTGTGATCTGTGAACAAGAATACTTGCCAACACATCTATCAGTCGGAAAAAGAAGTTGCAAAAAATTTTGATCTTTTGCAATACTATTTCAAAGCCTATATCGTTCCCCAAATCTATCCTTGGGATGGAAAACGCTGGGAAAATATAGTGATAGCTAAAACTGAAGTATCAATTTCCTTTTCCTACAGCTTTGGGATAGAACGTGCCTGATTTCTTCATGTATTTCTGAATTTCACACAATCCTACATATGGCTCCAGTTTTTAACCATCTTCATTCCATGCTTGCTCTAGTTCAATACAGCAATTCCACGAGTGCAAAAATTTCCTCCTGAAATACAAAAATCAGAAGAGGGTCCTACAAGACAGAGGTTACAGACCCTTTTGAAAGGAAAGGGGAAACACGCCGTTAGCATGGGGCAGGGAGACGTTTGCCTTGGCGCTGTCGGCACTGGAGCTCTCTGTATACTGCTCTTTGGAAGGAAGGTTTAACAAACACACCACAACACACATCTGACAGGGCACAGCAGCTGAACAAACAGACAAGGGTATAATTTATCCTTTTCTCTGTTTTTCAGTGTCTATTTAATGCATTAGCTAATATGATGCTTACTCTGTGATGTCAGTTATGACAGAAGCTGCTTTGTCTGTTGTTTTTAGCCTGATTTTAATTGAGAACAAAGGGAGAGAGGGCAAGTGGTGGAAGAGTTGGCACAAGAGAGGAAAATGGGAGAGCTGGAAGCAGAAGAGAGAAGGGGCACTGTCACTAGTGACTGTGGGACATAGACACACTCCAGACCTCAAGAGCTGTCTTTGATTAGGAACCTAACAAGAAGTCCTTAATAATCTTGCCTGGACTTTAATTACTTGTGCCTTGGTTACTGCAGCATCCTTTTGTCTGACCTTGACAATTGTAGCCGTGCCAAATGCTAACTTTTTTCCCTGTCCCCTTGGTCGCAGCCTCTCCCGATGGATCATGTCTCGCTGAGAAGTGACAGATCATCCCGCGACACCAGCCTGGCTTTGTTGCATTTACAAACGTAGTATCTTCTCTCAAGCTGCCTTCCCAGCCTGAAGGCATGTCTTGGAAATGTCTTTCTTGCTGTCCCTCACATTACTCCTTAAGATTCATGCTGGCTAGATAACAAACACGTGAGGCTCCTTGTGTGTGAAGACCACAGCCTATCATCCCGATGGAGCCTGTATCCTTGTATTCCTTTTCTGACTTCCTCCATGTTAGGTCCTCTTTGATTTGGGGGCTGAAGCCATCTTTTTGCTATTTGTTTGTAAAGGGTTTAGCAGAATGTGATTACCTTCCTGGACAAGGGCTTTTACATACCACGCTAATAGGAATGATAAAAATCTGTGGGGAAAAAAAAAGTATTGAAGAACAGCTGTTCCTTGTATTTTAGTAATGTATTTCTTGATACATATGATACCAATAACTCCCACTTTTCCCTCCCAGTTAGATGATGACCCCTCCAGGATCATCAATACCAAATGCTTTTTGGTTTCATTTGGCAGAAGGGGCCTCTGGACCCAGCTATTACTGCCACTATTTCCATGTGAGTGCTTCTGCAATAACTGTGATTGAGAATCACACGGTAGGACACTGTAGAGAGCTGGAAAACTGCTACCTATGAGGAAAATTAGAAGAAGAATTTCCCCCTTAAAATGAATTTATCTGATTCCTGTCTTCCTCAGATATACAGATTGAGGCTTAACTGCATAGAGTAGTTTTTTATTGTTTCTGTCGAGGAGGATGAAGGAAGAATTCTGATTGAATAAATGATGTGTGTGAGGCATGGTTGATGACTAGCAATCATTGATTTGCCCAGCTCTAGTTTTCAAACACTGCAATTGTTTTCCTATTTTGCGGCCACTGTCTCTGAAACTGTATCATGTGTAAGTACTCTGAATATTTTATATTGCCATGCTTCTTTTTCCCCAGGTTTCTTCCTGCATTCTTTCCTCAGCATTTTAATGGCGTGGGCTTTGAATTGTTTTATCACTCTAAAAGAGATTGACTGAACAAATAATGTTACTCTTTTGTTGATTGCCTTGTTGTCACTTAAATACTATTCCAATATAATGGGTAAGTTATTACTTCTAAGATAGATTTGCTGCTACATTTTTTCTCTATCTTTGAGAAGAAGAAAGTTATCTCAGGAAAAATTATATTTCCTAGGAAGGAAGAAGCTACTGTGCATTTGAAACCCATGAGAATAGTTGATTTTCAGTTCAGGGTAATACAGCCTTTAATTAACTGAAGAGAAGACTTTCAAAGGCGAAAGTACAAGTTAGGTTCATGGTATTCCCTGTGGTTTCTTTTCTTCTGTCAGCTGTATGATTTTGCAACTTCTTGACCAGTGATACAATAAATAAATACTCTTAAATCTATAATGCTCTAATTTTCCCTAGAAGGAGGATTCTGGAGCATCCAAACAGAATGGGAGCAAGCCAGCAATCCTGTTCTCATTAGTGGTGTCTGACCACACACACTTTGCCTAAGTATTTGAAAACAGTGTAGTTACTGAATTTAGCATGATGAATTTACCACAATGAATTGGGACAGAATGCAGGTCTCTATTAGATGTATAAATAATTGCATATTTGTCACATCCAGAAAGCTGCCTTGATATATGGATAAAGATAACTGTTTCCTGATGAACTTAAGTCCTTGAGTTTTAGTGCTTAGAGAGATTTATGGATAGTTGCCTCAGCACAAAGTCTATGTTTGGAACAATGTATTTTTAGAACCGATGCATGCAGGTAGTAGGCCTGATTTTTATATCTAAGGAATACCCCAAACTAATGTTGTAATCAATAGAAAATGTGGATGGTCAGCGTGCCTGAAAGCTAATGCCCAGTAAGAGAAGCAAGTGGTTTTCCTTTTATAAAAGAAGAAATCAAGAAACAGAGATCAAGAAATAAAATACAGAAAAAAACCCCCTCAATTCTCCTCTGCTTCTCAGAAAATAAGGTTTGTGCACCTTTTTACCATTTATAGCTCTTCTAAGTGTGAAGAACCAGCTATGAAGAAGAAAATTCCCAATCAAAGGTGTCATATGTGGGAGAAAAGGAGCTGCTTGTTTTCAGGCTGAAGAGGTAGAGGTTAAGTGACAGTTTCAAAAAACAGCTGAGGCTCATTCTAGAAAAATCATCCTGGTGGACTTATTTATAAAGGAAAGGAGTAGCAACAGAGGTGCTGATTTCTGCTTCTCTTCAAGAAATGCTGTGATGCTAGCTTTGGTGGAGTTTGACTAGCCTGTTGTCAAAAATAGGTAATAATATGTAGCATTAAAAAAAACCAACCTACCCCAAAAATGTTCTCTGCTTTGGGGTTGCCTGTATCATATTACCCTGCAGCAGAAACAGAGCGAAATCAAAGGCAGCTATAGAGAGATTTTCACAGGGAGTGAGGCAATAGTAAAAAAGTGCATCAATGGGGAAATACCTCCCGCCTGGGTCAAAACAACCTGGATCAGCTGTAGTCTCTCCAAATCGATATCCAGGATCACAAGGGATGTAAAACTTTAAGTGTCTTGGCCTAAGGAAATGGTAGGAGCTATCAGAATAGATCTGAGAGGCAGGTGACTAAGAACATGTGCTGTGAGCACAGTGCTGTGCTTCTCTGATGAGGAAAGGGTGGTTAGCTGGGACGAGGGGGCCTCCCACGGGCACATGAAGAAGGCTCAAGGGGGTGCAAGTACTGGTTCTGTGAGCTTTGCTCCACAGGTTACATCCCCTTGCGTGGCTAATAACACTTTCAATCCCAGATAGCTCTCTGAGAAAGGCTTGCTGGTCCTAAAGCCCTTTGCGGCTTCCATTAACAGAGTCTAGAGAATCAGCTCAACAGCCTTGGACAGGACACTCAACAGATGCAGGAGAAAAGGGAGGAGCTGCTTTGCAGTCAGGTTGTAAACCCCATTTTGCTTTTCACTGAGGAAATGGGAGGTCATCTGGAGACAGGCTAGGAATCTTCCTGGCAGTGAATTGCTGCCCTGTTCAGGACCCAGGATGCTAGACAGTTGTTCAAGATGGCCACAAGGTTCCTCTTCCTTTCCCAAGCACATTGAGAGTATCCTGTAAAACCCTATTTTATGACTGACTGGAAAACACAATTTAATTTGCCATGTGGAAAGCAGTAGTGTATTATTGGGATAGGGTAACAGACAGATGAAGACCAGTTCTATGGTGCATGAATGTAGAATTATATAAAAATAAGGTTTAAAAAAAAAGGGAAGCAAATGGATATTAGATGTATTGCAATATCTTCCTAATATAAAAAATAGTGTACTGCCTGCTGGGAGGGACTTTATTTAGTCTATCTAAGCTGAAGCTTTGCAGATTTACCATGGAGGCAACTTCTTTCAATGTAGCAGAGAACTGCTGGGTTTTGCATGAGTGCCTCTGTTTCTTGCTTCCTTTTGAAAAGCCGGCAAAAAGAAAGCAGTCATTATGACTTCTAGGTAACAGTATATAGAAAAGCCCATTTGTTGCTACTCCACAAAGTTAAATGGTAATTGTCAGCCACACTTCTTTCTGCAAAATATGAGCCTGTCTGCCTAAACCACAGTGTGGCACTAATGGTATAAACGCAGCAGAACACAGATGGAAATTAAACAGCAGCTGGGTAATCATCTTCATAAATGTAATATTAAAAATATCACAATCCTTTTATTTTTGTCCTGCTTGTATAAGGCAGGGCTGCATAACAAATAACTATCATAACTTTTCTGAGAAGTGCAGCTTGTGACCAGTTGAAATCAAATGACTCTTTTGCCCTCCTGTTCTGCCAGCAACTGCTTGTCTCACTAGGGCTTTTCTTGTACCAGTATTAACAATCTGTTATACACCAGATTAGGGTCATTAACCACTCATTAGTTCCTGAGAGAGGAAGGCCACCTCTTGTTTGTTGAATATTGATTAGGAGGCAACAGAGCATACCAGTCTGAAGCCACCACGGAAGATGCTCAACTTCTGAACCATTATCTCTGTATTTCGTAATGCTCTGGATTAGATCTGCTGTGGCTACTTTCATTTTCATTTGTACTGGTTGCTTTCTTTGTCCTTCCTCTCTTGTACAGGACCAGGCACCAAATAGTGCTGACCGAATAACTAACAAAAATAATGCTGTCATCCTCAGCCTCTTGCGGGATGGAGAAGTAGTCTGACAACTTAACTTGGCTTTGCTATCCCTCATGGGCAAGCCTGCTTCCTTTCCTTCCTCTGATGCATTGCAAGTGTAATGTGTCTTGTCCTGCTGCCAATACCACCACAATAGATTACAGTGCTTCTCTGAATAGAGATACTGGTGAGTAATTTTCATCTCTACGGAAATTAATTCATACATTTTTCCCCAGTTTGCATCAAAATCAAGGAACTTGACGGCTTTAAGGTCCAAACTTGCAATTGGTAAACATATAAAACCCTTCTAAAGACAGTTTCTTGAAACTGGTAACATAATGGTAAATGCTGTTGAAGATGACCTTGAGGTAATAACTTAAAAAGCTGATAATAGGATTTGTGCTCTGGTAGTAGTAGGTGTTTAAAAATTAAACAAGCAAAACCTTAAAAAACCTCATATGTTGTCTTAATATGTGCTATAATCCAAGCCTGACTGTGCATAATAAGCTTGTAAGTCCATTGATTCATTGATGGTGAGATAACAAACACTGTAAATGGCAAATGGATTGTGTGCGAGAAATGCGACGTGTGATGGACCAGCTTCAGCATTGCAACTTTTCTGTAGTCTCACTATGTCACTGTCCTTCGGCCTGTTCCTAGCACATTACTTTGGAGATTACCTGCCTTGCTCTCTGTCCTCAGCACACTATAAAGCAAACTATAACAAACCAGTTAGTTTTTATAGATGATTCCACTAGTTCAGGCACTGCTTTACCTTTACTTGGTAGCCGTCATGTCCTATACATTATGCAGTGACACTGACACTGAGCATGTACAGCTGGAAAAAGTGATCCTTGGACTGATTATCACACAGGAACCACACTGGTTCCATATGTTACTGTTTTTGTAAGTGTGTTTCTCAGGCTAAATTTCTCCAGTAAATCTTCCTGTGTTGACAATAGCAATGTTAGGGGGATTGATGTTTTATGGTATGGTACACATACATAGTATCATAAAAGGGCAACCTTTTAATATAAAGTTAAACTTTAAATTTAGTGTTTAATAAAAGTGTGATGTGGATATATACATGTAAAGAGAATGTTACAGTTAAAAGAAACAAAAAGTGTTTAAAAGTGTGAAATTAATGGCAAGGGGAGGGCAAACTGCTCCTCATCTCATCCCACTCCCATGAAAGTTACAGGGCCAAAAAATCACATTTCTTAAGGCATGATCCTCTACTATTGAAATCAGCGACAAAAAAAAAATCCATACTATTTTGATAAGTGAAGGTTGAAGGGTTTAAAAAGCTGTTAATATCATCTTGTCCATTAGTTGTTTTGGAAAATTAAACAAGCTCCTTTAGGCCTCTGGTCCCATCTTTTATGGCTCAAAAATCAGCGTAACAGATTATTGGCTAGAGATACCATCTCACCTCTCCCCTGCTGTGTAGGGAGTCCAGGGTTGTCTTTACCTTTATGAAATATACCCCTACAGAAAAGAGGAAGATGTATTTAATTTTGTTCTCCGTTATACACTCCAGAAAATGCAACTTCATCTATATGTCAGCCTGTGATGAGGCAGAAAGCAGGATCTGCTCATCTACTAATCTCCTTGTATCCAATTCAAAATCTTGCCATGCTTTCCTGAGGCAACACTGCGATCATTTCTCCATCCAATCCACGCTAACTGCCTCTCTTAGCTAGATGTAGACTTCATAAAAAGTAAATATCAGGTTCATGCAAAATAAGTTTTGCTTTGCTGAGCATTAAAGTCCATCCTTCGGATGCAGACTCTTATTTTCATTCAGAGAGAATTTGTGTATGAGGCTCATAACTTTTTGGAAATATCTGTACCATCATATGAGTTATTTTTTTGGAAGAGTAATGTGACTGGAGATAAGGCATTTGCTGTTAAATAAATGTTTCTTGTTTTAATTTCTCATCACTCGCAAAGAGTTTGGATGGAAATCACAGTGCTTTAATATAGATAGAGCTCTGAGGTAGGTTGCTGCAGTGACCAGGAGATGTTATGGACTTCTTGAATGGCGCATGGGCATCTAGGAAGAGTGGGATACAATCTTGTCTGGAACATCAAAAAGGTGGTGGTCCTAAGAGCTTTATTTCCAGTCAGAGCTAGAAATATCAGCTGTGTTCTGCCCAGATGCTGCGGGCTTTTCACTCCTGCAGTGCTGCTTGGGCCTGTATAACAAGGTAGTCACCTTCTAGCCTGGTTGTGGGGCCAGCTGAGTCATACGTGTGTTTAAGCAGCACCTTCTTGTTAGGCTGCTGCAAGAGCCCTGGTCTTTCTGAACCAAACACTCTTTCTGATTTTTAACTCAAAGGAGGTCTTTGTTAGCTGGGAAGTGTAATTTGTATATGCATTTGAGTCCCCAAGGACATGGGGAGAAAAAAAGTTGTGTCCTGGTGCATATCAAACCATGCAGGTGGTAAGGATCATCCCCAGGGCATGATGGCCAGCTGATGGGCATGAGATGAGGCACAGCTGAGATATGTCCCCAGGTGCAGTAAGAGCTGCTTCGGAGGGGCTGTCTCTTGGGAGCTGATTATGGGAGGACTCATCTGGATGCTGGGTGCCCTAGACCCAAGCCGAGGGCTGCTAATGCCCAAAGGACAGCAGTTTCTCGTTTTCATATACTGGGCTGGGTGACCTCTTTCTTTTGGTTTTAGAGAGACCTCTCCTTGGGCTGGCAGACCGTGAGATTACTCTGAGCTACTGCCCCTTGCAGAAACTGCTGTCGATGGGGGCATGCGTGCACAAATACTAACTATAAATACACCTAGATGCAAAATTTATATCTTTAAGTCTATATACAAGCTGTGCATATCCTGCATATGAAGAAATGAAGTACTGCAGTGTTCAGATACGAGAGTTTTGTGGGAGGAGGTTAGCATTTCAAATTAAGGCAATGTTAGTGACCTGTAAGTCAACGCTGCCAGAGTGTCTTCAAATTGTAGACCTCAATCTCTTTTCTGTTTGTTTTCAAGATAAACCTGACAGTATTCAGTCTAAGCTGTTTTTTAATTCCCTAGCCAAAATTGTGTACCACTAAAAATAGAGTTTGTAATAGAAGTTACAGCTTTTAACTGTGAGGCCTTCAGGATGGCTCCATTATATTGCAGCTCTGTTAATTAAAATGAAGGGGGAAAAATATAATAGGATTGTGCTAATAAAGCATGAAATGAACAGTCTTACCTTAAGACACTTGTCTATCTGTTTTTCCTTATTGCATGAGCAGTTGTCTTTGTCTTCCCCAAAATACACTGAAATTGAGGGAAGGATTTTTTTTTTTTAAAAAAAGGAAACTTCTGAGCCTTCCTATTCACTGTCATTCTGGCATCCTCTGGCATCCTCCCTTTCACATAATTGTGTTTAGGCATTTTGGGGCAGTGGGTGGGAACACAGTATAGCCTAGTTGAATAGGTGCTTCGTGTTGAATTCAGATTGCCAAGTGCTACAGACCGAATCACTGGAGCTGCTGGATTAATAGTTTGTTGGGTTTTTTTTTTTCCTGGGTGCTTTCAGGAGAACTTGTACTGAAAAATGACTTTCATTTCTCACCTTAAACCTAGAGAGTTTCTCAAATACTCTGTGATGTTGTAAATCTGCAGTACAATTTGTAGACTCTTAATAGTTATCATAATGCAGAAGCAAAGCTTTTATATCAATATGACTATACCAGGAAAGAAAATTGAATCTTTCTCCATGTTTTCTGAACTAAAATTTAAAACATGCAACAGCAGAATAGATCTAGAAGCTGTAGGTAATGTTGAACTCAATTCTTCAAGCATAATATTATGCCCACAGCATTAATTTTTTTTGCATGGTTGTACTACATATAGCTCCATTCTTCATATACAATCTATGCATATACATTTTTCACACAGTTCCACCAAACAGAATTGGAGCTCTTATGAAATGGATTGGAATGACCTCAGGTGTTCACAGGGTTGGGGTCTAACAAATGCAGATCTCTGGACAATAATGGCTGCATTAAATACCATTTAAAACGTTAAATTTTGCTAATATTTTAAAGCATTTTGTATTAATATGAACATTGTTCATATGAGTATTGTTTTTAAAAGAAAAAATAATGCAGCTGTCAGGTTTAAATAAAGAGAAAGTTTATGCAGAAGTCAGCTTGTCTGTGCACTTTCCAAGAAAGACAATTCAAAAGGGAGAGCAGAGCACCGGGTTCAAATGGGCAGGTTTGCCTGGCGCTGAGTGGCCCATGGGACATCTGGCACTGACAGTAGCCAGCACAGCTTTCAAATGCATTATAAAATCCTCGAAATCAAAGCAGAGGCAAGATGTAAAATATGTTAACTTCTGTCACTTGCATGGCTCAGAGAGACACCACTGTAGAAATAAAAAGTAATACTCTGAGTAAACCAAAGTGACAGAACATGCATTGCAAAGTGCTGCTCAAGCATATAAAGTGCAATCCAGTCACTAACTCAAATGAAATATTCTGCTAACTGTTATGGGCATCAGCCTTGCACCACGGCAGTGTCTGCACAGAAGAGCTCTGGGTAGGAACTGGAAAAAGTTCTGATAACTTATCCAAAAAAGTCATTAGAGCTAGTAAGGTGAAATTTTTTGAGTATAGCTGATCAATCCATCTGAAACTGCTGCTAAAAGGAAACAAAAATATATTTCTTGGTAAGAGTTTCCACAGCTGAAGTGATGTTTTTCCAGAGTTGAAATGCGTCAGGTTTTTGATAGCCATTATTAGATGAAATACTGTTGGGAGACTTCAGTTCTGAGCTGATCTTGTCTCATTTTGCTAGAATTAAAGGGTGATTTGTGAGGTTGCTGTGTGGGAGCAATACTAGTAATTTTTTGTTGCAGGGCTTAAGATTTTATTGGGTGTTGTGCAAGGGAAAATGAAAAATCTCAATCTACATTCTCATGTCTATCTTTTAAAAATAAGTGTAATGATGTACTCGGAGCTTAAAATGGGCATTCTTTTGGTGTCAAAGAATAAAGAAAAGCAAGGTTTTTGGTCATGTTCTGATTGTGAAATATTTTAAAATAGTGAAAAATAGCTTGGATGAAGATTTTAATCTCAAATATTAATGGATCTCTATATATTTGCCTGCTCAAACTGAAATTGTATTTTAATAAAAAAACCCCCCAAAATAAAACCTACACTTGTCTGCTTCTTCACTGACGGTAACAAGGATTGTATTGCAGTGTGCTGCTCATACTGCAGACTAGGCGCTATTTGTTCTGATGGTACCACATTTCACATTCCTTCTCCTAAAACTGTTCTTTCGACTGTTTTCAGAAACGATACTGCACTGTGTACCTACAAGTCTACAATCGGCCAGTCTGAATCTGGGTTCTTCCTCCCATGTGCCAGGGTAAGACTGGTCCTGGTCTCCCCTTCCATCCCTGGTCCTGCACCTTGCCCAGTCTCTGGAGTTTTCCATGGCAAGGGTCAATGTCCTTCAAGAGCAGCGTGTGTTAAATTAGCTTAGCAGAGGCTCTGGTGAGCACTTGCACTGGTGTAGCAGGAGGGAGGAAACATGGTACGGGGAAGGAGGGGAGGGTGGCCAGGGGAAGATCTTCCCTTCTTGACGCTAGCAATGTGACACTAGTGAGGTGGGCACAGCTGCGACTGTAGCTCTTGGTGGCACTTAACTTTGGTCACTGCTTCTTCCTGAGCTAAGTCTCCCTTGGAGTTCATGCTCTGTGTTAGCAGGACTGAAATCGCTGTTTTAGGCTGTCAAGCCCATGGCTCATGTTGTCCCAAAGTCTTGGTTCTTTGAGGAAGGAGACTGCAAATCAAGCTTTTCTCTGGAACTGCAAGCAAAGAGCTTCAAGTGGAGTTTCAGAGTCTCTTGAGAGCATCTGGAGCTTTAAATCAGGTGTACCAGATACTGTGATGGGAAGTGGACCCAAAAATCTCATGCTTCTGGGGAAAGACAGAAGCCTCTAATCCAGTTACGAGGGACAGACATATTCACACATATTAAAGACTTATTTTGTGCTACAGACTGTATAACTAACTTGGCTTGACATGTCTGATACAAGTTTTTGTGTTTCACATAGTATCTTAGCCATGCTGTGAGCTGCCCGGGTATTTCTCCTTGTCTCTGCAAGGTGCTGCTGCAGATTCACTGTCTGGGCAAGTATGCCTGCTCTGGCTGCTATCACACATTTGACTATAGTGCATACATACCTTAAAACCAGGGGTTTTTTATTTCCATAGAGCATTTCCATTTGGGTTCACATTTAGATTCTTAGCTAGTATATTAGACAGTGCTAACTGGGTGTTTCTACAGTTGTTTTAAGAGTGGTTTTCTTTGTGGAGTGAGACTCTCCAAACACACCTCTGGGATAAAGATAAGATTTGAAACTGGGAGCCATATCATTTAAGAAAAATTCAAACTCTTCAAAAAGAAATAAACAGCAGGAGTGATTTGATTTTCAAATCATGTTAGAGGGAAAAGTTTATACAACAAGAACAGAAACAAATCTGTCTGTCTGTTTCTTTTTTTTTTTTGCCAGGCGTCAGATTCAGGGTATCGAATGGATTATTACTGGTTCTTATCTAGGTTTAGAAAAAGCTGTGAATGTATAATGAATAAAACAGAGAGATTTCAGTGTTTATTGGTTTACTGGTTTATTGATGCTTCACTTGCCTGTCTTTGCAAGTGGTGCCATTCATGAGGACTTGGCTAATCTCCAAAGACAGCCTAGATTTGTTCCATTTATTGCTCTTCTGAGTTTGCCTTTTGGCAAAAAGTCTCAGATCAGGAGCCGTTTGCATATCAAGGCTCACAGGTCTGCTTTGAAAAGCTGCCAGGTCTTGGAAGTCGTGAAGCCTCTCACTATAAATTAAGGGAACAATAATTGAATGTATTAATTCTAATTCTTAAAATTTTTTGTAATAAGCATCCTTAATTTTGCCATAACTTCATGTAACTAAATAAAGATTACCACTGCATGCAGGGTTCTGGCTTTCACTAAGGGGAAGTACAAGGAAATACGGCAGAAGGGAGGTGTTTTGGACATAAAGTTACAACCGAGTTCAGGTTTATTATGCAGATAAGAAAACAGCTAGTGCAACGCTGGTCATGCTGATGCTGATGTCCGTAAGAAAAGGTCAAGCAGAGTTGTTTCATCTCTTCTAGAGGGTTCTGAAGCTGCCACATAAATGATGGTTTATGTTGGTCAGCGGAGCAGGGATTGCTGCACAGACTATTAACTACCAGTGAGGGAAGAAAATACCTTAAACATCTCTGCTTCTTGGGTGAATGCAATCTAGCAGCAAAGAGAACAGCTGAGCAAGGACAGCTTTGGGTTTGATTCATTCAAATGGAGACTGTTGGCTGGATAGGCTTGTGAGCAGGCTGTAAGCACCCTGGTGGCGGTGGCCTGGGAAGGGTTAGTTAAGGATGGCTTTTACCTTATCTAAGTGGCTAATTAGAAATATCTCTTCTGAAGGAGCTTCAGCCTGCAAACGGTGATGGAAAGTGCTCTGGAAGGAATGATGAAGTGGTGTTGATGAGCAGAAAATGTAAGAACTGGCAAATAGTGGGCGTTAGAAAGGTGCAATCAAATGCTTATAAAGGGCACTCTAGGGCTGGAGAACAGGAGAGGAGGGGGGTGCTCTGAGCATAAGGGTGCAGAGGACGAAGGACCTACTGGCGTGACTTGGTGGGGAGCGCCCAGACTGCTGGGTAGGACCAGGCACATGCCGCTTGCCGAAGGACAGATGTTTCCCTTATACAGCCTGGGAGGCAGGAGGATCGACTGATGGCACTGCTGGGGGAGCTGATCCGTGGTCATTGATAAACATCTTTGCTGGCTACTTGTTTAAAACAAAATAGTGCTGCCTCTTTCCATTTTAGAAAGGAGCAACTGAATTCCTGGGCGTCCAGCACCTCCTTCTGTACCCAGATCCTCATTCGTGTGTCACAGGAGAGCTGGACTTGTGCTTACTGAAAACAGTGGCGCTGCGATCTCAAGTCAAGCACCCCAAAATCGCTAGTCACTCTTCACAACTTAGAAATGATTGATGAGTAGAGAACTCATCAGTTCAGAAGAGCAAGGGAAATTAAAGCCCGAGCTGTCTGGACTTATTTAATATTTACCCCAGACCTATGCAGTGCTTTTGCTTCTGAAGATCAGTTTCAGTTTTTGCTCATTTGGTCCATCTCTGAGGCAAATACGGAGGTGTTCTCTTAAGGGAAGAAAAGGAGTGCCATGAGCACAGAGCCCAATGGCAAGTGTGCATTACATACTAGTGTATCGCACTGTATGTTCTCTTAACAAAAAATCCATAAATGAGCTTTTTCCTGTTCACTATACTACAGCAGAGTTTAGATTTTATAAGCTGACCAGCTTCTTTCTGTTCCCCAAATCCTCCTATTGCACTGTAGTTGCCTTACTCAAATTTCCATGAACATATATATATATATATATATATAAAAGGTTCTCAAGATGAAGTCCAAGTAATGACTATTCAGTTCTGTAGTCTACAGATCATCTCTCATATGCTTCTGAATTAGATATTGATGTTGCTCTATATTATAATAGGGTTATATTTAACTTTCTCAATGTCACATTTTTATTAATTTCTGATATTGGTGCCATACTAAATATCTTATTCATATGACCACAATCTTGTAGGTCTAAGGTATGATTAAATATGCACTGGACAGGTGTGGCTTGCATCCTGATACCTAAAATGACTTATAATGTTTATAACCTCTTAGCTGTTACATATACTATATTTCATAGGCAAGTGTGTCATATTCCACTTCATGCTCTGACAGTCAGGTTCTTTACTCTTCATAAAGCATTTAAGTGTATTCTGTATTTGCTATCAGTCTAAAAATTGCTGTTGCTTTCAGTTAACATCTCTTTTTTTTCTTGCCTCAGAATTTTTCCCCAGTCTATGACAATATTGATTCTGTCACTCATCCTTTATTACCAACTGATTTTTAGTTGCATTGGTAGGAATTACATACTAATTGTAGTCTCCTGGATCAGCTTTTCCAATGTGACACTGAGACTATGAAGGCAACGCTTAGGAGATGAATTCTAGCAGTGAAAGTTGCACGGACAGACTTGAAAAAGCGAAACCTAAAGTCTCAAAGTCTGGAAGGCAAATAAAAAACCCTGAAATTTCAGTTCTTGTGATGTGAAGGACAGCCTGACTTGTGACTTGGGTATGTTGCCTGTTGTTATTGCAATAATACTGTGGGAAATAATACTGTGAGTGACTTTCCTCTAGAATTGAAAGCAGGGAAGATGCCCGAGTGCAAATGGATATGGCTCCTGTTAGTTGCTGGTGTGCACAGAGGTCAAGGGAATTTGCTTTGTACAAGATACGGTTCATGAAGACTTGCTATTTCCTGCTGTGTGTAGTTTGCCTTACTTGGCATCTTCCTCTGAGATTAAGGGATGGTGCCAAGTAGCTAAAGCCAAAATATCAATTGTGTATTTTGGAAAACTGAAACATGCTGCTGAAAGACTAAAATAATTTTACTTTTCATAGTGTTTTTTTAATCAAGGATATAAGAAACCCAAGGCTTGCATAGGGAGGTGGTATGGAACAGGGTCAACAAGGTATAAAATTGTAAATCAGCTCAAATACGGAGCTAAATCTTTAGAGTTTCTCTCTCTAACCTATTTTAATGGGCTGAGTGCTAGGTGCCTAATGTTTGTACTGTTTTCCTCAGACTCCAAAGATGGCAAACGTTCTTATAAACCTTCTATTTTTCCAACCAGGAAAAAAAGTAGTGTAGTTTCACTTTAGTATCCCTTTAGTGGCAATGATGAATCCTCTGGCACTCTTAACTAAGCATTTAATGTCAACTTTACCTTTCACCCTTAACTCATCTAGACATTAACTGATCTATAAAATTCACTTGAGGATTCATTGCCAATTATAAAACTCTTGTTCTGAATTGTGAACTTTTTTTATATTAAAACGTTTTAATCAGTAAAAGATCTTCACATCAAACAAATGCTAGATTAATGATCGACTGCCGATTTATCTGGTTCATTCAGTTTTGCATTTTATTACTTTGTGGACTAGGAAGATAATAGCCAAATTCTTCTGTTGGTGACACCAATGAAAACCCTGACTAATTGTTGCAGTGAATGGCGCCAATCTGCATTTTCACACATCATTGAACAAAATACAGTCCAGAGTGCGGAGGAAAAGGTAGCACGTGGGGGAAGCTATGAAGGATATAAATGTCATAAAACTCAGAGCAACTGGGCTTAGTTAAAAAGCCTTGGAGTCTCGCCTTGCTACAGGCAGGACAAAAAGATGATCTCTACTCCAGGGCAACACTGCGTCTGTCTGGATCCTTTGCTGAATACTGATGAAAATGTCAGTGGTTTGACTGGGTCAGGCCAAGAGTCCATCTCCCCGGGTGCAATGGCCAGGATGGGGAGGGAGGACAGAGCTGGCTCACCAAGCCTCTGCCCTGAGCGCGGGACTGCCGGATCCTGCATCCTCCCTGCCACTAGAAGGAGGGAGCCACTACAGACACCATTGTTGCCACCAATGCTGCTGGCATCTCCGTCACGCTCGTGGGTACCTGGATGATAAAACCTTACCTTCACGTGCAGCAGAAGCCAAAAACTGAGGGTCACAGCTTCACCTGTGGCCACTTCTGTGTAGCTTGTCCTGCTCATCACCCCAAGAGCCAGCATCGCTGTCCATGGACTCTCCACCATAGCTCCTGGGATGAAAGCCTTCAGCCAGGGATGAGTTAGAGCAGAATCCCTCTTCTTCCCCTTACTGCTGTCCTATTCCTCCACCAATTCACCCTTTCCCCATACTCATGTGCCATTTTCCCCTTCCCTTCTATACTCATCTGAGCCGTCAAGTCACATCATTTCTTCTCCACTCCTGCCTGCAGCCTGAGGACCTGGATCCTGTTCTCACATCATCTTCTAAATTGACCCTCCCGGCTTCCCATCCTGAAACCACTGCCCAGTGTAATGTGTTGGCAGAAGAGTATCTCAGGATGGAGAGAGGGTTCCCACCAGGCCTGCTCTGCCTGTGGGGAGCAGGTGCTGGTGGAGGGGCTGCAGGAAGGAGGGTTTCTTACCCTGCTGCTCATGTCTCTGTCCCTTGAGCGTTGCTGCAGTACCTGCCACCTTTGAGGCAACACTGGAAGATGCGGGGATGTTCTGATTGCCACAGGATCCTTATTTCTCCCCTGTGGCTGTTTGCCCCCTTCACTCCCTGCTTTTTTCACTTCTCTCATGAATATTTGATTTCTCACCAAGTCTTTTTCACCAAGTCTAAATACCCTGCTGTCCCTCCCACCCCTTGGTGGGAAACATTTGGTTTTGTTAGGGACAAGATAAGGCCCATTCTTTAAGGGGGACTTCAAGAGAAGTGGGTCGGTACTAATGCTGTGGGAGAAAGCAGACTTATGAAGCCATCATGGAAGAGCAAAAATCAAATCCTCACCTCCAGCTAGAATGAGAGGAAAATATGGAAGACTTTTGCTCTGCTTTTCAGTAAAAGTTTGCTGGCATGTTTTATGGACTTGGAGGCAGGCGTCATGGTAAGATTAAAAAGAAAAGAAAAAAAGTGAATTGCCCAGATGTCTGGAGTCAGGACAGCTGCTATTTGGGGACCCTTGATAGGACAGGAAGGTTTAATGAACCGCTCCCTGACTGACAGTGAAGTCCCAGTATCTGTTACTGCCTGACCTCCAGCTCAGTCAGGTGTTAGCCCATTACATTAGCTTTCATATGCATAACCATCCCCATCCTTGTAGCTCTAATATTATTTGAAAGGAACTGAAGTGAAAATACTGTCAAGACCCCTCTTTACCTTGAGCAATGTGAGAAGCTGTATTTGCAATGAATCACTCCCAGAAAATAGCTTATTGCAGAGGGAGATCTATGAAAGTGAACCCAGGATGAAGAGCACACTACGAGACACACCAGATCTATTAACTGAGGTTGTCCGAGAACTGAGGTATCGGTAAGAATCAACAAGAGAAGATTTTGCACTTATTGCTGGAAAAAATGTCAGTGTCCCCTGGGGAATTCTAACTGCCCTTTGATGATAATTGCTAAAACCCAGTGTTTTCAGGATTTGCAGGTGCTGTGCCAATCTAACTCACATTTTTTTCTTACCTGTAATGTACATTTCAGTCTGTCTTTTTTCTTAAAGTTTCTGTAACTGTGCTGCTAGGAAAAAAAACGACATTTAACCAATAGGCATCAGTTATGTAGTTTCTCGGTATATCATTCATAGAGAGTGTGTATCGGTGTATCAATTCCTACGTTCGGTATTCGGGGTATCAGTTCATACATTCATTAAACATAAAATGGGTTTACTCCTGATCTGAAAAATTCTGAATAATAAATTTTTAAATGCTTTTGTATTTTCTGGAAAATGAGGTAATTTAGCTGTTTCTTTATGATGGTTTATCTCAGTATTTTGAAGAGGGGTATCACTGTGTGAAGGCTTTAAAAAAAAGAAGAAAAGAAAAAAAGGAAAACAAAGCATTGCAACCTCTATTTGTAGTGGTTGATGACAGTGACTTGGAAATGTTAAACAAGAAAAAGAAAAGGGCTGCAGTGTTCTGTGATAGTTCTGTGTATTTTATTGACAAATGCTTTGATGTTGAAAACTCCCATTGTGATATTTTTTCAGAATGGAACACTTCATTTTTTTATTATCCAAACTGCTTTAAAAATATTTCATTGTTTCCATTTTTACAGTTTATGTAGTATAATAACAATGTTTAGGGGAAAAAAGCTAAACGCTCCTTGTAGGGGCCAGAGACTTTTTTCAGAGAGAATGTTTGCAATATTAACATTACATTTTCCTTTGAAATGGGGAAGAAGAAACAGTCATTCTTGCGCTTTGCTGGGAAAAGGGCAATTTTGCATTGGGCAACTAAAATACTGGTTGCACACCCATGTGTCAGTGAAATGGATTCTATAGCGGCTTTCCAGCTGTTGCATACTCAGGCTATGTTAATGCCATGGGTTTCTGGAGCACACCTTGCAATGCTGTAGACTTACCTGAGCTACAATTACACTACGTACTTCTTGATATTGCTGGGCTTAAGATCACTGTGGGTATGTCCTCTGTGCTTACTGGTGTCTTAAATATATGTATTTTTTCAGTCTGTATGGAGATTTGTACAACTTTCTCTCAGACTAGGAGCTTGAGGCTAGCTTGAATGTGACTGCTGTATGCTGCAGTCTGGTAGTGTCTCCAGTATAACTGCCTGTCATGAAACGAGAGTTGTATTTTCTCACCTTTTTATTTGATGTATGTCAGAGCTGGCAGTTCAGCTGAAAACCTTTTGTGCTGGGAGAAATCAGAGTTGGTTTTGTTGGGGTTTTGGCTCCAGCTGGGAGTGTCTAAATGTTTCTAGAAGGAAACGACAGCTTTGCTAGATGCTCCTCTTACACCTTGGAGCAACTCGGAGTTCCCCAAAGTCAGAAGGGTTGTCCTGGCTTTATACTGGTGTTCTTGTTCTGTTGTACTCGAGCTCTGTGTAGGTTTAGAATGGCTGTAGATAGAGAAGATTTTATCCCCCGAGACGTTCTTTTCTTTGTCTGCAGAAGTTTCTCTCTTTCAGAGAAGATGAGTACATTACCCTGCCTAAATAACATGTCTTTGAGATTGACTGTGAGGGTATACTGTGAGGCATGCACTAAAGACACTATAAATAGTGAATCATCTGTCGCAGACAAACCAGCTTCTGTAATGGAATCAGTTGGATAGGTGCCATTTATCCTTATCATTTTTCTACTAAGAGTTTTACATTAGGGGAAAAAGACATGAAGAAACGTTTTCTAGCTGCTTGCCCGTCATCCTTGAACCAAGATTTATACAGGAACTGATCTTTGTATCTTTAACATTTATTGGTATTAACAACATAGGAGTGTAACAAATAGTCAGACTCACCATTTTTGCAAGATATTGAAGAGGTCAGGAATGATTTTATTTCTTTCTTCTTGGAAGTCACAAGGTCATATACGAAATAATATTTGGGAGGAATATCAAGACAGCTAGAAAAGCTGCTGCCTTTCCTATTGAGCTATTTAGCATGCTTTGCTAATGAGCTACAGTGAAAAAAGCCAGGGGAATGAGAACACAATTATTTACACTAGATTTGCAACACTGGATGTGTAACAGCTACACCAGCTTAAGAAGTACCCAGCTGCCTCCCCTCCCCTCGGTCGGTGAATTCCCACCTGTGCCGTGGTTGTTCGTGCAATTGTTTGAGGCGGCAGCATAAATTAGAGCAATACAATGATCTGGATGAAGTAGGTTTTAGCCTGGATAATTTTATTGATCTGCACTGTGGCACCACAGGGGGGTGGCATCACTGGGAGGTGGCAGATTGAGATAGAAATGGGAATGAACAGTTGAGAGCAGGGTGGAAGAGTAAGATCTTCGTAGATTAATTTTGGCATGGTCTTGGTATGTGCAGGCCTGGCGTTAATAATTAGTAGCACATGAACTAACTGTGTAACTTGTCTTTCATTGCCTCATCTGGTTTCCTATCTTATTTATCCATGTAGCTCAGAGTGAAAAAAATTAGCAATTTGTCTCTAAATGGCATCATTGTTCACCATAGCATTACTTATGTATGAGAATTAGCTTTAACAGCCTGATGGAGAAGTGGTAGGAAAACCTGGGTGAGAAAGATACAAAACCAGCAACACCAACAGGAGAGGAGGAACTACCTCAGAAAAATAAGGTGTTGTAGAAAGCTGAATCTCAAAAGGAGTCAAGACTGATTGTCTGGCAAGAAAAAGATGAGGAAAAAACAAAACATGAGATGCAATAAAAAACCAATGATGGTAAAAGTAAAACAAAACGGTTTTCTGACTTAAGATCAGTCATTTCATTGATTTTTAAAATAAAAGCTCTATTTTATTATGTGTGCCTGAATAGACCAGCCAAAACCTAAAACCACAAATGCTCATATAGCCTCAGGCAGCCCCCAGCCCCCTGGCCAATAACTCTTGTCTGGCTCATGCTGCAAGTGCAAGAGTGTGTGTAGTCTGTTTGCAAGGTCGTTTATCAACAAAATCCCAGAGAACTGCATGAAAAGGGTAAAGAATAAGCTCTTTTGGCTCTATACTAGGCAAATCACTGAACTTTTGATAAAAATCAAAACAATTGCAAAGAATCAGGGAGAAAGTTTAAAAAGATCCAGCCCAAAGACACATGATTACTACTCTGTGTCTAGAAGCTGCTTCTTAAATTTCGTTCTGCAGCAGTTAAACACTAAGTTACCTCTGCTGCTCAGATTTGTCCAATAGAGGAAATCCAGGGATAAAATCTCTTTTCAAACAAAACCATGCCAAAGACCATGAAAGAAAAATAAACAGATGGCTCTCATTGGGGATGTCTAGAAAAAAATGAATCCCTTAATATGGTAATTTCTTTATCTCTATGAATTGTATAATTCCATTGCCTTCAGTGCAATTACACCAACTTACGCCTGCTGAGCATTTTGACCACTGAGTCCAGCTCTGCACTAAATGAACCTTCTGATAACGAATGTGAGAGTTGTGATTCAATAACTCATGTTCTCTTTGATGCTAAAATGCTTGTAGCACATCTAGAAATGCAGGCACTTGATCCTGCCAAACAGCACTTGCTTTTGTTACGGAAGTTGCTGATGTAATTGCAGAAGGTGAAATGGGTTAAGTCTGCAACTATTGATCACTTGAGCGCTCTTTAGGGAAGTGAGAAAGGCATCTGCAGGCACCGAGTCTAGTGGCACTGCTGAACTGTCTCCACTCCACCCCAGGGATGTGATTCACTATCCCAGTGTGGCTGTGGCATCTCTAAACTGGTGTGAACATGATCACAATTTGGCCTGTAACCAGTTAGTGATTGAGAAAGGTGGAGTTATTGGACATCTGTGCTCATGTGGAGCAACTTCTGATCCGTGACATGGTGGGCTAGGATTGGGAAAGAATTTGGCCTGTAGCCACTTGTTGACTGAGAGACGTGGAGTTAATCCCACTAATTGTTCTAGTGCCCTAGGACTGGCTCTGGTTTCCTGGCCATCATTTTCACAGCAGTAGTCCTCTGTGGGAGTTGCATGAATACCTACAAAATGGCTGGAGACAGAGTGAAACAAAACCCTTTCTGCATTTTGAAGACAAAGAACATTCAATACAATCCAGCCCTCTGCAGTTACTCTGTTGACCACTGGGGCTCTGTAGGTCATAAATTGAAAACTGCTGCATTTGGTCACACGCTGTAGTCTTTTAGTAGTCTTTTTGATTTGTTTCTGGGGTTCATATTCCTTGTGCTTGTACATGAGTCTTATGTTGGTGTTGGACTGTGTACGATCTTTGAAGAGAATGGCAGAAAATCTGAACACCTTAATATTTCACTTCAGACGCTAAAATTTGTCTGCTTCATACATTTCATAAAGACTCCATCTGAAAGTTAGCCTTATGCTGAATGAAAACTGGATGTATTCTAAGTGAAGAGAATAATCTAATGGTTGGATTTATCAGAAATTTACATGTAATTAGTGCAAAAATAGAATTTTTTTTTGTGTTTTAGCTTATATTAAAAAAAAGAAGAAGAAAATTAATAGAATTTCCAGGGATTGGAGAATTTTCTTAATTTTGAGTGGCCCTTGTATCAAAACTTACTAGGGTATTTCTCAGATGTATAGAAATGATCAAAATAAAGCTAAAGACTCTTGAGGAGACTTAAGACATGACTCTGGATGACTGAGATTATTACTTGAAACCAGCTTTTTTCCCTGTTAAATACTGAGGGTAATGCCCTGGGGCCCCAGGGAGACCTTGTTGTAGTCAGTCTTCTTCCTGCCACTAATGGTCTGTGCATTGAGTCACAAAAAGGTACTCAGATATGGTAATAAGTCATGACAGAAAATCCTACATGAAATTCTTATAAAAACGGTGATTGCATGCTAAAAAAATGAGGGCCTTGCTCAACTCAGACTGAAGCTCTGACTTCAAATGGAAATGGAGTAGAAATCTTTCCGTGGGTTTCTGTCAGAACTGACACTTGGCCAAAGGGCTCTGGACATACCTGAAAGCAATCGGACATTGCTTGCTGGTTGGTAGCAGAAAGAACAGATAGAGTAAAAAAGTCATGGATGAAAGGGGAAAAAAGCTTCTTTCCATTTCACGAGATAGTAGTATTTGTAGGTGTAACTACAGTATCCTTGAGTAAGAAGAATGGAGATGTTTCCTAGGTAGTGCCTTAGACCTAAATTAAACTATGCTTTGCTCAGGGAACAAGTAAACTGAAACACTTCTTTCTTAACCATGGGCCATTTTGCCTGGCAAACTGCCTTGCTTTTTAAATGGTGAAACCCTTGATAAAACTATTCTTTAGTCTGGTAGTGCTTCAATAAAATTAACCCGTTAGTCAGATCAGAACAGGCTGTCAGTCTCCTGTGCAGTGATGTGACTGGCATTACCAGTTGACTGCATCAGGCTGATCACTTCTTGTGCTTCCACTATTCTGTATTGCAAGAGAAAGCTAGCAATTGCAAAGTTATTTTTATGCTAGTGCAAAGGTAATATCTCACAAGGGGTGCTTCTCCTCATATTTATTTTGCTTATCTGAAGCAAAATGTCCTACTGCGAAGCAGAGCAAGCGCTAGCTGTGTTTCTGCAACATGGATGAAGGTGTTAGTCAAGCTAATGACTATTCCAACACAATCTGGTCTTTCGTCTCGCCATCCCCTTATTCCCTGACCTGCTATCATACCCACACCTGGAAAATTTAGGTCAACCAGGTTCCTTTCAGGCAAAACAAACCGAGCAGCATCCTGTAACAACCCCTACGCTATTAGCAGGGAACGGAGCTCTGCTTCTCTCCCTGTGAGGAAGTTTCTCAAACTTCCCTGCCTTGTGAGTCATCGCGGATAAGACCAGCATGAAAGGCTGCATGGCTCCCACACCCACACACCTCCAACCTCTCTTGTACAGACTCCCTGTTAATGGAGAGACTGCATTAAAAGGACTAAACCTTCCCTCAGAGGATCAATTAGCAACCTTAAAATAGAATAAAGGAAGACAGAAGCCTTGCAGAGCCCTTCTGCTAGTAGCTCTCCTTCTCCGAGAAAAATCCAGGAGTAAGCAAGCGCCTGACAGATGATGGAGACCTTTCTGTCCTCATTCCCCTTTTAACACTTACTTCACTGTAGTTACTGGAGTGTTACTAGTTGCAGCAATCCAGTTAGAGTTGCAGCAGTGCTTCTATTAACAGTTTCTATTTCCAGGGCTTTTCAACTCGGCTGTAAACACTTGCTAACAGGTATGGTTTGGCACACAAGGCCCTACCCGAGGCACAAAGTTCAGAATGATTTTTCTATGCAATTGTTCTAAATCTCTATATTTCATGACTGCACGACAAAAATACAAGTTTTGCTCATCTAATATAGCAGTTTCTATGTCTATGACTTTGAATGAAGGGTTCAGATATAAAATCCAATCTAACCCTTGGGTCTGCCAGAAATACCTTATTATCCCTACCAATCAGTTGGTAACATCTTGGGAAATGCTAGTGTTTTGATAATTAAAAGTTAACATGCAGTTGTGAATGAATACCGAAACCTTTTTCATAAGTATAGCAAAGGCAGAAGGCTTAAAGTACCCTGAAAATGTCCAGCACAAACTTCCTTATCTAGGAATTCATCTAAACAGCTGAATCTAGGTCGTAATTACATAGTGTTGCCCAACGTGTCTTTAAAATGTCCTGCTACATTATTTTTACTTTCTTATTCATATTATTGCCCTCCTACAATTGCCTTTAAGTGTTAAGTTTCTCAAAAATGTTAAATGTATTTTTCAACACACTTTGCTATCAGTAATTTGACACAAAGGACACAATACTAAGATTTCACAAAATACCTTTGACTTCATCACATTTCATTATATAACATTTTGTGGAAGAGAAAAATGATAAAAATGTCTCAGTCCAAAAAGTAGTTTGAATAAGTTGCAGATTTGTGTATGTTAAGCTGCCCTTATACAGCTTTGATTTGTGTGACCAGCACTTACTCAGCAGTTCAGTATAACTCTTATTGACCTTGGCAGCTGTCACATCGCTTGCTGGATTTTATGTCGCTAGAGGTGTCAACGTTCGGGGGGAAGATGTGCAGAATATGCGTGGTTTTATTTGCAGGCGGGAATGAGGTAGAACCAAAACTGCATTTCCAACAGCATTATTTCACAGATGACAGTCACAGGAGACCTGTGACCAACTTTAACCTTCTAATAGTATGCATAAATTAAGGCTACGAGAGAATACTGAGCTGCCAATTATAGAAGCTGTAGTTCTAGGGTCTTTGATTAGCATATTCTTCCCTACCTGCCCCATGACAAAAATGAAAACCAAAGGCTTTATGAAACATTTTCTGAGAGCAGAAACTCATAGAAACTTATCTCCAAATAAGTATAATGTGGAAGTAGATAACTAAAGCTTCCATTAGCTACTAAATACCCAGAGTGAGAAGGTGGAGCAGAACGTAGACTAACATTCCAGTTTCCTTGCTTCCCTAAACAAATACCTGATACTTTTTTTTGGCCTATAACCCCTCGTACAGAATGCAAAGAACTAAGTCTGAGATTGACCTTCCCCAAGGCACTCAAGTTCATCCTGAGTCCTTATCTGCATAATGGTTCTGCAATAAACAGATGTGCCTTAGCAGTAGTTGTAATATAAAATACAATGCTTTCCAAATGTCTTGGATGTCCTCTCGAGAGCGTCCCAGGGTGGGTTTGAATTTCAGGTCTGAATGCTGTTGTACCTCAAGGCTTTCTTTGGGAACGTACTTCTAGGTGGTATGTGAGATCCTCAGTGTCCACAGCCTGCTGGGAACTTTGGGTGTTGAAAAGGTTTATACGTTCCCAAACTGAGCTTTGCAGGTTGTGTCCCCTTCTGATGCCTGGAGCTGTGCGCTGGGGGCACAGGCTAACCTGACCTCACGCGCTGACTCTTACCCCAGCCCTGCAAGAAACTTGCATGAGCAAGATCATTTATGCTCACAACAAGGCTTCATGGAACAAATATAAGAATGATGATCCCCATGGCTTGGGGAAAAAAAAATAATCCACTGTGGCCCATTATACTCATCTCCATTTTTCTGGCAGTTTAATCGGACAGGTGTATCGTATACTTCTTGTCTACTATTAGAGCACTTCATTTGCAGACGAGGCTTTGTGTCAGAGTGCCTAGTTTATAAGTGAACATTAGTACATGAATAAACTGCTTGAGATGTGAATCACTATACAGCTGATATCTCGTGCTTATCCTGACTGTTTCTGGCTTCAGTTACGGTGTTTGGAGTGAGGATGAGCTGCTGCAGTAAACGAGCACAGAGTATCAAAAGGTTAAACTCCTTCACAAAACTCCAGTAATACAACCTCTGTTCCTTGCTCTGCTGAATTTTTTTCTCCTTTTTTTTGCTGACATATTTTTCATTCTGTTGATCAATCTGACCTGCCAGTTCATGTAACCCACTACTGGGCATGAAATATGCCTGAGAAATGACTTGTGGATGTTGCCTGCGGAAGTTGCCCACAGAAATGCCCTCAGCGTTAGCTGCTGGAGCACCGTGCCAGCTCCTGCAGTAACTCTTGGTGACAGATGTCACCTTTTTGGAATGGTCAAAGCCATCTGTGACACTTTTGTTTTGACCTCGTATTGATTAGCCCTTTGTTTTTTTAAGGTTCTAGCAAATAACAATGCTAATCCAGATAAACCAAGTCACAGCTGAAGGTCAGCATTATCTACATGCCAGCCTCCTGCCGTTTCCTGATGGGAGCTGAAATGGTACCAGAAAGATTGCTTATGATTTTAGCATGCTTTTATGAGGGACTTATTTATTGATATCATTCTCTAAATGCTTATTTCGATCACTGCAGTTAATTGTGCATGATTTCCCAAAATATGTAAAAATGCAACAGTTCATTTAAATATGTAAAAATTACAAAATTTAAAAGCTGTGGACTGATTTCAGTCTGTGTTACACCAGGCCATTTTTCCTGGACCCAGTGTTCAGGCAGTCTTTTTTAAGCAAGTCTAGAATAAAAAGCAAAATAGCGTGAAGACACCAAAGTTGACGTCGTAAGAAGCCATGTACGGGTACGTGCACGTGAGCCACTGGTTTCTGCTAGATGGATAAAGCTTAATAGTTCCACCCTGCATTATAGTTTTGGTATTTTTAATGGCAGATATTGCCCTAGTTTTAGTGGCTGTGCTGTGAGAAGAAGTTTCTAAACCCTGTCCCTGCAACCCCAAACATTTCTGTCTGTCATATAAAGGTGAGAGAATTGGAGACTGATACGGGTTTTTTCACTTTCATTGGAACTAAATTTTCATTGACCTTTGGCAGAAAAGTTTCTTTAACTACAGCCTGGTCTTTTACTTCCTCGAGAGTTGGAAATCAGAGTTAATGAGTGTATATTGAGGTGAGAAACCCTGGTGCCCTTTTCTTGGAAACATGCTACCCTTTCTCCTTCATGTTAGAGGGTGGCTATTAGGAGAAGCTCACCAGCACTACAGAAATGAAGAGCGAAGCAGTTGTTCTCTCCCTTGCTCTCTTCTGGGCAAGAAATTTTCAGTCTAATTCTATTTTTAGGGTGGGCTTTTTTGCTTGGCTTTGGTTTGTTTTTTTTTTAATCACAGGGGAAAGTTAAAAGCACATTCCCTAAGACCAAAATATACAAGCTTATAAACATTTTAGGATGTAGAGCTGGCCGAACTCATGGACTTCAGTTGCCTTGTTTTAGTGACCACGTTTAAACGTTCTGGCTTGGGATGCTTTTCTGCCCTTCTACTATACAAACGATGCCACTTCTACCCTCTCTGAGCTCCTATATGTATTCCTTGGATATTCAAGGCCATGAAAAACAGAGTAGGAAACTTTAAGCCTTACAAGATTTGCCATGGCTTGTTCTAAGACAAGAGCTTTTCCATTTAATGTTGTACTTTGCTTTATGTTGAAGGTGTACACCAGACACTCAATCAGCAACGTCCACTCCAGCTGCTGAGTCAACAAAGTATAGAAGCAGAGGGCGGCTGTGTCATACTAAATAGTTTTCTTTGCAGATCCTTTCCTTCCTGAGTCTCTTTGTATCCCTGATCTTATTGATTTTATTGGCTGCGCTAATTTAGCAGTCCTTTGGGCTGATGATCATAATTATAACACACAGCACAGCTTGAGTAAACAGGTCCATTGCAGACCTAACATTTTTGGCTGTCCAACGGCAAATAAACACACTTTTGGCAAGTAGTGCTTCTTAAATGCCTTTCAGTGGGGGCTACAAATCCTGAAGAGCTATTGCAGTATTATGCAGAAAAGGGGAGTTATTCTGTATTAAGTTCCATGTGTTTTTGCATGTAGCTCTAAAATTATTGGAAGACTGAGTTCTTTTGAAGCAGATGGACGTTGACAGGATTCAAGATAATTTTTATTGTGCCTACTTAACTACAATCTTTTTATTGTTACTAATGAGGTAAATATTTATGCTTGATTTTTCTTCGACAGCTATCTCAGAGTAGCTGTGTCATGCAGTTGGCAGAGTATATTTTAAATTAAGATGTTTGTTTTAAAGTTCAGTGGTAAAATATAACTGCAGTGCAGAAAGTTGCATATATTATAGACAGTAATTGGAAATAATTATAGAATTCTGTGCTAGAAAATTGTGATGAAAGACCACTTAGATGAATGACAAACGAGCTGTTCAAAGCTCAGGTGATGTCAAAGGTAAGGCTGTGTGGGCAAGGTTAATTCTCTTCCTTTGTGCACATGCACTGCAAGTATTAATGATCCCCCCTTGTACCTTGGAAGTTTTCTGCTGCAATCAGTGGGCAAACGCTGTACTCCCTATTATTTTATGCCTACCCTTGAAGGAATAAACCCCAGTATCATTAATTGCACCTGGGGTTGCAGTGTGCTCTGGTGCAGGCACACAGCTTCTGTTCATACCCCAATATGACAACAGAAGCTGGACAATAACCAAAAGCCCTTATTTTCATCCTTACATGTTCCTGTCCCAGTCACTCTTTCCTTCAATTAGCTGGAAGGTAGAATAAATAATTCTGCTTTGCAAAATAAATGTTGTGACTTCAAGGGATTTGTGTTTTCCCTTTCTGGCATGACATTGCAGCCCCCTGCCCCGGAGCAGTGAGCTGGCAGTGGCCGGGGCACTCGCCGGGGTGAAGCCCTTGGTCCTGGGCAGCCGATCTGCCAGTGCCCAGGCGAGGGTGGTGGCCACCAGCTGCTGACTGCTCTGGCAGGTGGCTAAAGTTTTGATGACCAAACCCACCTTGGCTCCAGGAATTCAAGCTTTTAGCGTTCCTGATGAAGTCCACAGGGACTTCACAGAATTAGGCAAAATTCTCTCCTAAATTATCCTTGTAATTAGTTTTAAAATGACATGCAGTCGGTTCTGAAGTAGGACAGGTACTTGAAGGCAAGTATCCAAGAGGAATTTAGTGGTCCAAAATATGTCTTTAGGATGCAGTGAGGAGGAGTGATCAGTGTTGGGAAACAACTGATGCGATCAGTTTTAGCAGCATATTTTTCTGTCAGTTTTATCCATGCAGCTCTTTGTATAAAATAGATTTAGTGGGAGTTCTGGGCATACCATGATTCATCTGGCTAGAGCACTTAAACATGTCTCAACAATTTGTTTTTACTTTAAATAGTATTTAAACTCAATCTTTCAAGTAGGTACAGACATTATTTGTATATTATTTAATCCTATGCAAAAATTTCTTCTGGTTTATTTCTAGCTATGATACCAAAATCAGTTCACTGCCAGAACATCAAGTACTGTTTGATCTAATAGAGCTTTATTGGATGAAGATTATACTGTAAGGTAGGTCTACTATAGTGGAAAGCCGTTCCTTCCTGTAGACAAATATTTGGTAACTGAACTCATTTGTAAACCTCACTTTACAAGAGAGATGCTTCAGAGAAAAACGTTAGCACCCCCAACGTGACTTTAGATGCAAGTAAAGCGCTGAAGTGGAAACTCTCTCTAGGAAAACATGAATAAAAATGAATGATCACCATTTCTAATGTTTTCTCTTGGATGTGATCATAAGACAAGCTTCCAACTGAGAAAGTGCTTTTCTGGCCAATCCTGCTTTTGTTTTGTTGGGATGTGCCTGTTGAGTTTTTGCCACTGCCAAAGCCTGCAATTAGATCAGAGTGATTTTCAGTCTCCTTGGCCTTCACTGGATTTGTGGACTGTCATGGTACAGTCTGAAATGTAACAAACTGATTAACTATAAGTAATTTTTGGGCCACAGTATGCTCTATATTTTCCAGTTAATGTTTTACTAAGTGTGAATCTACTTTTGGGATGATAGACCTTGATTAATTATTAGCTCTTATTGATCACTAGAGTTATAGGAAGTCTGAGGTAGAATTCCTTTTTTTCTTTTTCCCCCAACTAGCCTGTCTTTGTGAGCTAACGCTTTGCAGAAGAATCTGTGCAATTGTGACATATATAGGAGCAAAAAGAAGAAGTTTTTCAAGAATGTCCTGCTGTGGTATTATCTCCTCTCTCTTCCGCTGCGGAAGACAGCAGCTGAATTTGCACTCTGTCAGAGAGCTGAGAAGTCAGGCTCTTTCATATGACCCATGACCATTTCCAGAACTGTCTGAAGGGCAGAAGGTGATTTTTCTTTTTCTCCTTTTACCTGGACAACAGGATGCAGACAGCCTCGTACTGATTTAGTGTTTTTGTGGAGAGTTTCCCAGGGAGCAAGGCACACTGTCCATTTTTAGCCCTACCTTCTGTTTGCATTCCTACATGCTTCACATGAGCAATGCATGCCTAAGCTAGGAGTAGCAGAGAAGCCACCTGATATAAATGAGGTTTCCTCTCTCCTTTCTTTCCTGCCTGGAAGGATCTAAATGCGAAGGATCATCTTTATTTTTATGGGACAAGATGTGCCTGGTTGTTCTGCAGGATTATTTATGAAGTGAATGCCAACAGGAGAGTTAGCTCTCTGAGGATCAGTGTTCAGGTCTGAGCTACTACCTACCTTTGGCACAGTAATAATATCACTGTCAAAAACTGGAGGTTTTTTTTGCCCTTCAACCTACAAGTTTCTAACAGCGCATCTTTTCTATTACTTACATTTTTGTATGCATATAACTCACCCAGCGTACTATGCAATCTTCTTCAGCATTAGGTCCTTAAATGCTTGGCAGTTCACCTTTAAACTCTGGAGAAAGTGCATGCATCGAACATAGAGGGAAGGAATGTTTCTGAATATTATGGCTGTGTTGAATCTGTAGTAGCTATTACTCCTTGCAGGGAAGTCCTCAGATGGTGTTGAATACAGTTCAAGGAAGAGTTCTCAGAATTATTGATGTTCAGACCAACAAATGTCTGGCATTTACCACCTGAGAGGATGGTCTTTACTCTTTACATTCCAGGTATGTTGCAACTAAAAGCCTTGGGCAACCACTGCTTACAGAGCAGATATTTGAATCACGTTAACTTCAAAGGTATCACTCACATAAGGAAATGGGATTTAATGCAAGGCTTGTAAATATGCTATAATTAGACCATTAATTGTCTCATCTTTTTGGCACAGAAGTTGAAATTGCCTGTTCCTGTAAGTATACATTATTTCACAGTTTTATGTTAACAATTGTTTTGCCTCAAACTGAGGTCGTTTGACATACACAATGCTGGCGATCTAGAAATAAGGCCAATCTAAGAAGACATGGATTGTGCATGTTAGTTAATTGCCAGATGTCTTTTGCTTCCTTATTGCAAAGAAATATTTTTTACAAATATTAAAATTGTGTATTTCCACTGGCTAACAGGTTTACTGGATGCCAAATGGATATTAGATCTATTTCCTATTAAATGAAGAAGAATGAATCTGAGTATACAATGAGACTAGTGAGCAGCAGTGCTTATTTTTAGATTATACTTTTAGAGCTAAACCCTATCTTTAAGTCCAAGAGGAAGGTGCCATTTCTTTCATTACATTTTTACACTTGATTTCTTTTGGCAGGTTAAGACAGCAACTTTACATGAAATGGATGATTGGTTGGGAGATTGTGAATCCTAGTTTCCAGGTTATTTCATTTCTTATAAATCATTTATAGGAAAAGTGGTCTTCTGAAGTTGTCTCATTAGTCTTCATTGTTTTCCTTCTTTTCTTGATTTGCTTTTAAAAAGACTCTGTGTTAAATATCATGCTTCTATTCAAATTCATGGGTGCAACTAACCCCTCAAAACGAGTGAATGACCACTCTTTGATCAGCGCTGTGGTTAAGAATGTATCTTTCTCTACGAATATAACACTGAAATCCTTGTTTCTAAGCCTAGAGATGAGTTCCTGCCCCATATTAAGGTCCCTTTCTGCCTCCCTAGGTACCCAGGGAGTTTGTCACTGGGTGTGCAGAGGTCCTAGCCTGTGTACTAGCCACTGCAGCCAGTTCTCCAGTGATCCCAGGCTGTGAAATGTTCTCTGGTGCTTGTCAGATCTGGAAATAATTTACTGTGCCTGGGGTCAAAACGCCTTCTCACTGCCACCGTGGTTGTGACCGCAAATTAAACTAAAACTACCTTTGTTCTGCTTTGCTCAGTAAAGGCAGTGGACTTCCAGATACCTCAGGACCTAACCCAGTGGGCTTGCCATTTATATACACATGTGGGGGGTTTTTTCCATTCCTTTTGCTGCTAGAAATAAAATATTTAATCATTTACAAGGATTCTTTTCAGATTTCTAGATGGGTGAGAAGACATCAATCAAATTATGGGCACTTGCTGGCAATCATATGGGCTTGATCTGCCTGCTAAGAGGAGCATGAATGAATTTAGATTAACATTTAACGACCCAGGAAAAAAATTATTTTTTGGTCCTCTGCAAATGAAAATCTGCTAGTGTCTGGGGATTAAGCTAAACTGAATAGCTTGTGAGTTCCTCTTCCCATTCCCTTTCTCCTCACTGTTCTCTTTCCCTTGAGAATGACAGAATGAAATCTGCACGTGAGTCTCAGATTTTCTCTAAAACTTCAATCCATTTAAGCCAGGCTGCTCTTTTTAGGAGTTAGGGAAGCAATGAGTTTCCTCTGATTTATTTTCATTTGGGCTCATGTAACTCTAGATACAAAACTAAAAAGAAAAAAGTTTTGAATTCATTAGACACTCTTGTATTATATCCAGAAATATAAAATGGAAAAGAAGTTGGTGGCTTGTTGTGATTGACCTGTTTCAAAGTGCGATGGTATAGCGTCTCGTTTGCTATTGCTGTCTTACTCCCTTGCCATGGTAAAGCAAGTCAGACCCCCAGCAATCCATAGCTGGTTACAGGATTTCAAAGATGACCAACATGAAGCACAGAATGGGGAAGGCTGCTCTAAAACTTGTCTGGCAACTGGGAGTGTTTGAAAGTATAAAAACAAGTTTGGAGCCCAGCTTTCTGCAGCTGGTGGCAACCTGAAGTGTTAGATGGGAAAAGTAGTTATCAAGGAACATTTTTTTTTTAAAATCAATACCTCAAAACATACAAAGTTGTTTTTGATCTGCCAATGAGTACGGAAGGATTTCTGAAGATCAGGCATAAATCTAAGGGAGTCATGGAGGCATGCAGTCATCTATAGAAAATGTCTGACATGGTAAAGAAAGTCATTACTTCTCCACAGCAGCTGGGAACAATCCACCATGTCAGTTTGCCTTTGGTGATTTTTATGAGCAATTATTTTATTCCAGGTATGAAATTCCTCATCAGTTGCTACTGAGATTTAATTATATAGTAAAGTTTCTCTTGTTCATGTTTGAGTGAACTGTAGTATTGACCATGGTGTACTCTCTGTCTTGACAGATAAAACTTTTTACAGCTTTGGTTTGAGCATAAAAGGCAGGTTCTAGATGTTCCTCCTTTAAAATGCTGAGTTCAGGTCCACTGCTGATAATCCACCCAAGAACACAGTATTAGAGCTGTGCTATGCCTTTCCATGTCCTGGAAGTGCATGTGGATTTAAGTGCATTTATCTCTCTTGTGTAAAGGGCAATGCACACAGCTATACTTTGATCTGGTGGGTCTTTGTTGAGGAACTACCTTAACGTATGTGTTGGAAATGTCATTTAGCTACAGAACAGCAGATTACCAATCAATGAGATACATTACCTCATCTACTCAGTAAGGTAAATGCAGAATTACAGAAGAAAAGGTGAGTAAATGTATAATTTCCCATTTCTTTACATCCAGTTAAAATATTTCTCTATTGCATCTTGTATTAGACATTGTTGAAATGATCTTTTAGTTGTGTAAGTTTTCCTAGTAAAGAGTTTTAGAAAATTGTAGAGTGACTGCAGAAAGCAACTGCTTTGCCCTTCAGACTGGTGAAGAAAGGCTTGTGCTGCGTAAATGGGAGAGGGAATTAAGCCATTTCCCAGAGCTGACCACAAAGAAATGAAGTTGCTTGTGTATGGTACGGCTTACCTGCCTGTTTTGCCAAATAAAACCTTAGCTTTGGTAGAAGCTTCCTCCAAGACGAGCTAGTGAAATCCTTACACCTTAGACAGAGTGTTTCAGTTATCAGCTACAGCTAAGAGTTACATGAAACCAATGTATTAGGATTCTTCTGCTATTTCCTCTTACTTGGTCCAGCATTTTTATAGAAAGCAGCAACAGTTGCTGCCATGAGGTACAGCGACCTCCTACAGTGAAGACTCTAGACATAATTCAAGCAAATGGATGACTCTGAAGACACCACGGTCTTTATTAAGAAAGCTTTTTTTTTAATAGATGGGAGAGTGGGCCAGAGAAGTAGTGGGAGAAAATTCTCCATCAGTTTGGACCTTTGAAAGAAGTATAAATCTTTTTCACTTGGGGTAGTTTCTGCTTGTATTTCCTGGTTCTTAACACAACATAAGAGATGTCTTACTGAACAAGACCAGTGGTCTGTCTAGTATTCTGTGTTTGCTGGTGGCAATGGAGATGCTATTCAGGGAGAGCATGAGAGCCCTGCCCTGCCACGTGTCCATTCTTCTAATTCCCCAGAATCATTGAATTAGGAATGTTAGAGCATGATTTTTAACTGAAAGTAGATTATTCTAAAATAAAATACGGCTTACTTTAATTAACATTGCATTAATTTTTGCAACCCCATCCATTTCCTCCCCTGATTAAATGAAATCTATTCACGTGAGAATTGTAAATATTAAGGTTTTGGGATGACGTACGCAAAAGTGACAACTTTTTGTCTCTTAACATTCACAGTTAATGATCACTCTCAGTCACTTGGTTTAAGGTTATCTTTATATTAACTGTTGTCAACAGGGGCTTTGTATTCTGAAAGCTATCATATCATAGGTGATACGTTAGGTGAAGGCTATCACCTATCATATAGGTGGGAGATACGAGTTCTGTTGACATTCAATATGATGTTGCAGAGTTTATAGACCTACCCTAAACTAGGAGAAACCTGAGTTGTAGGTAGTTTTATGTTATTTTTAGTTGGCACAGGTTCAACTAGTGAATTACCATTAGTCGTCATTCGCTCACTGATGAATTCATGTCCTTTTAAATTATTTTTGAATGTATGCCTACAGGCTCTAACAGACTCCTTGAAGTAATATAAATGAATAAATCAGCAATAGGTATCCACAAAACTATTACACCAGGGAGTGTAAATGGTTTAGTAAGGAAGCACTTATTTAATATTAAATATTTGTCTTAAGCTTCTTACACCTTCTGTACAACTAACTCTTTAGCTGCTGTTAAAAATGCTTATTTTTATGTGTGGTAGACAAGGTACAAGTATCTGTGTGAAAGCTGAGGGGTGTGTGGAGAAGAGCTTGAGAGCTCTGTGAGTTAAAAATGAAGTTTGGGATAGGAAACAAATAGAGACATTTTAATCATGATTGCTTCTAGAGTTTTTTTGGTGTTTTTTTTTTTTTTAATCTGAGTGGTTGGGAGAAAAATGACATGATGACAGTTAATTATAACTAATCCTGCAGCGCTTCAACACAGACTAATATAAAGTTCAGAGAGTTCCACTAGCAGTTAGTTATGTCCTTAGGAAGCAATGAGACTTTGCCTAAAATAGTTGTATTGTTTCTTGGCATCTGAAAAAACCACCACATTGCTTAGTAAATACATCTGATATGGTGCTGAAAACCAAGGCTATAGTAAAGGAGGGACATTTCAGCATATGTATGTAGGTCCTAGGACTATAAAGTTTCTTTAAAAAATATTTTTGTTAAAAAAACCCCACAGAAATATCACTCAAACATGAAACTTAGCAGCTAGTAAGACCATGGTTCAAGTAAACTGTTTCAGCTTCTTTTATATGTATCCAGGGTGGAAAATAAATCACTGCAGAGCAGAGAAAGAAGTAACTAGATGAGGATTTCAGAGGGAGGAAAACATTTTCAAAGTTAGTAACTGTTGCCTTAATGAGCTAATAATATTAAGGCTACAGCACATGATTGTTTCCTTTAGAAAGGTTTAGGTCTGTTACTCCCCATCTTGCTGATGCTCCTGGGTGTGCTGCACAGGATGGCTTTGTGAATTATTGAAGTGGGAGAACGTGTCAATGACTTGCTTCACTGATTACCTGATTTGTGAAATGACACTGATCTGGAGCCTTAACAGGAGAAACGTGGCAGAGAAGAGAGGAGCAGATACACTGGACTAATTCCTAAATGTTGTTAGGAGGCTGCAAATACAAGCACATGGGCTGTAATGCGTTTCTCTGGCAGGACAGCCTGGGTAGGAAAGTGATGTGCATAGTAAGCAAGCCTTCAGGAGAGATGAACCTAAACACCTGGCTTGACTGGAAGCATCAGACAAATTCGCTATCACCCGTAAATACAGAAGAAGAAAAAAGTAGGGGATGATTTTTAAATGTGTAAATCTTCTTTAAAAAAATGCAACAAAAAAAGTTTCAAACTTGTTTTGTGGCTGTTCTTGAACTTTAGTTTAGCTCTTTTCTACATATATCCCGCTTACATAGATATGAATGATGTTTGAATTGAACCCTTACTATTGGAAACTGGTTAATACTTTATTTTATATTAAAAATGCAGAAAAGTGCAATTTTAGAAAGTTATGAAAAGCTTGGTAAGGTGACGGAAAATTGTGTATAATGCATTTATTGCGTTTGTGTGTATAGACAGATAGGACATCTACTCAGGCATTCCTAAATGATTTGCAAAGGTACACAAGGTGCGTACAAACTCTGAAGAGCGCTGTGATGTTTAGGCACAAGGAGCCCCTGGAGAAGGAGAGAGACCTGGTACGAAGGGAAGGCTCTTAGCTGAGTTGAACATCCCTCTCATCTTTGGTTCTTTAGGCAAAAAGTGATGACTGCTTTTTAGTGCAAGAGAAATCAGAGAAATCTTCTGAAAACCGTGGCTGAATATTAAGCTGTTGACTGAATTTCTGTTCGTTCTTTCATCCTATTTCTATTCTGGAATTTTAATTTTTTTTTTTGTCTTAAAAACTGCAGCCATCTATAGCGTGAACACTTTCCTATTTCATGTTGACAGGGAATTTAATAACCGTTAATTTAAATAATAAAGTGTAGCAAGCTATTCTGTAGTATTATTAAGGAAGATTTTTTTCTAGTGTTAGAAATACTTATCTGTACTGGCTTTGTAAAATATTCACAAGATAAAGACAGCCAAATCCAGTAAAGTACAGTAGTAAGTGAAAGCTGCTCATTATGAGTGTGGCTGGGTCAAACCAGATTTCTGCAGATGGCTGCCTACATGCAAAAACTTCTTACCACCACTGACGTGTTTGGAGGTACCCTTAATCTCTTGCATGGATGCTCAGAAGTATGCGACAGGATTCAGCCTCCTTGAGGCAAAGCCCTTCTTGGGAATCTCCTGTGATGGTGCGTATCTGCAGAGCCCCAAGGCGTGACTAAGGATGATAGGCAATAACTAAGCAGCGTGTTAAAAATAGCAAGTCAATTTAACATCAGCATCAGAATGCCGTTATTGATTGTGTTGAGCAAATCCCTTACCTTGTATTCAACACTTAACTAAAGCAGTGGAACAGAAGCACTAAAAAAGAGCAAAAAAAACCCCAAAGCAAAACCAAAATTATAAGAAAATGTCTTGAATTTTAGTTTTCTGCTCTATAGGCATCAATCGATTTCAAATTTAATAATTAGTCTCTAGCATGAGCCTTCTTCATCTCTTATTATCACCTTTGTTACTACATAAGGAGTGTCTCAGGACACAAAAACCTCAATACTTGACAGCTCCCCAGCTGCTAAATTATTGCCAGTTACTATTTGCAGGAAAGCCCTTCTTCGAGTAGATACTTGCTGCTCTTTCTGTAAAGCAAGACTCCAATCAGGAAAGGTTAATAGCTTGTGAAGTGCCTCCACTGAAGCTTTTCTTCTCTTGCATGGCAGGTGGAATTCTTGCCCTGCCATGGCTGGTGAATAGCTGGCAGATGCATTGCTTCATGCTGCACCCTACTCATGTTTTCCTTTCACTGGCACGCCATGGTACTTACAAAGGACTTTCTCTTACACACCAATACAAGTATCGTGTTTCCTTGAACAGTAACAAAGGTATCACATTTTTAAACTCCAGAAGCTCTAGCCAAGAAGATAATTGGTCTTTTGCAGTAGTTCTGGTCTGTGCTATAATTTGTAGTGATTATTTATTTGATAAATATTCCTCCTTCTTCAATCCATCATTGGCATCAAAAGGTCTGATCCTGCATTCTCGAAAAACCCACTCAAGATGATCTTGAAATCTGAACAGGACAAATGATTCCGGGGTTGGTGACAATGAAAAAAGCCCTTGTACCGATCAAGTCTATATGAGGGCGGGTAGCATTTTCTGATCTTCATGCACCAGTGCAGATATAGTTGTGTTAGCAGACGTGCAGAGAGAGAGTAGTCCCAAAAGGATCTAGAGTGCAAATAGTTAATGCTCTCCTTTGGTGGAAGGAATGTAGGACATCGGTTCTTAAGTCTAAATGATAATGTATTATAATTATTTTATAACAACCAGTGATCTTCTATGCAAATCCACTCTTCTGGAGTGTGAATAATGTAACTGTTCAAATGTTTTTCTCCCTTTTGTAGAAGTTAACTAGCTCTTTGAAAGATTTTCAGTGTGTAAAACACTCAGGGACAGCTCTGGCCACACGGCTGTTGTTTGTCACGGTGCTTGCTAGGTACAGAAAGCAGACCCCAGTCCTCCTCAAACACTTGGGTTGCTGACGTGTCTGCGAAAGAAGCTGGCCAAGACCAGTCAGCCATGGAGGAAATTTTCTACTTTCACTCCCATTATCAGAAAAGCTCTTTGATTGCCCTAGTTTATTTTCCCTGTGTTATATGCAACATCTGTAATCCCCTGTGGTATGGTACACTGTGGGGAGTGGGAACAGGAGGGACGAGCAAGAGCGAGTCTCCATAAGGTGGCTAGGAAGCCACGGGGTGATGCAATGGGGTTAAATCTCCACTGATATTTAGGTCTGATTTGCAATTTACACCCTCCGCTACCTGTGCCTTGAACTGTGGTGTATAATAAAGTCATGGAAAAAGGAGCTGTGTGTCCCTTAGGAAACACTTGCCATCATTGGTGGGACACAAAGAGTAGAACTTGGGCAGAGAAGAATAGGAAGGGACAGATGGCTTGTGGAGAAGAGGGGGCTGGTGTGCTGATCAATCTCTGCATGTCCAGCAAACTCTGCGCCGCAGGGAGGATTGATTTCAAATCCCGGTTCAGCAGTTATTTCAGGTTTGGGCAGGGCTGCACACTGGGATTTGGGGTATTGTACTCACTAGTGTGTGGTGGGCTTGGACCCAACATTAAGACTGGCTGTAACTATTCACTAACACTAACTAGAATGTTAGTAAACATAAATATCCTGCCTGTATGCATTTCTTCTGTTACTAAAGAAGTCATCATCTAAGGATATGTTCACATCAGGACTGCCATCAATTATGCTGGTGTCTTGATAACTCCATAATTAAAAATAAATTATGTTTGGTCCTTAATAGGACTAGTATTAAACTGAATGCCTGTTTAATCTCTGTTAAATCTGCCACAAAGAAATGACACCATGACAAGTGTGAATGAAAGATACCCTTTTCTCCCCCTCCCTGTTTCTAATTACACATGATGGCACTTGCAGTGTCCCTTGTGAATGCACAAAATTGGTGCAGCAGAGGAAATGCAAGCTTCCTTATGCTGCAGTCTGTTCATTAGCATCGATTTCTGAGGCACTGCCCCTAAGGATGAGAGGATAATTTCTTTTTTCAGGTTCTCATGATCCCAGCTTATAATAGACTATTAAAAATAACTTGTAAACCTCCATGTAAGTTCTGGAACAATGAGAGATTCAAGAAACTCCTTGTAACCCACCTTTCCATGAAGCATTAAAGCCCAGCTAACCACACCTACTTTGTGCCTGTCCTGTATGTACCACTTGTCTAAAGCTGTGCCTTTAGGCTGCAAATCCATTGTGGCAGGCATTCATCATCTGCTTGGCTTTCTGCTGCTTTTCTGTGGTGCCATTGACTTCAATATGAAAGCTGATACTACTACAGTAAAAATGCCATACTTCATATATGGAAAAAGCTGTCATAATAGCTGTCATAAGTTATAAGAGCTTGGTAAAGATTACATAGTTCAGAATTTTCTTTTTTCCCTTTTTTTCCCCTCCCGAGTTGTACTAGCTTTTGTGATATGGTGTAAAAACATCACTACCACCACGCTTACAAAGTCTTCACTATTATGAAAAATAGAAGCCTGATCAATTCATCTAACTGGCTTTGATCTGATTTGTACAGTTTCTTTTATTAACTTTGGGCACAGGAATAAATGCTGAGTATTGGTGAAAAGCGTGCAGATTTCCTGAAAGTTCAACGTTAATTATTATTACAAAAATTGCACCCAAGATACTTTCCTTGATTTGTTTTTTTGGTATCTTCCTCTTTTTAAAAAATGGCCATCTAAAGAAAGAATAAAATTTAAGCCCAACTAGCTTAAGTAACTAATCATAGTATGTGCATATTAATGGTAAAGACTGAGAAAACAAATCATAGATGAGCCCTAATTTGAATAGCTCTTCATCTGCATTACTCCAGTAACTACTTTTAGATAACATAAAAATTGACACAGTATTATGAAAGACTTCCTAACAAATGTGGAATGTATCGATAGGGACATTTTGTAACACAGTTTGCTCACTTTCCATTAACGCTGTAGTGGGAAGCTTGCTATCTCGTACCGTTTTGCTCTGAATTTTTGCTCCCTAAGAAACAGACAATAAACTTGGCGACGTGTTTTTATGCAAGCTTTCCTCTTCATTTTTAAGCCTGGAATTCCATGTTTTGAAACTGTTCTCTGTTCCTTTATAAGCTTTATTCCAGATGCTGTGCAGGCAGGTTGGTTCACATCCCCAAGGTACCAAGTACAGAAAAAGACGGCTTCTTTGCCCATCTTGCTGAAGACAGACCTGCCTGTAGTCCGTGGCTTTCTGCCCAGCTCTGCTGGAACTGGCTGTTGCATCGCAAGGCTTGCCAAAATTTTGCACAATAACAAGCTCCAATCTACATAACACCTGGCCTGTACAAACCAGGTCATTATGAATTTGATCCAAGCTGTCATTCAAGTGGCTTTGTTATTCCCTTCTTAGGCTGAG
This sequence comes from Ciconia boyciana, assembly GCF_034638445.1. Classification (NCBI taxonomy): domain Eukaryota; kingdom Metazoa; phylum Chordata; class Aves; order Ciconiiformes; family Ciconiidae; genus Ciconia; species Ciconia boyciana. Next base: position 7,701,796 of record NC_132943.1, on the reverse strand, counting down.
CCAGTCATCCATAAGCAAGAACTGGCTTAACGCTTCCAGTACTCGCAGTACTTGGGTACCAGTTTTCTTTCTTTGAGCCCCACAAAGCAGGCGAGATCCATGTAACAAGAGGATCACAAATAGCAGAAACAAGAGGAAACAACAAGTGATCTGGGCTAAAAAACAGCCTAACAGGTTACCCTGAGTTCCAAGCTCCTTCATGCTTTGCATTTGTGCTTTTATTTTCCTGTTGCTGCTTCTTGGTCTCTTACATCAGCTTTTCTACTCAAATTGAGAAAAGCAGGTTTATTTCATGTATTTCCTACCTGTTGACTCCATATTTATTTCCTACGCATCTTTTAGGTATATATAGTCCTTCATAAAGATTTTGAGGAAAACTAAAGTCTCAAGGAAGAGAATCAAAGCCAAAATGTGTGGGCTGAAGGGAGCTGGCACTCAGCTGGCTGTAGGACAGCGAGGACTCTTCTCTCGCCCTCTTGTGCCGCCTCTTCTTTTCATCAGTGCTGCTCTTGGGGCTGCGGGGGGGACTTCAGGCTCCCATACCCAGGCGCTAGATTAGCTGCATTAATGCAAACTCTGCATCGGCAAATTAAGCTAAGACTTGCAGCGATGCAGTTTCCCAGATGCTTCAACTCCAGATTAACCGTGGGGTGCAAAATGCAGCTATTCTCGGCAGAGGACAGCGCGAGGGCTGTAAGAAGGGAAACAGAGCGTAACTGCCTGTACAGGGCCAGTCAGGAAAAAAAGAAGCGTTGCTTGTGAAAAACTCCTGATGTTTCAAGAGGTGTTTTCCATTCTGTTACAGACAAAAATGAGACCTTTTAAAACTTTTCAATGGAAGGAAGAAGCAGGCAGCAGAGAAGCGAAGCTGGGGCGGGTGCAGCCCTGGTGGGTGCCTTCTGCCACTCGCTGTTGGGCATTTGGGGCAGGGCTCTCTGGCCTGAGAAACATCCGAGAGAAAACCTTTTAAAAACAAATCAGCTTTGACAAATGTAAGTCTTCTCACAAAACTTAGTTTAGAACATTCCTGACCAGCTCAAGTGCAATCTCTGGTGGACTTCCCCAGTAAACTTCCAGGATGATGCCTAAATAATTCCCGAGAGATGGGCAGGACTGAATCTGGAGGCAGGAAGCTTGTGTTTCAATCTCCGGACGGATTTCATGCCTTACGATAAATATCATCCCGTCTCTCTGCCTTAATTTCTTCTCTGCTTCTTCTTGCCTTTGTAAGACATAAGCTGTCTGAGGCAGGAACACTTGTTTGTCGTACGGTACCTAGCACACCGAAGTTCTGGTTTCATTTGGGATCTGTAGATGCTATGGTGAGGTGAACAATCCTGGCATTAGGATTTACCAATATTTAATATTTCTGTAAAGAAAAAATAAGATGAGGAACATGAATGGCACAACTGTGTCCATTCAAACATTATATACATTGTTCTTGTTGAATGGAAAACATCTGGTGAGCTAATTTTTGGAGCCTGAATAGGTTCTCCCCGGGGCACAGTGTTAGCACAAAGGTCAGGTATTTGTCTTAAAGGGCCTGATTGTCATATTTTTATACCAGCTTCATGTCAGTGGAGTTATTTCTCATTCTCAGTAGTCATAATTAGTTTCACACTCCACATAGTGTGAGAACGAACCTTCTTTAACAACGCAGAAGAAAGAACTGTGTGAAAAGCTGGAATAAATATTGTAGTGATTTCATTGTGCGTACAGTCACCTGGTACTTGCTAAGTTGGATATATGCATTAATTTTGCCTGAGTAACACCTAAACTTACTGACTGGGTATATAAAAAAAAAAAAAAGTAGGTTGCATTGAATAACGCCTAGTTGAATTAGGTAAACTAAACTGAGATCATTCACTTCATGTATTTAAAAAGTGATGGATTCAGCACCCACCCTGCCTCCCTGTCCTGCAATCAATAAATATTCCCTCCTTAATCGAGGACTTCAGCCAGTTTGGTGATCTCTTGCACTAATTAAATTCCTGAAAATATGACTTAGATGACTTTGAAAGTCAATGGGACTAACGCTCCGTGGGCAAAGCTTGTAGAGAGCGTATTAGTGATTATCTGGGGTTGTTGTGGAAGTACTGGAAGCATCCTCAACACGGCACAGGGAACGGGATTAGAAGGTGGGTGGAAAGTGCAGTATCGGGAATTTGGTGTGGGCTAAATATACAACTGAAACTCAGTATTGGCTAATTTTGCAGAGCCACTGCGTATTTAATAAGATACGTAGAAAACCCAGTCTCCCTCTGTCTCACAGCTCTAGGCGATGCCTTTCCACGGGCTTTTAAACCTCCACGGGGTCTGGAGCTGCGTACGGCTTTCGGCCCAGGCGCTGAGGGCGAAGCCGGAGCCACCCTGGCGAGGGCGCGGGCGCGGGCGAGGGCGCGGGCCAGGGCGCGGGCACTGCCGAGCCCGCCGGCGCCGGGGGAACCCGCCCGGTTCAGCCGAGCCAGCCCCGCCGAGCTCCCGCCCCGCCGTCGGGCCCGCCGTGCGCCGGCGGACCCCGGCCCGAGGCGAGGCGAGGCGAGGCGAGGCGGGGCGTCCCGTCCCGCCCCAGCGCCGCCGCCGCCGCGGCGCGGAGCCGCCCGCAGAGGGCGTCAGACGGCGCCGGTTCCTCCGCCGGAGCGGAGCCCTCGCGGCGGTGCCGGGATGGGCGGGCGGCTGCCGCCGAGCCTCCATCTTCGCTCCGCCCGCGGCAGCGCGCCGCCGCGCCCCTCCGCGCCGCGGGGCTGAGCGGGTGAGTGCGCGCCCCTCCCGCGGGAGCGGCCGGCGCCGCCCCAGCGCCCGCCCGGGCTCGCCCGCGGCGCCGGCACCGGCCCCGGCCCCGCAGACCTCCCCGCCGCAGCGGACCGCCTCGGGCTCGATGTCGCGCCCCGGGCTGCGAGGAGGTGCGGCCGCCCCGGTGCCGGGGGAGCGGGTGGGTCCGGGGGCCCGGGCGCGGGTGGACGGAAGGCGGGGGGACGGTGCCCGGCGGACGGTGCCCGGCGGACGGTGCCCGGCGGGTCGCGCCGCGCGGGAGAAGTTGCTGTGGTTTTCGGGACCGCTCCGGCTGAAATTCCTCGGCTCGCTCCGGGGCGGGGGAGCCCCGCCGCCCGCAGCCGCCGGCCCCGGCTCCTCCGAGGCGGCCCGGCTGCTGCCCGGCGTGGGGAGCGCGGCTCCGCGGGAGGCGGCCGGGCTGCGGGGGCAGCGGGCGGCGGGCGGGGACGGCCCCGGGGCACCCTCGGCTCCGGGAAAGCGGTGAAGTTTTAATAGGTATTAGGCAGTTAGGGCAGCGCGCCGCCGCGTTATCGCCTGCTTGGGCTCGGCACGGTAACTGCTGCAAACTCCTGGCTGCTAAAGAGCTCTTCGAAGTAGCCCAGGCTCTGCTCGCAGGGCTGTCTCTTCTGGGGCTTGTGCTTTTTGCCATGCCGGATGGCTTATAAAATCACACTTTTTCACCCACCCACCCTCAGTCACGGTATTGAAATGTGTTTGAGTCGTCTTTTTCCCTCCATTGATTCTCCAGCCGGTGATTTTAAGTAAGGCACTCTAATATGCTTCTTCCTTGTACCATTCGTTACTTTGAACGTTCGTTCTTAATTTGTCGTGCGTGTCCTTTTATTTATTTTGTGTATTGCTATTCGTTCAAGGTCAAACCGTATAGAGTTTGGACTTTATTTGCGTGAAGATATGAATGAGGACTAGCTCTAGACGTGTTCCTTCCCTCCTCCTCTCTCCCTCCCTCCCACTCGTGTGCCTGCCTGAGCATTTCTGGAGAAGGCTTTTAAAAGAATAGATGAGGGTCATAAAAGTACCTGCTGACCGCTGCCTCCAGCTCTTTTGTATAATTGAAATATATTGTTTAATTCCTCTAATAGAAACAAAAAAACAGCTTAAAGAATTGATTTCCTGAGAATGTAATCTTTGAAAGAAGTTGTGCAGGGGATGTCTTCATTGTCTGTGCGGGTGAGTGGGATAATGTACCTGTGAGAACTAGGTAGCACTGAAAGTACGTGAGAGAGGACGTGGTGACTGAGCGCGCTGCTGTTTCTTGTGCCTTGTGTCACGCAGGTGCCTTGCGTGGGTGTTCAACTTGCATCATAAAATCTTTAAGGAAACTGATTAAAAAAAGTGGTGAACTCTTTAGGTTCTGGAAGGATTTCAGTGGACCTTAAGTAATGTCTTGTCAAAGATGAAAGAGATGGCATTAAAGTAACGTGCTTGAGTACAGGGATCCTTCTCAAGGAAGATGGGCACGGGTACGTCAGGGTGTGTGATGTGTGTGTGGCGCTGCCTGTTGGCTTGGCTGGTTCGCGGGGGTGTGACCAGCTCAAAATGCATAACATCACGTCTTTGCGGGAGTAGGCTCTTGGTGTTAAGTGCCAAATTTTCCTAAGGATGGAAGCGGAGAGGTTCTGTGCCTGCCTGTACCTTACACATTTGCCGGTTGGTTTTAGAGCATTGTGGAAGTTACTGCTTTAACTGATGCGAACATCAACAAGAGGAGCAATGATCCTGCTGTAAGTCGTGACAGTTTTGCTACTTGCTTTGGTGGGACTGGGTAAAGTTTCATTGTTGATTATTACAAAAAGTATTTAGACGCTTCTCAGCAAAGCCTTTTCTGCAAAATTGGGGAAGAGCAGGAGGTTGTACATTCTTGCTTTTTTGCCTTGGTTCTTTGAGGGGAAGCTGTGTCTACTCATCTTCATACATGAAAACAGAGATTTTTTTTTCTGACCATAGCATTTAAAAGCATTTTCTGAAGAATCAGAAATTAATACCACTCATTAGTAAGCTTCTCTTCTGCTTTGCCATGATGGTGTTTCAGAGATCCCATTTCACTCTGGTAACGGAAGACCAGAAGAGCTGTTGAGCTCCATCTGTATGCATTAGGGTAGGTGATTGATTTGTACCCTGGGGCCATATTATCTGCTATTTCATTACTTCTGGATCAGTAATGATATTCAGGAAAACTGTATTTGTAGGGACTGCTTTCTAGGGACGTCTCTTCACTAGAAAGCCTTACCGATAAGGATCGCACTGATGCGTGTTTGCTGACACGCTGCTCTGGTAGGAGGCACTCAGGCTGCTGCTTTTACCTGCCTTTGATGGCACAAAAGTTCTGAGGTTTGCGAGTAAGAAGTGGGGATTCCCACGGGTCTCCTTGCACTTCAATATAATTTGTGGTTTTTTTTTTTTCCCTAACCAGTATTCAGTCTCTGACGTCTTGCCCTCAGACAGATGAGCAGAGCTCTCGTGCCTGTTTTAGTTACTTGCTCCTTTTGTATTTGGGCACAGCAGCAACTATCCCAGTGGCTGGTAACAGAGGAGAGCACATGAGGAGCCTGAGCTGGAGCGGGTGCAACATGCCAGATGCTGCGGGTACCCTGTGCCAAGCTCGCTGCTGAATAACAGCACAAAGGTAGCGACGTGAAAGTGGTTTTGGGGAGTGGAAAAAACAGGTGGTGGTTGCACTTCGGAAGCTTTTGATTCCCCGTTCCTGTTGGTAGGTGGGCAGGAGGGTCGTGGTGGAAGATGTGCTGTGATGTGAATGGTCCTGTCAAGGTGTCCAAGGCAACTAAGCTCGTCTGGCTGCACAGGCTGTAAGCAGAATGGGATAAGAAAATAAAAACAAAAACAAAACCAAAAAACCCCTGAGTTGACAGCGCTGCGCCAACAGCGTGAATACCTGTGCCTGTTCTGCTTCCCTGCCCTGCAATGCTGCTTGCACCCACATACATTAAACCGAAAGGGATTATGAAAGCTGAGCAGATGCTGTTGCAGATTAAAGAGGTGATGGAAATGCCTGCAGGGCAGGGGGTTGTTCAGGGAGGTAAGTTCTCCATTCTCTGTTAGAGGTATATGCTGTGCTTTAATGGTGGGTGCTGTGCCGGGGCTCGATGCTGGCGATGGGCTGGATGGGGGGAAAGCAGAAACCTGTCTGCTCGAGCTGCCTGATACGAAGGCGGTTCTGGGAACTTCTTGGGGCATTTTGTAGGTGAGGGGAACTGTCCTGCTGGACTGCCTCGAAGTGTATTCAAAAAGTAGGTGTCTAGGTTGTCAGTTGTGAGGAACTTCCTTGAATCTTGAGGGTTTATGTTTCAGTATTGCCTGGCAATAGCGAAATGGTGAGACAAAATACTGAAATGGTGAGACAAAAGCATCGTTTTCACAAAACGCAGCTGCTTTGTTGTTTATTAACACAATAGAAAATGAAAAATTGTCTTGTCCTGGCCGTGGTTCAGAGGCTCCCGTGTAACCAGTGCGGCTGAAGAAAGGGAGTGCTGCTGCGACTGTCTAGGGGCGAGAGCTTATGTGGCTTGCCTGTAAACAAGGGATGTTTAGAAGCTACGGATGGGCTGTCTGGCCTCGTTATAATTGAGTTTCATGATACGACGGAATCGAACTTCCTGGCCAAAAATCTCTGTGCTGTCATGGTGCGTTGCTCGCTGTGTTCTGGGTCCTCCCATGCCATGAGGTTTTGCCCACATGTCACTCCAGCTCTTTGCCTGAGCTTTGAAAATCTTAATTTATTACTGAGATAGCATTCCAGATATTGGTAAAGCTACCTTTTCTGTTATTTGCCCCAAGATCATGTAAAGTAAAGTAAACGGGAGGGTGTGCTGTGAAATGGAGGTGTGATTGCCAGGCGAGGCCCGGACGGTGCCGACGGATGCTGAACCTGGGGTGCTCCTGCTGGAAGCCCTGCATCCCACCACATCCAAAGCTGCTTCCAGGGTGGTGATGAAGTGGGTGCTGTGGTAGGGGAAACAGATAAAGCACCGCAGGCAAAATAAAGTACTGTTAATTGAAAAAAAAAAAAAAAAATCCCAGGGATTTGTGCCAGAGGATAAAAAAGTTGTGTGTGTCATTTCAAACCAAGAACTCTGCAAGGAAGGCAGGTTTCTCTGCTCGCTCTGTGAGTCTGCAGAGGTCCAGCCTGAGTCACTGATGAACTGTCCTGCCTTATTTCTATGTCTAAGCACAAGTGCTCGTTGTCTGCAGTCTTGTTTTGAACATGAGAACCAACAAATACTGTGCTTTGGACTAGCAAGCTTACCATAAACATGCTGGTAATGCTATTTCTGCTTTGAATAGCTCCTTATTGAGTCATCTTTAGGCATTCCTTTGTACTTCTGCTGTATTTAGCTTAAGCACTTGAGTACTTGGACATGCTGCATCATTTTTGTTGGGAATGCTTTTAGTTGCACTTCCTTTCTATTATGTTTTTTATTTATTAAGCTTTTATTCTGACTGAAACAAGATCTGCTAATTTTTTGGCGAAAGCTTTTTGGTTGCTTCTCTCTCTTCTGTTGAGTCTCATCTAGCTAATGCTCATATTTGAGGTCTGAAAATAAGGTAGCTACTTTAAAAGGCTTTTTTTTTTTTTTTTTCACCTGCACTCACATAGCAGGCAGCTATTTTGAGAAAGCGTATGAAATGGGTGAGGGAAGAGAGATTCAAGGACCACCGAGAAAGCAAAGAAAAAACTGTATTAATGATGTAGTAAATTCTACCTGCCTAAGCTGTCTTCATCTTACCCGGTGGATTTTGCCTCCCTGTACTTGCCCGCCTGTTACAACGCTGTCCCCTTTGCTTAGGGTTGGAAACTGGCCCTCTGTGGGACTGCTGAGCGGAGCCAGAATGTGTGTGTGTGATGTATGGTGTCCACGCACGTGCAGGGCAGGCGCTAGCGGAGAGGGAATAACGTGCAAGATAATCGGCGGTCCGATACCTGCAGCGGCTCCAATGTCCCTTGGTGATGCAGACTGCCCGTTGATAAAGGCAGAGCCTGTAAACCTGGTTGTAGAGCAGTAAAGTAGGAAAGTATTTCAGCTGAGGTGACGTGACCTGAAAGGGTAGTATGAACAAGGAGAGAGGGAAAATAAATGGTTTTATAAAAGAAATGAACATTTAAAACTACTTAAAAACTACTAGAAAGTGGAGAAATAGTCACTCCTGGCTCTGTTGCTGAAATAGAAAATCTAAGTGTTTCTGCAGAAAAGGGATATTCTGGTAGTGAATAGTGGGTATTTTTGAAAAGTTGGAGATAGTCTAAATTAACATGGCAAAATTCTGGTCCCAGCCTGGCTCAGAGCGAGGGGGGACTCCTGTCTGTCTGCAGGTTGCTAAGAATGGACAGAAAGACGTTACGTGACATTTGGCTCTTTTGGACTGGCATAGCCTTCCAAAAGAAAGATCAAATGAAACAATCTCTTCAGTTGTTAGGTATAATTGGGGCTGTTTCTGATCCATCTCCCACAATAGCTCATAATTCCTATTGGTGTTGTTTCAGCACATGGTGAGAGCAGCGTGGGCTTCTGTCTGCTGTGTTTTGAACAGGAGATTGTGGAGAGTGGAACTTGCCAGAGCAGAGTTTGTAGGATATATCAATATATATATTTAAAAAAGTGGTGGTTTTTTTTTATACATGTATAACAGGAGAGTGATATTCCGTCTCTAGACAGAAGTTTTTTTCTTTGCCTAGGCACCTATTCTTACTGAATTGCTGGGTTTTCATTGCAAAATTGGTGTCAGCAGACAGTAGAGAGCAGAGGAGTGAGGCTGAGGGTACTGCGATATGGGGGTAATGACTGCTGGGCATTAACGTATGCCTTCTGAGATACTTAGAAAACTGTAGGCTGCAAATATTTAAGATTCTGTAATTAATTTCAGATATCTGTAGTAAACAAAATATACAGCTTTAGTAGCGGCAAGAGCAGTGAAGTCTGTGATTGCAACTATCTCAAGCAATGATGTCCAGTTTATGCAGCATCAGTTTTTATTGTGTGGTATTCGCTCATGAAAGAGAAAACTTGGGTGGTGGGAGGCTTGACAGATATGGCAAACATTATTTTACAAAACCATCCCAACAGAAACACAGTAGGATTTCTTCTTGTGTTTTGTTTTGGTGGGTTTTTTTTTTTTGTGTGTGTGTGTCTTGTTTTGCTACTTAAAAATTCAGCTGTGCTCCATCCTGTGAAATGTTTTAAAACTGTCAGGAAAATAAACTGTCCTGTGTAGGAATATGTATTGAATTATATTACAGTTGTTAATAAAACAGAGAATACGCCCACAGCAAAAAATGTAATGGATGGAAGAGCGACCTGAAGATGTAGCACAATAAAGGTGAGTGCAATTCAGCTGTTAATGAATGGGATTAAAACTGGTGTTTATGAGCACAGGAGGCTTTCCACTGGGACGGAGTCTGTTTTGTGGCTGGCTTTTTGTCCCCAGTGGGTTGAAACAGAGCTCTCTTCCAGAGCCTTTCTGAAGCTCAGCACGGATGATTTGTATTCTCCTGGAGAGTAATTTGTCAGGAGATGAACGGCAATATGCTCTGTTTGCTGGAACAGCAGAGACAAGTCCAGTTAAAGGCTTATTTTTTGGGGTAAAGTAATTTTTAAACTTTCCATCAAAAGAAGTCATAAATACCTGTGCTTGGCCTAGATTTTTTCCATCTCGAGTACTTTAGTGGCAAGTTCAGGTGCTGCATAAAACAGAGAGACCCAGAGCTTCCAGTTGGGGAGGACACAACTTGGTCCGCAGAGAGCTTATTGCTAGGGAAAGGTCACCGTTTTAGAAGTAGTAAAATGATTTGGGAACTTGATAAATTTTGTCTAAACATTGCAGGATTTCATTATAGTATTTTTAAGTAAAACTTTGATTCAAAATGGAAATTGAAACAAAATAAGGAAAAGGTTAAACTTCCCCGAAATGAAGAGGTCATTTTTCTGGAATAAAACTTGGCCGCCTCTAAATGAAAGCTTTAGTGTTGCTTTCTAGCAGAAGCAAGAAAGAAAATAAGCATTCAGTTCTAGTTCAGTTCTTATTTTGGGAAGGGAGGTGGGTTTTTTTTTTTCCTTTTCTTTTTTTCCTCCCAGTTTGTCCATTGAACAGAAAAGCCCGTTAATCTCCAGGTCCAACTCTGGGAGCGTTGAGGATTGCTGTCTTCCTGTTACTGGTGCTTTGGTGTTAAGCTGGGAATGATTCTCTCCTCATCTTCTCCAGTATCACATCTAAGTCAGGTATTAAAAACATACATTTGACAGAGTAGTTCTCGAATAAGTTATCTTCTGAGGCTTTTGTTAAAACTTCTCAGTTCTAGATGATGCTCTGGTTCATTTGTTGTATCCCTGGAGCTTGGGGCTGGAATTTGGTAAGGAAGGATTTCTTTGCAGAGGCTGCTGCAGTACCTTATTAATTTGTCTTGTTTTGCTGAACACAGAGAGATGTGAAATGAGTCCGAGATGTTTGGTCAGTGTACTGAAATGATAAAGAAAACATGGACTGGGACAATGCCCTGCACTGAAGCTAACCTGGTGGAAGAATGAGCAAATATAGAGTAGCTTTACAAGTTGACAGGGAGCGGTGAGATAAATGTGTGGTTTATAGAAAGGAAACAGTAGAATGTGTTTAAAATAACAGAAAATTGCTCGTACTAGGAATTTTGCAAAGATGACAGAAATTTGGTATTAGGACCGGGGAAAAGGAGATGTGTGAGTGACAACCAGGAGATGGTTGCAATTTGTAACGGAGATGCGATATGATGGGAAGGAGTTTTGGTGAGTGCAAACGAGAAAGAGGAGAGGCAAACAAGTGAGCTGGTGTCGAGAAACAGATTTGGACGGCAAATGTGTTCAGAAAACAAATGGGTTGAAGCCTCTGAATGACAAGGAGAGAAGAAAAGACATGAAAAAGAGACGTGATGCAGCTTCGATTTTAGTGAGCTGCAACAAAAAGAGGATGTTTTGTGTCACTCTGACCATGATGGAAATAGGAACTAGAAAGGAGAGGAGAAACTTTAATGAACAAACAAGATGGAGACAGAAATGATGGAGGCATGTCAAGATTTGTTTTTTTTCCCTTAAAATAAAAAAACCCTACTCCCACCCTTCCAAAAGCCAAGCCACCCCCCCTTCATTTTATATATTTGGCTACATATATCATGTCAAATTTGTTTGATATATCTGCTTATATCATGTCTAATTTTGGCAGGAAGTATAACACTAATTACATTTACTGTCAAGTTGATTGCCTCTTCCCTGCACAGCGCTAACTGAGCCTGGCTCGCGCTCTGTTTAAGTAGGTACAACTTTTTCCCTGGCTATTTGGAAGAGTCTCGGCTGTGGAATACCCTTTCTCTGGGTCTAGAGAAATATTAGCTTGTCAGTCTTCCAGATGAGCTGTAACGACTTTCGTATCAGGAAAGGTTTAATGCAGAAAGGTATTGATGGGCTGGAATGATAAGATTTGACTTTTTGTTTGAGAGAGATTGGGAGGGGTTTTTTGGAGGGGTGCGAGGTATTTGGCACCTTGTAAAAGGTGGCATATGTTAATTATACTTTGAAAAGAAAGTGGAAGATGCCTTCATGGGTCAGTTCTGAAAATGACATGCTTTCTTGGTCTTCCAGGTATCAGCCTCTATATTTGGCAGTTTAAAAATACAAATTAGATGAAGACAACAAAGAATAAGTCTATTATTTTGATTCAGGGATGCTCCTTATGAATATTCCTGAAAGAGGCAGGAGGGAAGCTAAGTAAATAATTTGGTGGAGAAGAAGGGGGGCAGGAAGGCTGAGTGGGGAGTGGTGTTAGCAGGAATAAAGAAAATGGAACTTAGCACTGTGGCTTCACTGAAAATAGTCATAGCAGGAGTCATCCTCCTGCAGAGGGTGATGAGGGGGAATGCAGTGTGGGATGCAAAAGTTTGAAAATGCTTTCATAGCTGCATAAAGTGATTTGCCAAAATACCTCTGGAAGGCAGAACATCTAAACTGAAGTGATTTGGAAGGGCAGGCAGAATTTGGGAAGCAACTGATCCTGCAGAGGTGCACATTTGGAGGTGAAAACTTTGGGAATTACTTTTCCAAAATTGACTCCGATTTGAGGTTAGGATGAACGCCTATCTGCCTTTAGGAAGACACAAATAGTTACTATTTTCTGCTAAACTTGAAAAGAAAAATCTGAATAACACTACTGGGACTGAGAGCTACAGGTCAGAAACTTTGAATAGCAGCATTAATTGCTCCCTTTAAAGGATATAAAGGATCAGAGTCTTTAAGGGCTTGTCTAAAGATGAGAGCAATATTAATGCCAGTAAGTGATGATACAGCAAGACTCAAAAAGGCGGGGGGAGGTTTTTTCCTTGTTACTCCAAAATAAGACCAACATACTAGTGACTCAGGTGTTAACTGTTGGAAGTATTGCAGCATTACTTCAGTCGTGTGCTGTGTTTAATACTTTCTGTTCCATTGCCACTGATGTACAGGATCAAGCTTCAAGAAATATTAGCAGCAGGAGTAGATGTTGCAGTGCGTCACTGGATTGCCTTGGGTCGTCCACTGTAGAGATCTTTTTTCTAATTTCTTAAAATTTCACTAAGTCTCTGCTAAATTGTTATTGCAGCCTTTCGGTAAATGATGCCACACTTGATTTTCCATCCTTGCCATCTTCAGGTTTGCATCTTTGTGTTTGCAAGTTATGCTCCGTTCTCTTAGCCGATGTTTTAATGTTACTGACTCCTGTTAAAAAGATATGGTGGCTTAGAATATGTGAACTATCCTATGTGTGCTCCTACCGTATTGCTGAGCTCTTGTCGTTAGTTCAGGCTATATTGGAAAAAGGCAAATATTGAGGGAATCAGTGATACATGATAGAACTTGCAGTTGGAAGGGATTATGGTGTTTCATTGTGGCAATAATTTTTAAGAAACGTGGATTTCCACAGCTGCCTGTAAGATTCTGTATAATGATAATGAAGCGATTTCTGCATCCTTGTCTCTCTAAGGTATTCAGAAGAATTCTTGCATGCTTATTCATGCAAGCAAGGGTTTTGGAAATCAGAAGTTTCCCAGTGTTGCAGAAACAAATAAAAAGCTTTGTTATGTCTACAGTTAAGTTTGCAAAAGAATCTTCATTGTAAAGGCATGTGATGCTAAAAAAGTTGTTGAGCTTTCCTCACTCCTGAGATGCTTTCACTACTCTTTGCCTCCCTCGCTGTGTCCTTTAGGAAAAATCCTCTTGTCTCTAGAGAATGAGGAGAGTTGTGGAGGAAGTATCATAATTTGCAAACAAGAATGTTTTTTAAATATCTAGATTGGTTTAACTTCATAGCCACAGGTGGTGGATTTTTTTTTTCTCCTGTGATTTCAGATATGCTTGCTGATGATCTGTGGAAAATGATTTAGATTTGGCTTTTTCAGTTAAAAAAAAAAAGTACTTGCCTGCTGACTGCTTTTTAGGCTAAGTTACTAGGAGCTTGCCTTCACTGGAATAGTTTTTAGAGTTTGTAAGAAAATCCTGTTGGACTATGTAATGATGTGTTTGGATTAAGTTTCCTCCCTATTGCACATTCTACAGGAAAATGTATTTTCTGTTAGTCTGGTAGATAGTTGTATAGGATAGATTTTGTTTGCCTTTGAAACAGCAGAAGTCTCCTAGGCAATTCTATTAAATTCCAGATAATTCGAGGGAGGGAAGGGAGGGAGCGTGCCTCCTTCCCTTTCCCTACCCAACCGGCGGCTCCTCAGGCTGGGCTCGGGTGAAATGTATGTGAAGCTGATGGAAGTAGCTAAGAAACTTTTGATGCTGATCATCTTGGATGATGTGTGGTAAGCAAAACATGAGGTTGCATACTAAAGAAGGTTAAAAACTTGTTTCCAAAGAAAAATACTTCAAACTCTAGCAATATACCCCTAGACTACATAAGTGATCTTGATTTTTGCATTTTTATGTTTATCTGTTAGTAGTTACTTGAGTTCTGTAATGATGGTGTGGGCTTGCTTATTGGATCAAATAAGAATGAAGAAGGGAAACACTTAAGCTTGAGCTCAACTTTAAATACTTGAGGTATTTCGTTATAGTAAGCATATTTTATAAATTTTAGCTGATGTTTGGCAGCGTCAAGACTTATATGCTCAGGATGGATAGTGAAGACCCCATTAGGCAGGTGTTCAAGATTTGATGTTCTCACTGTAGACCGAATTTTTGTACTAACAATATCTGCAATTACACATTATAGAAAATATTTGCATTTTTTGTGGATTCAAATCCCCAAAAATAAATAGTTGCAGGTTGAAGTACTGGCAGTCTGGCAGTGTATTTAAGTTTGCTCTGTAGATTACTACTACATTTGTTTGCTGTCTGGGGATGCTGCTAGCAGAGCTAAAAAACCTCTGAGCTGATCGTTATCAAGCTTTTAAAAGGGGTAGCGAAGTATGAGTGTCAAATTCTGTCTGAAATCTGAATATCTATTTTTTAATGTGAACTTACCTAAAACTTTGAAAAATAATACAGGAACTAATGTCTGACCTTGTAATTAAAACTTCACTAGTTTTTTAGGTGTTAGTTTTGTCAAGATACTTTTGCAGTGTAATGCTCTTGGTGGCAGAGCTTTTTGTATTCTCCTCGACGGCTAAATGATTAATGGTCTCAACACTGCCTTCTGGATCACCTTGTAAGAGGTCTCCTTCATCAATCTGGCAAGGGGATTGTATGGCAGTTTGCACCCTAATTACAGTCCCCAGCTGGGGATGTGCTGCTTAACAGATTACTTGTAGCAGAAGTACAGTCGGCGCAGATATAGATGACCATGGAGCTGTTTGACACTCGGGTACAAAAATTAGATTTCCTTTCTAGAAAAAAAATCCACTTCATATAAACAGTGCAACAGATAAAAATGTTTAGCTGGAATTAACTCTGTAACTTAAAGGTTTAATAATAACACCGGTTCTGTGTTTCCCTGTTTTCATCTTTTCCCTTCCCTTCTCTTGCAGTCTTATAGACGAGGGCAGTATTGCAAAGCAGAAATTTTATTACCAATAGAAACATTAAGGTATTCCACAGGGCAAAACAAAAGTGATTCAAAAGGTGCTTATACAGATAATAAGTTTTAGCATTGAACAGTTTACCCAGAAGACAACAGATTATTTCTAGTGGTCTGTCATTACTGTTGGCCTTTTTTCTGGCTCATTTGTGGTGTAATGCTGCTACTCAATTAAGATGTATTTCGGTAAAAACTATGAACGACAACTGCCCTGCTTCCACCGAGCATATTGCTAAGCATATATGTATGTGCCTATTGCTCAGTCTGACAAATATGAGCATGTTGCTGAGAAACAGCTTATTTAAGGACTAAGGCACGGAGGAAAACTTGCACAGCATCCAGTCAAACACAAAAGCAAAGTGCCAGTTTTGGTATTTGACAATGAGAGGATTTTGTGCTTTGGAAGGATGTAATTGCCAAGTCATTCTGCATATACGTATCAGCATTGTAGTAGTCAATATTGCCAAATCAGGTAACATCATGAATATCTTGGCAATCTGGAAAAAAATCTCATTTGTTTTTTTAATGATAAGCATTTATTTTCATGACTTTTTGAAAAATAATGTTAAAAAGTCTGAGGATCGTCTGGGCACTGATAACTTCCCACTGGGTGACATGTACTTGAAGGATAAAGGCAGTGAAAAGGGGTACCAGTAGACTTGAGGCTGGAGGTAGAAAATTTGCACTATTTGTGCTTATATCCTGAAGAACTAGAACGGCAGAATTGTAGGCATTAGTATTTGTGGTTAGGACAGTAGAAACCTTCAGTTGTGCAGTGGCTGCTGTGAAGGTGTGGATGTGTACGTTTGACTTTGTCTAACTTGAAAGAGGGGAAAAAGAAAAGTCAATGAAAAAGTAGTTGCATATACCTGACCTGTGTTGGAGTGCTATGGAATGGCAGCAAGTCTTGGGAGTCTTCTCGCTATCTGTGAGCTCAACTGTCTTGGAGTGTCAACGGGAGCTGATAGGCATGTTTAAGCAGGAGTTTATCACTGTCTTGTCCTAGGTTTGGAAGAAAATCTCCTCTGAAGTTTTTACTCCTAGAGATGGTCGGATAAGGGTTTGTTATGGTGCATTTACTCTTTCTGGGTTTCCTTCCCCAAGAGAAATGGAGGAATTGACCCTAGAGTTGTTATATTATCTGGAAATCACATGCACTGTATGGTGAAAACACTTCTGAGAGATCATTTGGAAGGTTCTGGTTTCTTTGACCCACATTTATGATCAGTTGAAACTCACAGCTTTCCGGTATTCTGGTTCCCTTTTTGCTCCTTTGGCTCCCATCAGAAGCGAGCAGTCCTTCCATGCCTCGTCCTCTCAGCTGAAAACTGAAGGCTGGCTGTTCAACTTCTCTTTACTGTCTTGTAAAAAGCAGATGCAGTGTTTCCTTCGTATCTGCCTTTCAGATGCAATAGCAACATGGCTTGGTGTTCATGTGAGCGTTCATCACTCTTCTGTTTGCAGAAGCAATTGCAAGCAAATGATCCCGGTCGTTGTTATTACTCATATTTTGTGTTTTTTTTCCAGTTCTGCGGCTTCAGCTCCATATATGAGCTGCTTTGACACGTCATGAAACAACACATCTCGGTCTGTAGTCGTGCATATTAATTGCCAAGTGAGGCACTGCCTCTTGCTGATCTTGGTTTTCCTTTGGTGGTTCTCTCAGGTTCTGTTTCAGGACAAATGCGTTGTAGGTACTCAAGAGGAAAACATTTTCTCCTATATTATTTGAGCAAATGGAAACCCTTTTTTACTCTGGCTGAAGACTTTGTCTTGGCTGCAAGCCTGAGAGATTTAAACATTTGCTGTTCCTTTTATTGTTCAAACCTGTGCAGCATATTTTAAGTGAGCGAGCAGTCTGTCAAGTTATTAGAAATCATTACTTTGCCACAGAGTTATTGAATGGATGTGAAAACAGGTGTTTGTCAGATTTTACCTTCTGGACTGAATATTTTTGATGTTTTGGGAACTTTTATCTGCAGTCAACCATTGTGCTTTGTGTAGGAGAAGGCTTGATTCAGATTATCTGAGCAACTGGGGAGCAGAGATGCGGTTCTGTGATTCATAATTGAAATTTAGCCTTTAGATTAACTTCATTAGTATGCTGTTGAACAAGGACAGGGTGTTAATAAAGGAAAAAAATCCTTCTGGGTTTGAGCACTGAGTGCCGCAACAGGTCGTTGCAGTTCATTATGAATTTTTTATTTTTGTTGTGACAGCATTATTTTTGATTTGACCATGCTCTTTTTGTCTTTATTCATCAAAACTGTACAAATATTTCTGTACGGAGAGAAATAGAGAAAGGGTTTCTCTAATGTGAGGTTGAACCCAAAATTCTAGTAAAGCCACGTTTATGAGCCATTCTAAGATTAAGAAAAGGAACTTTAGAAAGTAGACTTCAGTTTCCTTTCTAACTGATAATTTAGTGTAATGAGTGAAACCTTACTTGTATTCTTAAAACACGTGACACTTTCTGGGGAAGTAGAAACTTCACAATCTGTAGTCATTAGACAGTAGGCTTGTAAATGTTTGTAAACAATATACCTGTTTATCCTACTGAGATGAAAAATATTCATTTCTGGCTTCCATATTCTGATTACTTCGTAAATTCTTGATCTTGATTTTCATTGGTGTTTTTTTTGATCTGGATTTTCTTTAGGTCATAGTTCAGTAAAGCACTCACTAGCACTTGAGCGCATGTTTTGAAATCACTTGGACTTCAGGTAGCTTATTAAAGTTGACCTCTGTTCCCAGAGAGATGTGTTACTGTAATGCATTATATCATGTAATGCATTATATCAATGCATTTAGAATCTCTATCCTTTATCGGATGCAGGGGGAAACATAGTGACAAAGGATGAGGAAAAGGCTGAGGTACTCAATGCCTTCTTTGCCTTAGTCTTTAATAGTAAGACCAGTTGTTCTCTGGGTACCCAGCCCCCTGAGCTGGAAGACAGGGACGGGGAGCAGAATGAAGCCCCATAATGCAAAAGGAAATGGTTAGCGACCTGCTACACCACTTAGACACACACAGGCCTATGGGGTCAGATGGGGTCCACTCGAGGGTATTGAGGGACCTGGTGGATGTGCTCACCAAGCCGCTTTCAATCCTTTGTCAGCAGTCCTGGCTAACTGGGGAGGTCCCAGTTGACTGGAGGTTAGCAAATGTGACGCCCATCTACAAGAAGGGCCAGAAGGAGGATCTGGGGAACTAGGGGCCTGTCAGTCTGACCTCGGTACCGGGGAAGGTTATGGAGCAGATCATCCTGAGTGCCATCACACGGCACGTACAGGACAACCAGGTGATCAGGCCCAGTCAGCATGGGTTTATGAAAGGCAGGACCTGCTCAACTAACCTGATCTTCTATGACAAGGTGACCTGCTTAGTGGATGAGGAAGAGGCTGTGGATGTTGTTTACCTAGACTTTAGTAAAGCCTTTGACACCATTTCCTACAGCATTCTCCTGGAGAAAGTGGCTGCTCGTGGCTTGGATGGGCGTACGCTTCACTGGGTAAAAAAACTGGCTGGATATCTGGGCCCAAAGAGTTGTGGTGAACGGAGTTAAATCCAGTTGGCAGCCGGTCACAAGTGGTGTTCCACAGGGCTCAGTATTGGGGCCTGTTCTGTTTAATATCTTTATCAATGATCTGGACAAGGGGATCGAGTGCACCCTCAGTAAGTTTGCAGATGACACCAAGTTGTGTGGGAGTGTTGATCTGCTTGAGGGGAGGAAGGCTCTGCAGAGGGATCTGGACAGGCTGGATCGATGGGCTGAGGCCAACTGAATGAGGTTCAACAAGGCTAAGAGCCAGGTCCTGCACTTGGGTCACAACAACCCCGTGCAACTCTACAGGCTTGGGGAAGAGTGGCTGGAAAGCTGCCCAGCAGAGAAGGACCTGGGGGTGCTGGTTGACAGCCAGCTGAACATGAGCCAGCAGTGTGCCCAGGTGGCCAAGAAAGCCAATGGCATCCTGGCTTGTATCAGGAATAGTGTGGCCAGCAGGACTAGGGAAGTGATGGTCCCCCTGTACTTGGCACTGGTGAGGCTGCACCTCGAATACTGTGTTCAGTTTTGGGCCCCTCACTACAAGAAAGACATTGAGGTGCTGGAGCGTGTCCAGAGAAAGGCAATGAAGCTGGGGAAGGGTCTGGAGCACAAGGCTGATGGGGAGCGGCTGAGGGACCTGGGGTTGTTTAGCCTGGAGAAGTGGAGGCTGAGGGGAGACCTTATCGCTCTCTACAACTGCCTGAAAAGAGGTTGTAGAGAGGTGGGGGTCGGTCTCTTCTCCCAGGTAACAAGGGATAGGACGAGAGGAAATGGCCTCAAGTTGCGCCAGTGGAGGTTTAGACTGGATATTAGGAAATTTTACTTCCCTGAAAGGGTTGTGAAGCATTGGAACAGGCTGCCCAGGGAAGTGGTTGAGTTGCCATCCCTGGAAGTATTTAAAAGACGTTTGGATGAGGTGCTTATGGACATGGTGTAGTAGTGGTGGTCTTGGTTGTGTTAGGTTTCTGCTTGGACTTGATGATCTTAAAGGTCTTTTCCAATCTATACGATTCTATGATTCTGTGAACTGGGGTTGTTTAGCCTGGAGAAGCGGAGGCTGAGGGGAGTCCTTATTGCTCTCTACAACTGCCTGAAAGGAGGTTGTAGCGAGGTGGGGGTCGGTCTCTTCTCCCAAGTAGCAAGCGATAGGACAAGAGGAAATGGCCTCAAGTTGCACCAGGGAAGGTTTAGATTGGATATGAGGAACAATTTATTCACGGAAGGGGTTGTGAAGCATTGGAAGGGGCTGTGCAGGGAAGTGGTTGAGTCCCCATCCCCGGAGGTATTTAAAAGATGTGTAGATGTGGTGCTGAGGGACATGGTGTAGTGGTGGACTTGGCAGTGCTAGGTTTCTGGTTGGACTTGATCTTAAAGGTCTTTTCCAACCTAAATGATTGTATAATTCTATGTATATCTCACAGTAGCCCAGCATAGAAGGGAGTATTCAGACTTCTTCAGGTGGAATTTTCTTGCATGAAATAAAGGTTAATGTAGTTGAAATTAAAATGACTGTGCTGTAACTGTGAGGACAATGTTGTTGTTTTTTATTTTTTAGGCTGTTTTTGCATTTTTATACAATGTTTTGTATGCTTTGCATGGTGTTATGGAAGATTTTGATAGATTCTCATTTGTTAGTCATAGAGCAGTACTAAGAAAGTAAGTTCAAGAAAAAAAATCCTGTTACCAGAATGGAAAAGAAGATACTGGGGATTTTTGGTTCCTTCCCATCCTCACAGTTGCTCTTGATCTCCCTAAAACCTGTATCAGAATATTGTGAGTTGTCTGTATATATGCTCTTCAGTGGAGAGTTGTACACTTGATGTAATCCTCTGTGCTTTGAGGTGGCATGGCATCTGCTTCTGCAAGAAAGGCTTATGAATTTAGCTTTTTTTTTCTCTACATGCAGCCTTGAGGGAAGCACGGATTGCTGAACAACAGAGCAGGTTGGTGTCAAGTGCTTGAAAGGTTGGGAGCTGAGTTTGAACTCTTCACACCGAGTCTGTGTGGGCTTGAAGAAATTTAGCTCTGGGGAGCTTTGTGGCTTACTGCAGCTGAGAGTCTGGAGTAAATGCAGTGGTGATGTTGGAAAGTTTGGAAAAGAAAAATGAAGAGAAAAGCAGAAAGTGTTTGTTATAACATGAGTGGTGTGTTAGAGTCCTTGAGTATTTGTAAAAAGTGTCGATTGTGATCTCCTGACATATATGAATGGGATATGTGTTACACTTTTCCATAGGGTTTGGAGTGGGAGGGGGGACTTAAAAAATGCTGAAAGTTGTGACTGAGAAAAATTAGCTGTATGAGGCAGTTTAAGATATAAGGAGTTTAATAATTTCCATTGTTTCCTCCTATGTAAGAGCAGTCCTAACCAGCAGAAGTAGTACACATCCCAAAATGTCTTAATTCTCACAAAAAGCTATTGTTAGGAAAGCTTGACTTAAGATAGACTGCTAGACTGTGGGGGGGGAAACGTGAAAATTTTGCCATTGCTAGTTTCTAGCTTACTGCAACCACTTTGTGCAAGAAGTGAAATATGTGACCTCTTGTGACCTCTAGAAGGAACCAGGACCAAAAATATGAAATAAAAATAATTTTCAACTCTTTTTTCTTCCCCCCCCCCCCGGAAGACAAAATTTTGACTATTTGCTATGCCTTTGAGCAATACCCAGAGTATAAAATATTGTATTTAGTTTTTAAAAGGGAAGCCTAATCTGTAAAAGCTTGCATTTTTCTAAGAGAAAGCCATGCATAGAGAAAGAAGAGAGAGAAAAGGAAGTAAATTAAACAACTATGGAGTTCAGATAACATTTAACTATAATCTGATAGTACAAAGTTTGAATGATGAACTACCTACTCGAAGACCAAACGATAAACTTGGTCTCCCCGTAATCATTACCATTACACTCGATAGGTCGTGTGAGAGCAAGCACAGTTTGTGAAGATACTTGAATAGGGGACGATGGTGGCTTTGGTTCACTTAATGAAGTGGAGTTTCCAGTAGGAAAATAGTATGAGAGAAGTACAAAAAGAGTCTAAAGAGGTTGGGGGAAAAAAAAGTCATGTTTGCTTTTCAGGAAACCAGTGTTGATACTTTATTTCAGCAAGATGCTGTATACATGTAATAAATTCTGTGGGGATGCTCAGGAGTCAAATGTGCTCTCCAGTATTTTGTTTTGTATAATAGAGAACCTCCACGTTACCAACATTTTTCTGTTCATCCTGATCCTTAGGTTGGGAGCAATCTCCTGACCTTGGCAGCTCCAGTTGGGGAGTACGTTTAGCCTTTGCGTGCCCTGGAAAACTTACTGCTGGGTCACGGCTGCCCTCGCTCAATAGGTTTGCCACACTGAAAGAGAAGTGCTTGTTTTCGTCCAGATAACTCGAGATCATGCTTAATTCAAAACAGTTAAGGCAAAATGCAAACAGTCATTTACCTACAAAATTCAAAATAGTAAAATCACAGATGGAGAAATGAGAGAAAACCTTCACTTACTTGTACATTTACAAAGGTTAAACTGGAAAGGTTTGTCTACGTGATGTGCTGGAGCCTTTCTTGACATGGTGATGGTCGTGTGTCCTCTCTTCTTGTGTTCTTGATGCTTCCCATAGTGCTAACTGGGGAATTTTCATAAGTATGGTGGTGTTTATGGCCAGTCTCTCTTCTGAAGTCTGACAAAAGATGCAGACAAATTTAACCTTTTAACCGTAATCTAGATTATTTTTCTTATCCAGGGGTTAGTGTGACGAGTCATCTTAATTAAAATAGACAATGCTGTATTTCTTTGGAGATCCAAATGTATATAATTTCCTGTATTTAACTGACTACTTAATTACTCCTTGCCTCAATAAAAGGTAAAACTCTTCTCCTCTATCTCTTTGATGACCTGTTGACTAACT
Source organism: Ciconia boyciana (assembly GCF_034638445.1). Taxonomy (NCBI): domain Eukaryota; kingdom Metazoa; phylum Chordata; class Aves; order Ciconiiformes; family Ciconiidae; genus Ciconia; species Ciconia boyciana. The sequence goes on along the minus strand of NC_132943.1, from coordinate 7,679,534 downwards.
CCGTGTAAGGTGTCTCCTATGCTGAATCTCGTGTCATGCTGTCTAGTAACTAGAATACTAGATACAAATATTAAAATATGTGTTGCTCATTACTGGTCCTTGATTGAGACCGTGACATAATGACAGTTATCTGACTTGGTGTGACTGACCCTGTCCATATAACATCTAAGAATATTGTAATACATAGCTATCCTTATTATAATGAAAAATTATGGTAATAAAGTTGAGTTTCTGTAAGACAAATGTTTATGAAGTACAACCACAAGTGAAAACCTTTCACTGAGCTAACAGCTTCTCCCGTATGTTCTCAGTCTCTGCGTCCTTTTCCCCCTCGTTGCCTCTTTTCATGAACGCAGCCAAAAGAGGAAATGCAAAATGGGAAAACGTTGAAACCCACCAAAGTCAGTGTGAGGTTTCTTGTTGAGTTAAATGGGAATACAAAAGCTAGTGGTCTTGTATTTAGCTTTAAATAAATTTCCCACTGTATAGAAGCACTCTCTGGAAATAAACTGTTTCAGATACCTTCCTGTTCTCTAGTAACATAACAATATAGTCTGGAAGTCAACATACCTTGAAAGAATTTAAGCAAAATTGAAAAAGCTTGAATAGAGCTTTGAATAGAGTCTGCTTCCAGCTTTTAATATTATTATTTTGATATCCCAGGTTTTGATACTATTTTTTTTCTTGAGTAATTCACAGAATCACAGCCTGAGCTTTTAAAATACCTTCTCGCTTGTGGAAAGTATCTGGTAGGCTGTTTCTGTTGAAACAGAGCTTAATCTTTGGCTTCACTGATCCTCTCTTTTAGTCAGAGCTGTCACTTACTTCAGGTCAGTTCAAGCACACTATAAATCAGTACCTTCTTACTGGTCAATCAGTGATTGATTCAATTTTGCAGCACTCGAAGGCAGTCTTTTCTAGTTTAAAACTGAGTTAATGTGGCCTAAAAGGATTGAGCGCATAGCTGGGAGCTTGTGCGTTCTGGAGCCAAGACTGGTATTATTGGTTTGCAGTGTGGGCTTGGGCAAATAATTTTACATTTACAACATAGAAATACTTGTACTTGAGTCTTTCTCTCTCTCTCTTTTTTTCCTTTTTTTCTCCCCTGTGTTAAACTTGAGTTCTTTAAGGATCTGATATCTGACACCATGTTCAGAGTTGTTTAGCTTCCCTAGTATCTGGAAGTACTTAAAGATGGAAAATCATGCACCCTGGTGTGTGTCTCAGATGGAGATACATGTGCTAATGGAGCTTTAAAAAAAAAAAAAGGTATGTTTGCAAAGGCCTTTGACACCTTTGCAGAATGATTGAAAATCAGACCAAATGGACCTTTAAGATGTCTTCAAAAGTTTAATAGAATATTGATTTTTCTTTTGAAGGTATGGAAAGCCTTCATCCCATGCCATGTCCTGTCTACACCACAGCCCATAGATTGGAAACACTCAAATCCTTTGCGGTACTGAATAGTGGATAACAAGTGCATCGTGATGGGACTGAACTCTGTATGTTAGTATTAAAAAGCACTCGGGAGTGACTAAGTCCTCTGATGTGCGGTTTTGATTTTTGTGCCTTGTACTCTAGGAGAGTTGCTTTCTCACATATTGGTATTCCTGTGAAGAGAAGACCTATATGTATATACTTGTGTCTCTCTGGACTTCTAAGATAGCTCATGTATATATTGTGTAACCTTTCAATAATCAGTGAATGAGAAAGCACTGTTTGTGTGGAGGTGCAAAAAATTTCAGTTTATTAGTAAAAAAAGAAAAATCTCTTAAAAAAAATTCCACTTTTTCAAATGGAACAAAGTCTAGACTTTTATAATTGTTTCAAAATTAAGTATGCTTTTTAAGTAGTAGCAAGTTAAATCTATTTTCCTGTGGCAGATGAGACTACAAGGATAACTGATAGCAAATCAAAGGAAAGTAGGAATGAACTTTTATCCTCTTTCTTCTGTCCTGCTGTCTCTGGGCCTTCAGCTGTGGTATTCTCCTGCTTACTTTGAAATTACCCCAGTTAGGTTGGTCTGAAGTTATTGTTGCTATGAGGGAAATGAGGGAAATGTTTTTACCTTAGAACGTGTTTCATCTGACTAGCCTTGAAAGGTTTTTTTTTCAGCAGTAGTTCCATTTTCAAAAATACAGCCAGCATTATAGTGTGGGCAAGTAAGGAAATCAAAGAAATACATTTTCTGAGAGTATGCTGTATTTTTTTGCTTATCAGAATGCCTCTGAAATTCTGTTCTCTTGAAACAACAACAAGGAAACATTTCTGTTTTTCTGATTAGAGGAAAAAAAAGTGAAATATTCTGTCTGATCTGTGGAATGCATCTGTTGGATGGTTGGGCCCAAAGAGTTGTGGTGAATGAAGTGAAATCCAGTTGGTGGCCGGTCACAAGTGGTGTTCCACAGGGCTCAGTATTGGGGCCTGTTCTGTTTAATATCTTTATCAATGATCTGGACGAGGGGATCGAGTGCACCCTCAGTAAGTTTGCAGATGACACCAAGTTGGGTGGGAGTGTTGATCTGCTTGAGGGGAGGAAGGCTCTGCAGAGGGACCTGGACAGGCTGGATCGATGGGCTGAGGCCAATTGTATGAGGTTCAACAAGGCTAAGAGCCGGGTCCTGCGCTTGGGTCACAACAACCCCGTGCAACGCTACAGGCTTGGGGAAGAGTGGCTGGAAAGCTGCCTGGCAGAAAAGGACCTGGGGGTGCTGGTTGACAGCCGGCTGAATATGAGCCAGCAGTGTGCCCAGGTGGCCAAGAAAGCCAATGGCATCCTGGCTTGTATCAGGAAGAGCATGGCCAGGACTAGGGAAGGGATCGTGCCCCTGTACTCGGCACTGGTGAGGCCGCAGCTCGAATGCTGTGTTCAGTGTTGGGCCCCTCACTCCAAGAGAGACATTGAGGTGCTGGAGCGTGTCCAGAGAAGGGCAACGAAGCTGGTGAAGGGTCTGGAGCACAAGTCTTGTGAGGAGCGGCTGAGGGAACTGGAGTTGTTTAGCCTGGAGAAGCGGAGGCTGAGGGGAGACCTTATCGCTCTCTACAACTGCCTGACAGGAGGTTGTAGAGAGGTGGGGGTCGGTCTCTTCTCCCAGGTAACAAGCGATAGGACAAGAGGAAATGGCCTCAAGTTGCACCAGGAAAGGTTTAGATTGGATGTTAGGAACAATTTCTTCACAGAAAGGGTTGTGAAGCATTGGAAGGGGCTGCCCAGTGAAATGGTTGAGTCCCCATCCCTGGAGGTGTAGATGTGGTGCTGAGGGACATGGTGTAGTGGTGGACTTGGCAATGCTAGGCTTCTGGTTGGACTTGATGATCTTAAAGGTCTTTTCCACCCTAAATGATTCTGTGATTCTGTGAATATACCTGGAGCGATTCCAGTGCAGCGAGGGACGCTCTGGGTAATGAACAGATCAGAATCTTGCAAGGGAGGCTGCTCTTCGTGCATAGTGTTCAACAGAGTGACTCTAACTTATTTAGCTCTTTTATGCCTCAATATTCTGTATTTGCTGAAAAGTAATTGTTAGTGTTCTGTGTTGGGTTTGCTGCCGGTGTCACAAGTGACTGACTTGCTGAATCAGTGCTGCCTGAAGGAGCTTTGCTCTTTTTGCTGATCTAACATGGCACATACAGCCACATCCTCAGCTCTTGTAGATGGGCATAAGAGGCAACTGTGGCAAGCTGAAGATTAGTCCAAAAAGCTTGTTTCTATGCGTCTTTAGCTTCTCTAAATGTATGCCTATATATATGCCAAAATTTATGAGTAATTATTCCATTAAAACTTGAATATTTGAAGAAGCTGAAACAAATGAGTTGTGATAACATTGTATATGACTGAATTTGCATATTCTGTTTAATAGATACAAATTGTTACTGTGTTTAGTTTAATTTGTCATCATTTGCCCTGCTTTACTATTGTTTTGGATGCAAAAAATTAAGGTCTGATCTTGTAAATCCTTACTTTTCCACAGAGACTTACTGACATCTGTATAGGAGTTGGTTGACTGACTCAAGCACGTGTCTACTGGTGTTTCCACCCTGCCTTCTCCTTTCTGGTTGCTTCTTGGTACCATTCAGAGTTTGACCACTGCAGTGCTGGAGTGGCAGTAGCTATAGAGATGAGAATGAACTGAAGCCAGCACTTGTAAAGCAGCGAGTTAATAATATATTTATAAGGATACTATATATAGGTACTTTGATATCAATATATACTATTAAATAATGTATAATGTATTTACAGGAAAGAAATTTCAGCTCTGCAGAAGCAATTGCATGTACAATTACTTGGCAACAAGAATCGCACGCTATGTTATAGGTATAGATAATGTCAGTCTGTTTAAAACCAAGTGGAAGATTGCTGTAAATGTCCAGAATGGGCTAAATGCCATCTGGATTCTTAACAGATTTTCAAGCAGGTTTTAAAATTGTTTAGAGGAACCTTTTGAGGTAGTAAACAGAATTTAAAAATCCATGTGACTTTGAACTTGAGAATTGGAGAATCTTCTGTAAGAGATTTGTCGGCGTGGGAGACGCAGTGTTTTCGTGAGCTACCCCTAGAATAGTTCCCTTGGGGAGCTCGGGATTATTGGAAACCTCTCCACCAAGTGTTGGGAATATTTGTTTGGCCTTGCCTTCTTTCATAGAAGCAGTAATGGTTGTATGATAGGACTTTGGAGATTAAATAATGTTCTTTGATTATATAGAAGAAAACAAGAGCTACTCAGCAGTGTAGATCGGTCTTCAAATCCAGTAAGGCAGGTGGTAATAGGCAGAAGCCAGAAATCCCTGTGTAAATGTTAACACTTATTAAAATCAATGTTTTTCTTTCTGTAGTTTCAGCATGTTAAGAGGAGAAAGGGGAAGAAAAGGTTAATCAAATACAAGTATAAACAATATGTTGGCTTATAAGGCAATAATTTCTTATTTCTATTCAAAGCCATTAAGCTATGTTTTCCAGTTCGTAGGTGTAAACAAAACCAAACCAAAAAGAACCCCTCAACCAACCAAAAAAACCCCATAACCCAAAAACAAACCACAAAACAAACAAACAAAAAACCAACCTGCAAACAAACGAACCAAACACTGCTTTGTTTATGAAACAGTAACAGAGGTCAGATGAACTGACTCCTTTGACTCAGGAGGTCTTGTCCCATGTCCCATCAGCCCGTGCCCACCGAGGGCAATATGATTGCTGCATTTGCATTTACTCTAGGACGCATCGTGTCACTTGATTTAAGCTGTTTTTACAGACAGTTATTTCAAGGTTGTTCTCGTTTGAAATAATGTAGTAAGTAGTAGGAAAACAGGAAAAACACAGATAGCATAGCCAAGAAGAGCAGTTGAGCATAAGGGAGTTGGGGCTTAATCCTGGCGGTGTCTTAGGTGACCACTGTGCTGGAGGCAGTGCTGGGGACTTGCAGGAGATGCGTATGGGGGCACATCCCTCTCCTGGGGCTTTGGAGGGAAGCTGCTACTGCCATGGTTTCTTCTGGCACAAGGTGCTGCTGTCATATCTCCTCTTTCTTGGCTCCCCAAGGGTTCGTGCTGAGGAGTAGCAACCACAAGAGCTGCTGGTGAGGACCTAGGGCTACCTTCAAGTGTTCCTTAATCGAATCCCTTATTACTTTGTCACAGCTCCATCCCAATAACCTCCAACAAGGATCCTTACCTCAAAACAGCCTGACACTGAATGAGGGTAATACATTGCTCGATGATGATGATGATGGATTTACTAGCGTTATTTGACATGTCTTTCATGTTAAAATTAATGTCGTCTTTGATGTCATGAAGATGAATTCAGAGAAGATAATTGATCCTTGAGCTGAAAAGATGTCTTCAAAGTTCTTGGCAGTTACATGGTAGTTCAGGTTGCAGCCGTGTCCTGGCTGTCATTCCAGTTGCAGACCACCTTCTCAGCATGGTGGGTAAAGTACCAAAACTGGAAATGTCACCTGAACATGTGGAAACAGCAAAAACTTAGTGGTTTGGGAGTTTTTAGCCTTTAAACTAAATGATCAAGGATTCCTTAAAGTTGCAAGTGTGTCTGTATCATCTTTTTTCATTTAGGCCTATGTAAATTATTAAAATATATGTGGGAAAATCAGATAACTTATTTACAGTTGGTGCTAGATAATGTTATTAGTTTGTTCCAGTGTGTAGGATTATTGTTTTAGAATTAAAAAATGTTGCCTCCAGAAATTTTTTTTTAATTTTATTTTACAGAAGATAGTGAAGGTTCAGGTACTTATCCTCGGAAATGTGTTTCAGCATAGTGGAGCAACCCTGAAATGTCTCCTGCATCCACTAATTCTGGGTCCGAATATCACGGATTCCTGACTGCTTATGTTGGTTGCATAGGCAACATTTTTGGAGGTTGTTTGCCCATTAGCAAAGAATTCTGACACTAACAGCTTCCATCTGTGACGTGAAAGCTTTGTATGGTGGAGACTACCATTGTTATGGTGGAATTTGTTGCCTATTACAGTACAGGGCATGTAGGAATGAAAGTAGAAGGTGACTGTGATGAAATTCAGTGATACGTTGACTACTACAGCCGACTGCAAATTCAGTAGAAAGGGACTTTAGAAACTATAGCTGAAGAACTCTTGAGAGTCCATATGCAGTGAAGAACTCTGATCCAAGGTCTCGGGCCCTGGACCATTGCTTTTATTTTTCTGCATCTGAAATGAAAGTGGAACTTGATTAGAAATCACTTGGTCTGTGTAGGCACAGTGATGTATTAGGGGCATGATGAACAACTTGTGCTTCTGTGTTTCTGCAGTGATTTTTTTTTTTTTTCCTTTGGGGGGGATGTCTTTAACTGAAGATTTGACTGTTCTCACCTTAGTTTGTAGAATGGTAGAGTCCAGTTTTCTAGAATGCTGTCATTGGTGGACACTGTCATCAAAATCAGCAGGAATCTCAAAATAGTTATTACTAGCCATGACACGACCAAGTTTATATGAAGGTTTGCTTATTAAATAAGTATTTAAAGTATTTTAAATGATACCTTTGACTGTAAACGTGCTATAACAGATGAAGTTACATCTTTAACATTTCATTTCAAAATTCTTCTGTATTTTCTTGAATAGTTGAGTGTATTTTCCTTATTACCTGATTAAGACCAGCAACGTTATTATTTTAATCCTTTTCTTGGATGTAGTAATAAGACTGTAATGTGCAGCAGTCACTGACAAGACATTAATTCATTGTAATATTGTTATCAACAAACTTCTAATAACTTTAAATACATCTTTGTCATATTAAATGTTCATGTGTAGGTACAAAGGGAAAGGTTGTTTTCAAATTCAAGGAAAGTGCCAAAGAACACTATTTGTCCCTAATTAAATATTGAGGACTTTTGTATTAAATATTTAATTGGCCAGCTGTACTGCAGTTGAGTAGTGGAGAAATGATAAAACCCTGCTTTTGCACTTAAAGACCATTTCTGGGGCAGTTAAATGACCTGTTGCTAAATGAATTGGAAGGAAGGAAGTGGCTTAAATAAAAAACCTTCGGTGTGTTCCCACCACTGCTGGTCTTGAGACGTGGCCCTTGTTAATCTTGTGGCTACACCAGGGCTCTTTGGAGCCATTTTATATGTAAGTGCACTGAGGACCTTTTTCTGACTTTTGGCTTTCTGAAGGAGTCCAGGATGTTTGGGAAGGCTGTACCGCACTCGGGAGGGGGAAAGCAGGAAAGGTGCTGTTTGAACTCCTCTGTTACGTGAGAAGTCTGTATCAAAATTGGCATTAAACCAGTGCAAATTGAAATGGTTCAGGTTGATAAAATTTTTGTCAATTTTACAGACTACTTCGCTTTTTCTTAGTAACTATCTGCTTCAAAGATGCTCTTTTGCAATGCAGTTTAGAAACAGGTAACTGAAATATAAAGGATGCAAAGGCCGAGCTTTAGACGTGGAAATATTGGAGCACCTTGTGAATTCGTCATGGGTCCATAAGGCCTCAGAAAAAGAAAAATACACATGCAGTATGAGGTGGTGTTGCCTTACCAGTTGGTCCAACACCAGGGTGTTTGGGTTGTATTCTCAAGCGTAAACTCTGTGTCTCTGTCCCTAACATGGTGACAAAAATTTTATTATGAACCCCAGTAGCTGTTTCTAAGATGCTTTGAGGAACGTGTGTGTTGGGAACTCTGTGTACAATGTGTTACTCCAGTCATTGCTGAGAGGTGACGTGATGGCTCTGCTCCATTCACTCATCTTGTCTTTTCCACCCTTTTCTCCCACCCCCCTGTAAATAAATGACAAGGAGAAGGGAAGATCAGCCTCAGATCTCAAGATGAATGATAATTTGGTATCAGATGACATGGGCACGCATTTGTCCAGAATGATTTTAGCCTGAAAATCGAGAGAGGGTTTAAACCACAAATGAGAGAAGTCCTGGAACAGCATCTCGGTCTGAGGGATTATGTATCTGGAGTCTCTGTCTCCGTTGTTATATCCAAGGGATTTTCACTGTCTGGTATATAACTTAAGTCTATGGATTTCTATGGGTTTTTGTTTTGTTGTCAACAGTGTATTAAAGCTAGGTCACGCTAAACATGTGCTGGTGTCCATGTGCTTGGGTTAATCAGGTTATGAGGCTTAAGGAATGGAAAGCGTATTCATCCTGATCAAAGAAAGTTGAGATTTTTGGCTTTCTTCTATAGCACATGGGATTGTGCATGTTCCCGGATCATCTGGTGTTTGACCTAACAGATGGTGATGCCCATGATCTGTTCTTCTGTATTTCTGTTCCATGCTACAGTCCTGACTACTGTCTCTTACTCTAGACTTGGTTTGTCACTGCATGTTTGAAGTTGATCGTAGTATATGAGGAGACATGTAGAGTAGATGGTGTACGGACTTGTGGATTAAACTTCTGCCGCACTCTTCTGTGGCTGTGGGGGGCTGAGCTCAGTGATGCGGGTAGTTCCTCATTTGTTATGTTCCTCAAATACATTAGCTATGTTTTTGCCAAGTGGAACTGTTGTTTATTACTGTTGTAATAAATTTTGTGATTGAATTAATGAAATGTAAAAAGAATTCCTGATTTCATTGGGATATCATAAAGCTGCACCATTTAGAAGGTGTGAATTAGTATAAAAACTAGCAAGACTTACTAAAAATGGACATTATGCTGTGCAAGTGTGCTAGCATACTATAAATTCAGCCAGTGCACCACATCCTGACATTTAATAGTTTTATTATTCTGTTTGTTGGTCGTTTCTGAGCAAAGAGTGTCAATAAGAACTACATAAAATGCTGTTTCTTAAAGACCAGTGAGTTTGAGTGCACTTCACGTACTGGATTTGCACACTCTTTTTGGTTTTTTTCCTTTTTTTTCTTTTTTTTTTCCTGCCCCGCCCCGGTATGTCCTTTCTCTGAATATTATCAGTGTGTGTGTATGGCATAATTGTTTTTATATTTGTAAGTGTCTAAGTTATGGCACATATAATGAACAAGGCTGTATGGGGCGCGCAGCACAGACCCAAGAGTAGTCAGTGAAGACTGTCGTATGCAGGATCGAGAAAGGGAAATGCTTCAGTTAAGACGTTGAATCGAAACTTATGCTCAGTCCTCATATGGGAGACTGAAGTCCACTAAGTGGGAAAGGTTACCCAAAATTTGTATTTATTTTCATAATACTGTGATGAGAGATCTGTTGCTTTGTGAAGATAATTTGTATTGCAGAGTGAGTTGGAGTTCTTCCTCCGAATTTACAACAGATGGCTCGTGTATCTTTCCTACAGTTTTCTTACAGTTTTCTGAATCGCATATATACATCCATAGGGACAGATTCCATCGTTTGAATGCCTAAAACTTTTTCCAACATCCTTATGCAAAATACTATTTTATCAGAAAACTCCGATTGCAACTGAGACAGCTTAATGAAATATTCTGAGCTTGACTGAAGTTCTTCAATAATTTTTTCATGTTCGCAGTGGAACTTCTGGTAATTCACCAGAGAGTCCGTAGCTGGTAGGATGGGGGTGGAGATTTACTTAGGATGAGGGATGCCTGCGTTCAAATCGTCTCTTCTTGGCTTCATTCAGATCTGGGACTTGGATTAATATTCTGGCATTCAGTATTTTGAATATGAAGCGGTGGTGAGTTGTGTTTTTTCTCACGTTTTTGATGTAAAATGTATGTGAGAAAGATAACCTTCATAATCAGGCAGAACGTTAAAAAGTTGCAGGATGAAATAAACCAGATCAGTTTTAATGACAGTCATGGATGAACCCTGCAACTCCCATGTGCATAAGACAAGACTATTCATAACTGGGAAAGCTGCTTTAATTTGGCTTGAAATGTGGTCTGTCAGGAAGACTTATAAGCAACTTTAACTGTATTATGCAATGAAAGGAGGCTATTACTTATCTAATTGCCTAGATTTTCATTAATAATGCAAAATTCCCTGCTTTTTCATTCCTTCAGGTGATTAACCAAAGATTTTTCTCAGCAATCTCGCCCTGTTTTGAGAGAGGTGCAATGAACAGTCCAGTGGATCTTTCTCTCTCCTTTAAAAAAAAAAGAATTGAAGTGATTAACCTTTAACGCAACGCTACCATGACTGTTAACATCTTATATGGTAGGCGTGCTGAGCGAATGCTGAACTGTTGGGGAGAAGGTTAATGACTGATCCTCAGGAGAGGGGAGAAATTGATCTCACATGATTTAAATATAGATCCAAGTGCAAGTCTGACACTGGTGGAATTTCATTGCTCTTAACTTTTGGTCTAAAACTACAGCAAAACTTAGGTGACAGAACCTGCACTGAAATTTTTAAAGTTAGATAAACAGGCAACTTGGAGTTAGAGCTATAATTTTAGCAAGACAATGGGATAATACCATAAACGATAGGAGCAAAGCTTGAGTACTTGATGTAGTTACCAGGAGCTGGAGATAGCGTTATAGCCTCAGTGTTTCAAATATGCTGGCTGATGCTTATACTTTACCTAAAACCGTGTCCCTGGATTGTGCGGTGCCGTGGGCCTTGCTCTGTTACTTTTCTTCAGTGTGCTCTCCTCTAGGCTTTGCTGTCATCTCCTGGATTTCTAGCAAAGGGAAGCAGGAGCTTGTGGTGCCGGTGAGATCTCGAACCTTTATTCTGTATGTCCTGACGGCAGTCCTGCCTGAGCGGGGAGCTATGGGTTTCGTAGGAGAGCCACGGTTTGTTAGCTGGATTGCTAATGGCCATGGTGGGATCTTGCTCCGTGAATTACCTTTCTCTCTCTGGATTAGTGCCATTATCTTAACAAAGCATGAAAACTGCTAATTGCTAAAGCTAACAGCTTACATTTGTGTGTAGCTATCAAAGAAATGTTGTATATAAACCGTGTGTCATATGTTGTGGCCTTAATTGGCTTTTATTGGTTTATCTTAAATGATGGCCCGTGCTTAATGTCGTCACAGGAATCCTTTTATCTCAGTAGCCACAAGGCTGGGATCCACGCGCAGGGTAAATGCACTGGCTGTTGCTTCCATTCAAAACATTACTGTGCTGCAACTGTCACATCAAAGACAAAATGCTCAAATGTAATATTTTTTAGAATATATTTTTGTAGAATTGTTTCTATGCTAGTTTTTATTTTCTTTGCAAATGACATGGTAAAAGTCAAACGGGTAAATGTTTCCTTAAGCTGAAGATGCTTAATAGGGCAATTGTTGCTGACATTAGAACACAGCGATCAAAACTCACACCTAATGCTTTAACTTTTTAATGACATTTTTAATATTTAAATAGGAAAAAATGCTGTGTGACTGTATAGTCAATGCAACTGATAGAAGGATTTTAGCAAATAATATTTTATTGAAAGTACTACTTTTTTTTCCAAGTATTGTTCAATGCCTAATCATTCAGTGCACTGTTTTTTCCATAGCCACGTGTTCATTACTACTTTGTGCAGCCAGCCTTGAATTAAAGGGTCAGTGAATTACATGTAATGCTAAGCTATTGTGATATCTTGCTAAATATAATGTTAAATTCAGGGATACATCTTAAATACATAGTTACGCTTACGATGGTTATGAGAATTGACATAGCATGTGGGTTCCAAAGTGAGCTACAACTAGTTTTAACTTATGCGATTTTGCCATTAATCTGTAAAACTTTACAGCAGGTCTGTGGGGAACAAAATTACCAATTTGAAAGTAAAAAAAAAAAAAAATAAAAAAAAAATTGAAGCTTATACTTAAGCACTGGCATTCATAAAACAATTTCTGTTAAGTTTGGAGCCAAGTCCACCTGTGGTTTTTTTGCAGTACGATGGCTCATAGGGTGGGTTCATGCATTAAAGCCAGGGAGCTGCATACGTTTTCTCCCTCGGTGCTTTAGCTCGGTGGTGTGGCCTTGTACTCACTGGAGTGTTTTTGTGCCTCCTCCAATTTCTCTTGTGGTGATCAGTGTTCAGAAGCTGCCCTGCAAAAGGGTTGTGTGGGCCATCCTAATGAGGGTTCATTGATTTATTTCCTTGCCCTGCTGTTTTTCCCTGGCGTGGGTGCAAGGGTGATGGTTGGATTGCTTGGGAGAAGTTGTCTGTCGTCTTGCTTCTCTGCCGGAACACCTCCAGCCTAGTTTGCAGCCGAATAATCTTCCTTTCCAAGCAGGGTGATGGCAGCTCCTACTGCTGCTGCTGTCCTGCTGCAGAAACAAAACGCTGTTTTTGTAAAACAAAATGTAAGAACGATGCTGTCTGGGTTTCTTTCTCAAATGACTTTAATACTCTGAGAAGCTCAGTGGAGAATTAGGTGTTTATGCATGGATGATGAGAAGTTTAATGAAGAGGAAAACTCCAGTCTTTACTCTTTTTAGCCTTTCTACTGTTTTTCAAATAAATCCACCGAGAAGTCACAATATTAACAGCGTGCACCTATTCTTACTGTACCTCTCGGCACTTTAGCATAGGAATTAGAGACAAATAAACCCCCCCAAACCAAACTCAGAGGCAAGCTTTGAAAAATGATAATGGGAAGAAACCTCAGAGAGCTGTGTGTTTCAGGCTTTACAGAGCAAACTTTTTGAAAAATGGGGGACTCCGGGGCTACAGTGCTATAAAGTGAACTGCTGCTTTAATTTTAATTGTCCATGTGTTGAGAAATGAGGAGAAATTTGGCCAGAAAGCAGGGATTTTGCTGGGCACAGTCTTAAAAAAAAAGAAGAAAAAGAAAAAAAATAATGTAGACACACACGAAGTGTTACTTGCCAAGGGCAAGACTTAAAATGCTGTTTGGCTTTATCCCGTTTGTCTGCCCGTATGCACATATTTTGCTTCCCTGACCACGTGTGAGAAGGGGCAGTGTGAAGTAACGTATTCGGCAGCATTTATATTCATAATTTATGCCTGCAGTCTTGAAATAATCTCATTTGTCTTCCACTGTTACTGGAATAAGTTTTGCTAGCGCTGAAGGATGCTGGAAGCGATGAGGGATTCTGTTGTTTCAGCTTTTCATTTGTCTTCTGTAAAGAGCGGTTTTGAATAAAAAGATAAATCGGGGAGTGTTGTGTAATATGATTGCTGGTACGTAACCAACCTGATTTTGAGGAGGCTCGCAGGACTCCGGCTTGTCTGTTCGATAGATAACCAGGTTTATTGGGGAGATAATACATTTCTCTTGGGCACAGGAAAAGAACATGTCAAACACCTTCTCGTGTCTTTCCAGGCGATAGATAGTGTCGCTGGCAGCAGGACCGGAGACCTGTAGCTTTGCTAGCGCGTTAGAGGGAAGTGCCTCAAGGATGAAGGGAGGTGGTGGAGCCCCGTGTGTTCCCTGGGGCAGCGTTTATCTGCCCCAAGCGAAATGGGAATAGAGAGAAGCCAGGGCTCTGATCTCTCTTGCAGCTGGGAATCATTCCTGAAGTGAGCTCAGATCAGGCAAGAACTGATTTCTTGCATGAGCCCTTACCAGGAGGAAGCTCCTGCCCTTCGCACAGGAGCGGTGGCCATGTCAGAGGTGCCCCGGGGGACAGTGTTGGTTTGCCACACTCAGTCACAGAAACAACTACACAAACTTTAAACTAAGCCAACTTAAAAAACCCTTGGCAGTCCGGCAGCAGCAGCATGGCACTCAGCATGGATTAATTTTCCCCTCTTTTCAGGAGTTCTGTGATTGTAGAGCAGCAGTGCCCTGTACCTGTAGTTTTTCTAGGTTAAACCAGCAGGTTATAGACTGCACTGCAAAGTGGTGAATCAGGAGTCTGTAGACAAAAAGTGATTTAAAACTTTTTTGAAAGAAATTCGTGGAATATTTTGGCAGCTACAAACATAGGAAACAAAAATGTTTGTGTTAGGCATTTTGCGCAGCTTCTCACTTTGTTTACACTTGAGTAAATCTGAGCAAGCACTGGCGACTTAGGATTTATTTGGTGTAAATTAGATTAAAAGTCACCCTTGGGGCCTAATTAAGCAGTGATATAAATAGTGGAGTAAGTTAAACACCTGCAGTAGATTTTGCAGATAACAGGTATGAATGGATGCAAATATGTTTAAATTTTCATTGATGTAGAAATTTTAATTGCATTTGTTGCTTTCTATCTGGGTGACTGCTTAGAGCCCAGGACCACGAGCCTGCTTGGTGCGTGGCGTCTGCGTTCCCATCGGTGTCGTGCAGCATCTCCTGAAGCCGTGCTGCTGCCCCTGCGTGCTTGGTGCCATCCTGCCTTTGCTAGCTGTGTTTTGTGTTTTGCTGGTTGCTTCCACTTCCTCCTCTGCCTTTGATCCAAAAGTACATATAAATTCACATTTTTGGTTACTCTAAGCAAGGGAGTAGGATTTAAGGAAGTTTTCCTAAAGACTCTTCCTTGTTGACGAAACATTGTACTGGGAGGCTTCAGTCTCCCAGTCGCACCAAATGCAATCACCTTCTGACTGATTAAATATCTTACCCACAGAATAGGTTATTAAATTTTCAAACTCTAAGGTACTGTCTCCTATCTTGTTCCTGCTAGCTAAAGGTGGCTGTGGAAAGTTTTAATACATTGCCCCTTCTGTTTCCCCGATAGATGTTCCTGCAGCAACGGATAAGGTGACGAGATCAGCATCAGCCGCGGTTCGTATGCAGAGGCAGTGCTGCAGATGCAGGCTGAACCCTTGGCAAAGCATCTCATTAAATTGCCACATGCTTGGTGGTGGGCATACAGACCTGGCAAATATGTCATTACTGCGCTTAACGAAGGAAACTCCCACTTGCTAAAGCACTGGCAAGATGCCTGTGTATCTAGCTTGGCTAGTTTTATGTTCTGTTAAATATTAAAGGTTGTTTCTTTTAACTAAAGGCTCCATGGAAGTAATAGGGAACGTGCATTTTATTTTCTGTTAGATTGAATCCTGAATTCAGTGCTAAAAGCAAGAGTTAAATTTGTATTAAAAACTTCAACTCTTTCCATCAAGGAAATTTGATAATAACTAAACCCCAAATATTTTATTCTCATAATATCTATGTGATTGGCTTTTAATGTTAAAAAAAGTCAAAATGTTTTTGAAGACTGTTGATGTAAAAAGAAAAAGTTGTGAACTTTTAAAAGTATTTTTATTCACTTTCACAATTTGATTACTGCAAAGGGAAAGTGCTGTGTGTGACTTCAATTAGGGGATGTCACCTTGTGCTTACCAGTATACTGGGGAGTTAACACCTGATGGGGTTGATCCTACTGTCGTTGAAGACAGCAGCAAAACCTTTCCAGACCGCAGCAGTTTTCTTAGTTGGGGCAGGTGACACTTGCTTTGATTGCTGATTTATTGGGAACCAAGGCCTCCCCTCCCAAAAGCAGGGGAAAGGATTGTGAGGGCTGGTTTGGTCTATTGAATTTGAGTTTTATTCCCTTTCCAGCACAGTAATGCCCAAAAGTCCATAGCGGCGTGTAGCTTCTCTGAATCCTTTTCCCCGAGAGGAGCTCTGTCATTTTTATTACACTTCTGCTCCGGCAAACGTGGCAGAGGTTTGTAGGGCACCGAGCTGCTTTTCACTTACCGTAAAAATGAAAGTGCGCTGGGGGAGTCCCTGAGCCGCAGCTGGTGATGCCACACCTTCGTCTTCTCGCTCAGCTTGGGGGAGCTGATCGTTCGCCTCTGCTACGAGCCTCGTGATACCTGCATAGCATCTCCCACGAGTGCTTTTATTAGCGAGCTGAGCGGCAAGGGAGAGCAGGCGTGGTTGGGGAGGTTGAGTGACCCATTCCTCTGGAGGCACATGCTCCCATGATGGGAGAGTCCTGCTCCTGGGCCGGTGGTGGTCTGGTGAAGCTAGGACATCCAGCTCCAGTGCTGGTGACCAGAACCAGAGCAAGCCCCGCTTTTACATTTTACCTTTTCAGTTAAAATAGAAAATAACAGCAAAACTGGCTTCCTCAGATCAGACCAAAGCCTAAGTTTAACTTCTGCAGGTCTACTTGGTTTTAAGGCACTGGCTCCAATTACCTGTTTTGGAGGTCTTTGACATCCATTTTCTTTATTTGGATTAAGAGAATAATTGAAGTGAATCCTTGCCATATAAGATATGGAAGTTCAAATGTAGGTCATATTTAAAAGACTTTATGATGAACTTTGTTAAAAATGTCTCCTGATTTCCTCTGATGTATTGAAGTGCATATTTTAAAAGCTGCTGATTTAAAGCCCAGCTTATATAAGCTTATATATTGAGAACTTCAAAGATTTTTTTTCAATATGAATTTGGGCCAGCTCTAAAAGTGAGATTATACTGTGGGTCTTTAGGAGGTAGGGATACCAAAAATGCGTCCTTCTGTATCCTCTCATTCTTGTGGATGTCTTTGTAGGACAGAAGTCCTGTCCCTTAAACAACTCCCAAGGGGCACATCACTGCAATGTTGCTACATGGTGTAGACCCTCTGTCTAAACTCCATTAGGAGTTTTCACATAAAGTTTCCTAGACACTCATTACTCGGAGAAACTCGACACTGTCTCCACTTGGAAATATTTTTTAAAATGTGGTTTAACTCAAAGGGAACGGGTGAATTCCTGTAGCTTTATCACTAATTTTGCATTCCTCGTTCTGCTGAGTGTCGCTGTTACAGAACATGCATACCTTCTTAACCAGTTGTGAGGCACTTGTCAAGAGTGACGGAGCAGAGCATCACCATTGCCCACCTCATTTCTCACTGGACGCTTCTGTGAGGCTGCACCTGCTCTAAAATAGTGATGTCTGTATTAAATATTAAGAAATACTGCACTGTGCTGCAGTCTGTTGAAATAGAGAACTATGTAAAACTGGGAAGAGTTCGTTGTGTAAAAGTGGGAGAGTGTGTGTAGGTTCTCTCTTCCCTGGCAGGGTGTGTGGGGACTGTCAGTGCCTTACGTGACAGTGTTAGGAGCTGGAGCCCAGGTCCCTGTGGGAGGTCAGCTGAATGGCAAGCAATTAATTGTGCTGTACTGCACAATATCTTGTGGGAACTTAAATTTGTCAAGTGAAAAGCTTTAAGGCCGATGGCTTTGGAGGATTGCTCTAACTGTACACTTATCCCATTTCCGTTTCATCTCAGTGATTTTTCATATTCTTTAGAGTAAGCCTAATCCTCATGATGTCTTACTGAAAAATTGTTCACAATTACTGTATGGGTATCCAATGCTGCAGAAGGAGTATGGTGGTTAGTATTGAAATAGTGAAACAATTGGATGCCTTGTACCTCATCTAGAAATAATTGACTCATTAATCTTCACCACATCAACCCCATCACAGGAGGGTCAAACATAGTTTAATTCTAATAGGTGGGAACGTGTCGGTTTAGACTCCAGTTCTGACAGTTATTCCTCTTCCCAGAAAATTTGCTAATAATTTTACAAAGAAATTAGGAAGAAAGAGAGTAGGAGTTACTAAATAAGCTATAATACATATACTGAGACAAAAAAAGAAGCTGTGCGTCAGAATTTAAGCCTTTACGAATGGGCTTTTGAGGAGTAGTAAATGAGAGCCATCAAACGAGAACAAAAAGAGAAAAGTATGTCTTTTTTTGTTTGCTTTTGCCCTGTGCTTCTGGTTGTACGCTGGTCAGTTTATTCTCCTGTTGGAAATGATTGTTCACCCGCGTACGTAGCAGTCTGCTCCTTGAGTCAGATGTTTAATGCTGTCTTAGTACAAAATAGTTTCAAAGCTTGAATTTATTTTCTCCTACCAAATCGGCATATTACAAAATACCACTGTGTAATGTTGCTGTGATGATGCTGTATTGTAATTTACATAACGTGGTTCCTCTTTTCTAACCATTGGCAAATAGTGTTCAGGGTCTGGTAGATAATGGATGGAAATAACAGTCGAAAGGTGGATGTTAGATAGCCATTGCTAAAGAGATGGTCATCAAAAATCATTCAGCTTATCTTTTACAGACAGCACAAACACAGGTATCTATGCTTCTGCTTAATCAATTTTTACGTGAGCTCTTTCAAATCATTGAGCAGTGTCTCAGCACCGGTGGCAAGTATGGGAAGGCCAGAAGATGGGTGGATCAGAGTGGTGTCTGTGCACTGAAACACGTCTCTGAGCATGGTGGATTCTGGATTCCTTGCCTGCAGGCTGCTGCTGTCATACCCATGTAAAAACAATTGACTTTGCTGAAGGGAAAGTTTTGGGCTGTGGGCTCAGTAAGAGGGGGGAAAAGCACGGCCTTCCTCCAGGCTTTCCTCCTTCTCCACCCTGGAGCGGAGGTGCCGCTGGAGGAGCTGGAGCGGTGGCTGGGCTGAGGAATGGGCGTTGCTGAGGAGTACGGAGCCACATAACGCCTGTTGCGTCAGAGGTGATGTACACCTAAAATCGTACCGTGGCCACCAATCGTGCGTTGTGCCTACCTCTTGCAAAAGCTGTCAGTAAGCCCGTCAGGCTGAATTTCAGACTGCCTGTTATAAATACTTCCCCGCATTCTTGTGAAAGCAAAGGCTGCTTGAGAGCTCTAAATGAGTTAGTTGCAGCAGATGGAGTCTCCTCGAAAGGTGCTTCCCAAGCTCTGGTATGCAAACTGCTCCTGTCCATGACTGTGCAAGCAGCTGGTTCTTGAGTCTGGGTTAAATATAGGTTTGGTTTGGTTTTGGTGGTTTTTTTTGGTTTTGTTTGTTTTTTTTTCTAGTTTAGAAAGTTTGGAGAAAGTACATATATGCCATGACAGGGAAAAGAATGGTGACTGGTAGAGCCATAGTTCAGAAAGAGACTCTGCCAAAAATAGGAGAGCACAGAGGTACCAAGTTCTTGTTATCGGTGTGTATATAGTATGTGTCAGGATTGTCATTAAAGGGCCCAGAATGGCAAAAGGAAAAGGCTTAAATGTTTTATACTGTCTCAGATGCTCAGTGGCACTGCAGAGGCTGTCAGTGATTTAGCAGATGTGAGAAATACAGGTCAGGTAATGCCAAGAGCCCTGTTAATGATACTGGAGGTATTGGTACCCTTAAGCAAACTAGTCATGAAAAGGCTGGGAAAGCTTTGTACTTGTTTTGTACTATGCCACTCATTTCCCTGAGACAGCTTTGTGTGGTTATACTGTAGTTAAACAGGGGATTGTCTGGAAAAAAATGCATCTGATCTCTAGGTTGTGTTGCCAACACAGTAACATCTAGAAGTAAGCTGCAGTTTTAGAGATGAGCTTAAGGACTTTGCAGAGAAGTGTAAGTTTGGACATAGTCACCATTATTTTTAATCCAATAAACTGATGAAAAAGGTGTCAAAATAAAAAAAAGCCATCTGAGAGCTTCAGAATCAGATTCTGTTTAGTAATGTTAAATTGCAGAGAGTTGCCAGTGAAGCGGGGCTTGTCAGCTGCTGGCATTTTGCTCAACAGAAAACTGAAAGGAGAATGCTTATGCTGTCTGATGCTGATGTTGGAGTCATTGGGGACTACAGATGTATAAAGAGGCAGACAGGGCAAAACAATGAGAATATCAATACGATTTGGGGTTCCAGAAGTTGCCTCCACTTTATGAAAATGACGCTGTATGTCTCTCACGAGAA
The DNA here is from genome assembly GCF_034638445.1 of Ciconia boyciana. Lineage (NCBI taxonomy): Eukaryota > Metazoa > Chordata > Aves > Ciconiiformes > Ciconiidae > Ciconia > Ciconia boyciana. Next base: position 7,659,586 of record NC_132943.1, on the reverse strand, counting down.
AGAGTTAACTTCAAGGTCACAGGAGATTGCTGCTCCGTGCTGTGGAGTAATAGGTGATAACACATGTGGATTGCAATAGCGCAGGTGATGGCTCTTGATGTTTCGTAAGCTCTCCACGACTCCAATAGCTTGAAATGAAAGATGTTATGGTTTCAGGACGTAGCATAACCTAGACAAATGAATTTGTTTCCCAGCGATTCCGATATTCGGAGTGGACTTGAGTCCATCCCAGGAGTAGCCTGAGTCACCTCAAGGACTAACTGATTATTGTTGGCAAATTTAGTTCATAGTTTGGCCGTGTCCATTTGGATGGTCTGTATTGTTTAGTTACACAAGGTAACTAAAGTCCACAGTGAGGACTCTCGAGGACAGGTTAAGGACACTCTGCCCATCAGGGCTTTCTCAGACAGAACATCTGAGAGGTGTCACAGAGATTGGACACGGAATAAATCAGGACTTCTGCAAGAATGTGAAGCACTGAATAATCACTGAAAGCTTCTGAATCTTGCTTCAGATGTGCCTTGTGGTTCCGTGCTCTCAGTGCAGAAAATACATTGCTAGAAACGCTGATATCAAGTGAATCATCTCTGTTGTTATATAGCAAATAATGTTTTTGACTAGCTAAAACAAGCTATATGCTGTGAGTCTAGTAAAACATGGGTATGTCGAAGATGATACATGATTGCTGTTAAACTTTATAAATCTTTTATAGTGTGGTAAATGGGCTAAAACCAGCTAGGCTGGAAGGAGTATGCAAATTAAAAATAAAATGGAAATTGACATGGCTATAAGGGAAAGGAGAGATACCTATATCTGTGAGAGTACATGAGAAGAGGATGTTCCTTGTATTACATTTGCATTCATGTAATCCAGCTCTGAGAACTGGGGAGAGGAGGAATTACTAATCGGCGCAGCTGTCTCGGCAGCAGGCTCAGGTGAGGACTAGGAGAGCCTTTCTTTGAGAGGAGAGAGGCAGTGGGGATAAAAGCCAAAACTGTTCTGAGCAGCTCCGTCCCCAGGAAGGAGCGTTAGCTGCCCAGCCCTGACTCTACCCGACGTCCTGGTCTCCAGCTCAGACGTCGTGCGTGGCAAGAGGGTGGTGGGAAGGGGTCGGTTTGGTGGCGTAACACCACAGGGCAGGAGCACTGCTGAATTCACCTTCGCAGCTGGTAGCTTGGAGGTGCTCTGAAAGGAATCGGCAGCTAAAGACGAGCTAAAAATTTCAGGTACGCTTTGATGTTTTTCCTTTGTGACTTGTTTCCATTTTGGCTATTAAACACACATAACCTTTTCTAGTGTCAACCTGACGCTTCTTTACCTGCCTGAGGCTGCGGTAGGAGTGGCGATGGGCTGATCCTGCAGCAGGGGATGTCTCATTGCTCGGGGAGTGAGGGGGCCGTTTCTTCAGAGATTGCATCTCACACCACGGTTATGGGCTTTCATGAGCGGGAACACCTTTTCTACCAACTTGAGGGGATGGATGAGACTGAAGGATGCCTGCTCCAGCTGACATGAACCAGTGCCCTTCCAACAACCAGTTGGGGGGCTGCTGGGAAGATGGCCAATGACTTAGCCATCCACGTCAAGAGTAACTTTGGAAAGCGTTCCTAACTCTTTCTGTGCATGTCACTTGCAAGTTGAACAAACCGGAGTGCTCACAGGCTTTGGGAGGTGTGGAGGTCCCCATCAGCTGCTGGAGGCACTTGGAAGATTGAGTGCTGTTCTTGGCTGTTGTAGTTGAATTGTGAGATTTTTGCATCCCTAGAGGAGTATAATCTGCGGTGAGGGAAGGCAGATAAAGTGCAGTGTGCTCTGGCATGTTGCCTGTAAGCATATGGCTGATGGTTGTTCATAAGATGGGAACTCATCTAGGACTGTCAGTACTGGCATTTAACTGGGCAGGAACCTTAATCCAACCTAAATTGTTATGAGGCTTCCAATTCCCACAAATTAAGGCTTCAGCAGTTAGTTTCTTTCAAAAGACAGGAAGATTTCCTAGCACTACAATCTGTGATGTATTATTTGTCTACCCTTATGATTCAATTTTCTGTGTGCTGCTTAACTGCTGTGAGGAGAAAGGAAAAGCGATTTTGCGAGGCCGCTCAGAAGACCTGCTGCAGAGCAGGTTGTACGCACGGGTGTTCTGGGAGTGCTGGGGCTGGCAGCGAGAAAACCTGGGGTTCACTTGGACATGGAGCTCCTGCTCTGCGTTGGCAGCAGGATTGGTGTGGTCCTGTTAATGAGGTGGCTCCAGAGCAGCTGGGTGACAGCTTGGGGACCTCAGTGCTCCACCGAGGATGTGATGCTTGCTGCTGCCTCCCTGCAGTACCCCAATTTATTTGACTGTTTCTCTGTTGTACTTTGCCTGGAGCGAGAGGTAGAGAAGTGGATGTTACTTCAAACCATCCGTGCTCACAGGGCTCTGTGGGGCACCGAAGCCTTGGCCCTTGCCGAGGGGCCTTGGTGCTCAAGGGTTCTCAGTGCAGTAGTCCTGTGCTTCGATCTGGTACTGGCAATTTTACTGTAAAAACGTCTGGCAATTTCCCCCCAGTTGTACCATTTAAAGCAGTAAGATGTGTTGAGGTGCTTTTAATTTTCTGTTGGGTTTCTGAGCATCCCTTAGGATGCATTCAAGACGATGTTTGTGGGTTTTATGTTGCAACCGTGAAAGACAGAAAACTTCCTTTTCTGAGATAAAGGAGATTCTCATATAATAGCATGATGTATAGATCTGTTCCTTAAGGAAAAGAAACAAAGTACTGGTGGACTGTAAGAGGAATATTTATGGAGGCATTTTTTTTCCCTGTTATAGCAAGGATGCTTATTTTTAGTTGGAGATCTCATAACACACCAGTTGCAGACAATCAATTTCATATCAAATAATATAGCATGTGTTGTCAAATTATATATGCTAATTGATGATGAGCTTGTGTATAATGTATTATTAAATTTTATTTTTAGCCTAGATTGTGAGTGCCCCCGTTCAGTCTGCTGCACAGTCTAAACCAAATTTTGTAGAGGGGTAGATGTCTCAAAGGCAATTATATTTCTCTGTGTGTAATGAAAGCTGGTGGCTGCCTAGAGTAGGCAGGCGAAACGAGCGCTCCTGCTGATGGGAAGGCTGCAGCATGCGTGGTGAGCATCCCGCCTGTTGCCGATATCCGTGTGTACGGTGTGGAGCCAGCTGCGGGAAATGCTGCCTCTTGCTCGGCTGGCTGTTGGGTTGAAGCTGGAGGTGCTGCAGGACCTATGGAAGGACGAGGAGGTTAGAGGGCGTGGGAAGGGATTGGAGGTGTTGGTGAGGTGATGAGGCAGCTGAGGTTGCATAGGAAACTAGAGGGAAGAGGGTGGGCTTCTAGGGAGCATCTGTACAAAGCCAAGCTTCAGTGCATCCATGGGGCACCTCCTTAATCAGGTAAAACTTTAAAGGAAATTAGCAATTGTTTTTTCCCTGACCGAACTTTATTTGAATTAATTGCTTTTAAAATGAGGCCATAACTTTTAGCAAGGAGAATGGGTAGCTACTGTTTAGATTTCATTTTGATAATTTTCATAAGACCGTGTTTTACATTAGAAACCCAACTTCAGACGTATAAAAGGCCACTCTTCTGTTCACAACACTGAAACAATGAGGAGTCGTGCTAAGCAACCGAGCGGTTTGATTTAAGAAGAGAGCATATGTGAAGACAAGGTGCTTCATATGTTGCCATTTTCTCTTGTAGATGAGGTTTGATTCGTGTGTGAGCATGGGGATCTGCTGTGATTCAGAGCAGAGTCTAAGAATGTAAACACATCTTTATGGTACAGGCTATAGTTTGTTTCCTGCAAGGTGACTGCATGCAGTTTTAGGATAGACCCAAATTTATTATCTCTGTTGGTTTGTGTGTGTCTGCTCGCTGCTCTTGGCAGTTTTGGTTCTTGGAAAAACTTTTAGTTTCCCTGAGATTCTTAAATTATTTCAGAATCAGAAGAAAATTGCAGTTATAGATTTGGGGGTTTTCTGCTGGATTTTTTTTTTTTTCCTTCTTTTCACTTTGGTTCAAGATATACATGTTTTCTTTGCTATGGTATTTCTAAGAGGCTGCGGTAGATGGAATGTTATTAATGAACACATTTAGTAAGTACATTAATGAGTGTATTTTATGTATAGGACTGCTCATCTGCATACATTACATGTTCTGGGGCTTCATCCAGAAATGCAATTTTCCTTCTGGAAATAAAGTAAAAAGATTTTTAACCAAGAAGTTTGTTTTTGAAGTGGATTAAATTGCTAACAAATTTCCTTTGAGTTCAGTGACAGCAGAATCAGGTCCGGTATTGTAATCCTTCATATCAAATGGGTAACTTCCTTTTATACAGGGTTTATCTATTGCTCCTTGTAGTCTTTCAAAGAAAGATTGAGGGAAAGCTTTTAATTCATACTGATTTTCTTTTTTGAAGGAAATTGAAATTTGCATCATGAAAAATTCATATGTACTGCACAAATGAAGAAGCGTATGCGTCAGATTTATCTCGACATAATTTTTTGTATGGTTTCTCTCCATTAACGCTACCTCCTCTTTTTCCTTTAGTACAGTCTTTTTGAACTGGATCCTTTCAGAATGGAGTCACTTCTTTACAGAAGCTCAGGCCCTTGCACAAGCTGTTTTCTTTTTTTTAAACTTTTTAAATCTATCTTAATATTTTTCATATCCTATAGCAATACATAATAGCTTTTATTAAAATACTTCCAATGTCTTTTTAAATCCTCAGATAACACTTGACATGTCAGGATTATATATAAGCATAACCTTTTTTTTGGAGTGTGTCTAGAAATCACAATGAGCCTGATGGACACATTTTTCACAGGCTGCTGTTTTAACCCCCCTAAGGCAATCAGAAGAGAACTTGCAATATTATATGTAATGTGAATAATTTTGGATACATTTCTTTTTCATTTCTCTGAGATGCCTGTAAAAGAGACTGGCTTCTGGAGATTCTCATCACCTGCTTTCTGCAATCCCAGCCCATTTACTGTGTCCTGTAAGGGGCACCTGGAATCACTGTTCACTTTGAGAGTATTGCTAAAAAGGTCACAGTGATTTTTTTTTTTTTTTTAAACAGTGATTTTTTTTTTTTTTGGCAGTTGGACTCGTACTGCTGTATTGGAATGGAAGGGTAGAGAAGGGGCAGGGTTCGCTGCTTGCATACCTTTTTGTTTGTTTAGTACTTTAAGATTCAAATTTGTAGCTTTAAATGATTAACTACATGGTTAACTACATGTAGTTAACTAAATGGTTAACTACAAGAAGAACTTATTTAAATATAAAACTTTTTTTTTTTCAACTCTTGACACTTTCAAAGTAAGGTCATATCCATATTTAAAGTATGTATCATAGCCTAAGTAGAAGTTACAGCCTGGATACAGATATTTTCAGGCGGAGTCTTTGGCCTGTTTAACGCAGGAAATTAGACTGGCTGTGCGTAGTGACCTACTTAAACACTGTCAGTCTTTATTAAAGAACATAAAATTTAAAAAGTTTGCAGGAGAACAGATATCTGTGAATTTGTTCAGAAATTAATAAAAGAGTTGTAAACAATTTTGAATGGGTTATGAATTCACAGACACTTTTCTGTATTGAAATGGAAACAAGTAGCTTCTGGTGGGTTTGTTTGGTGTTAAGGTGGTACACTTAGAAAAGCGTGTATGTACAAAAGCAGCAGGCGTTATACCACTGTACTGTAACTTCATTCCTAATGAACCCGTGTTCACAGAATAATACGGTTATTTTTAGCTCTGGGAGCAACTCCTGATTCTTCTCTTATGAGAAATGGTATGTGAGAGCAAAAAGCTGGCAGCTCATGGGAGGAGACAAAAGGGAAAGTCAGTACTTTCGACTTATTTCCCTCTACAGGTTGTTTTGTGTTAATAAACAATGGTATTTAATACAACAAACATGTAAAGTGTGGAAAATGAACAGTGTTCTTCCTGTGTTTCAGTGTCTGTATGTCATTTTGAGTGCGTAAAGCATCCATTGAACTAGCACTAAAATTGAAGCCTTTGTTCTGTACGAAATCACTGATAATGTTAAAGGTCACTGCTTTGCGGTGTATGTCTAGGCATGGTATGCTAGACTGCTAGACATGGTATATCTAGCATGCGTTAGGGTGCTAAGAAGGAAAAACCCTGTGCTTGGTATATGCTGAGTAGGTTCACTGGAGCAGGTACATGTCTATTTACCTGGCCCTGGTGCACCTGAGAGGCTTTGTGAGGTTTCTTCTCAAGTTATGCACCTTGCACTTACAGAGGGTCAGAGTCCTGCTGCCTCTAATCCACAGATCTTCCTTTGCCTGGAGTGCTGTTGGGTTTTGGGGTCCTGGGGCTTCCCTGCTCCCCCCTTTCCCGGTGTGCAAGGGTGGGCTCTGCCACTGCACCCACCAGGCATCACCCGCTCTAGCAAGGGGCTTTCTTAGGGCACGGTGGCTCTTCTCTTGTTTTACTGAAAAAAAGGTGTGTGTTTGGGTTTGGTTTTTTTCTTTTTTTTGTAGCCCAAGGTACCACTTCAACAATTTCTAATTATTATTTCCCTTCTTGTTTAACCAGCTTCTCCTCTGTGCTTAATTGGGTGTGATTCCATATTACATAGGCTCTCTGTGGGGAGCTTCATGGATAGGCACTTTCTTTAAAGAATTGACTGTGTCTTCTTGTGGCAGGTCCCTGCTCCTATTTCATCTCATATTCACCTTCTTTGTGGCTGTGCAGTAATTTGGGTCTCATAGCCATAGTTTGCAGGGGGGAAAAGTTGCTGGCTGAATGCAGTGCTGCTTTGATTACTTGGAAGACAAACTGGCATTAGAATAAGACTATTTTGCTCAGCCTAGTTCTGATGCCAGTACAAGTTTTATTAGAGATGCCATCATTTCTCAGGATCATCATTCAAATAGCTGATAGTAATTTGCCTAACCCAGAAATAGAGAAGAAGAAAAACTCCTTTTTTCTTTCTTGTCTTGGTATAAGATAGTTAATCTATGTCTGTATAACATTCCCTCATGGTTTAAATGCTTTTTCCCAGTTGATACACCAGATATTGATCTTGCTAGCAAGCAAGAGAAACGCTTCTGAGTTGGCCATCAGTTCCTCCTTTCCTAAGTATATGCTATTGTCTCTTTGCTCTTGGGAGATGTGATATCTGTTACCTGTTCCCCTGGGGTCCAGGGACTATCAAGTGTTGAAAGTGGCAGCCGCTTCAGTGAGTACTGATGACATAGATCCGAGTTTGGAGAGTCCTCATGGCTCTGATGAGATGACCTTCTCCCAGGGTGGTCTTGGCAAAGGAGTCTACAGCTTTTCCTGTATGGTCTAGTGTAGTTATGAACCTGCCTTTTTCACTCGTACTGACAGCTTCTTCATCTGAAGATAGGTTATGCATTGATATTTCAATACTGCTTTTCACGTGCTGACGGTGTTTGCACATCACGGTGATCTGGGCGGTAAAGCCTCCCTTTTGTGTATATAGGTGCCATCTATGCCATGGAGGCATCAGGACCAGATCAGTCGTATGTATTCCGGACCCACAGGCTTGGCAATGTCTTGCATCACTAACAACACTGTTAAAATAAAGTGATGTTCTAAAAGCAGTTTTTTAAGTTCTTCCCAAATAAATTCCATAAGATTAAAAATATATGGCTTATAATAATGTCTCTATATATTTTGTATGAGATGATGCATGGCTGTATCTTCCTGCTAAATGCTGCATATTGTGTAAGTGTGACTTGTGCTTTTTCTTATTGATCATTCTAAAATACAAATTTACAATTGATTCTCAAGTTTTGGATGCTGCTGAAAACCTCTGCTAGGGATAGATTTATATAGATGATATTCACTGCTACTTCCAGTGTCTGTAAATATACTGGAACACTATTTTTAGATGTTTTATATGGCAGTCAAGCTTTTTGCTCAGCCTCTTGCCTGTACTTTTATTTCTTGCAATTTGGAGAGTTTTGGATTAAAATAAAGAGAAAATTAGGAACAACAATCAATTTACCCTTAGCTTCACAGTTCCTTATTACAATTGCTAATTTATCAGTGGGTAGTTTTATCAGCGGGTAGGCGCCTTTCTTTTGTAATGGATATTGAGGATAATTTTAAAAGCAACTTTTAAGCTTACCCAATTTACACAGTACTTTGTGAGATTAGTCGTTCATGTATAAAGAACTATGTGCATTTGAGGGGTGTTCCTGTAGCCCTCTTGTGTGTTTTTTTTGAATGTTTGTCATAATAATCATTGGTTTCTTTAGCAAGGTGTTTACCCCTAAGTAAGTATTGCAGTTGGAAGCAGGCAAACTTGTGAAAATTGCTTGGAAGTCTTTGGTTAGAGCAGTCTTTCTCAATTCACAATTCATATTGTGTTTGTCAGAATGGACTGGGGTCCGGAAAAACTGTTTGGGTTTTATGTTCTGCTGTAAGCTCTTTCCATGCTTCTGGGTTTTGGGTTCTTTGGTTTTGTTTTGTTTTGGATTGTTTTTTTTTTTCCCCTCCATCAAGTGATCTTCAGTGAAACAGAAGCTGCATTTTCCTGTCTCCTACCCTTCCCTTCTACCTCTGTATTTTTGCTTCTTTATTTTTTTAAGACATTAACATCACCAGCATCAGAACAGAAAATGTGAAAGCTACTAAATAGGATTACATTAAAATGATGATTTAATTGAGCTCTTACGCACGATAAGAAGATTGTCTTATTTTGCTGAACTGCAGTTTATGGAGGTCCCTGGCAAGAGAATGCCAAGTTGCTTTCTACATTGATTAACACTGAGTCCAAATCACTGCTGATTTTGTCTAGCAAGAAAAGTAACAAATAGAGAAGAATAGGGCCTGTGATTTTAAGAATATTTATATTTGCAACTGCGCCTTTTCCTGTAAGTCAGGGGAAATTCTTTCCACAGGACAAGCAATTCTCTGTTTTTTTCCTTTATCTTAGATGTGGAATGATCCTACGAAACAATTGCTGGCACGATAAAATCCCGATCTCGAAAGTAGGACAGGAGACATTTTCCACATTCTACAGATCAATCTTTTTGTATAACTTAAAGCAATTGCAGTCCTTTAAAAACAGACTCATGTACTGAAGAAAAATTACATAGTAAATGGAGTTCTAACTCTAGTAGGAACCCAATTCCCTGCTAGTTTTACCACATAAGGAAAAAAAGTAATATAGGCAAAATTATGACCCAGCTCTTGTGCTGCCTCTGCCAAATATTGTCAGGTAGACCAACTGTTAAAGAAATGCCCAGGGCTTGCAATATATTTACTTCTGCCATTTAAATTATAATTTTATTTTAGATTTGTTTGTGTAATCAGATGTGTTGGATTACTGCTACTATCAAGTCCTGTATTTAGTTCAGATTCCCATCTTTCTGAAGGAAGAAAATGCTGGAGGAGGGTAAAATAGTTCAAATAATGTGGAATACAAGCCTGAGAATGGATGCAGTTTTTAATATTGAAAGTGTTTATAGCAGCAGTCTCAAATACTTTCAGTGAGCAAGAATGTATCAGACTTGGGAAGCTATCAACAACGGAGATTTTATTTACTTTAAAGTACAGCCATTTCACTGCAGAAGCTGGTAATCTCTCTAAGTGTAAATCCACAAAGAGAATTTCTGCCAGCACCGATTTCTCCTGAAGGTTGACTCAATTTTTATTTGAATTCTGAAACACACGGAAAATGAAGGCTAAAGTCTGGTAAACATCCATCTATGTGTATCCTTTTACAAAAGCCTTTTATGCATTAGTCGGCTCATTCATTAATTCACCTAATGTGGAAAAGTGAAGTATTTGGGGAAAAAATGGGCAGTAAAATATATTAACCTGCAAAAGTCTGACAAGTTTGTCTTGACTAGTATGAAAAATGTGTTTTTTCTATGTCTTTTTTAAAAAATAAAGTTTTAGCGTGCTCTAACCGCCACAAAATCCACTGGACAAAATGCAAGTCCAGTGTGGGCAATTGGAATTGAAAACTTTGGGCAGCCTCCTGTTGACTATCATGTTTTTAAAATACTCCTGTTAGCCCTGTCTTGGCACCCCGTGAGTTGTTCTCGGTCCTTCCCCTGAAACAGCGTTTCATACTCCTTGCTTGCAGCTTACAGTTGTGCCCAGTATGACTAAATATGTATGTTTTACTTTGCTGTTTAATAGTGAGATGCAGCTTTAAAACAAAACTAGCCAGTGAATTTGGTAGCATTTGTTGTATAGACTCTGCCTATTCTTTCTTTAACCAAATGGAAATTAGTCCATAGTGTGTTTATAAAATTTTAAGTTATTTAACCCAATATGGTTAAATAAAAATCTGTTTTTTTAATGGTACACATAATTATTAAGAGTGAAGTAAATAACATTTTTTGTAATTGCATTTTTTTTGATATTTACAGTTACTTTCTGCTTGTTTCAGAGAGGAGTATGAGTAAGGCTTTGAGAGGGTTGAAAGCAAGTGTGATGAATAGATAAAAGCGAAAGAAGTCAAAGGTAGTTTTAAATTGCTTTTTAATATAGACTTTAGTAATATGGTAAAAATAGATGTAATCATGAAACCTGTCTATCTTAATACATTCCTGCAAGGCGATCTTAATTTTAGCATTTCTTAAATGCTGATTATTTGCAACTCTTAAATTGTTATAGTGTCCTATTTTGAATGTAGTGTGTCTGTAGTGTTTCCTCTACAAGCTTTTCCAGGAAAAAAAGAAAAAGCAGAAAACAATAGAGGAGAAAATGTGGGAGGCATGAAAATGACCCCAGGGAATCAGAAAATAGGAGAGAGGAGATGCAAGTGAACAGAGGGCTAGTTAGGAGATGGAAGAAAATACTGTAAGGTGAGAAAAAGGCTGAACAACCAAGCTGAGAAAAGGTGGCAAGTTTCATAAAATGATTATCTGTTATCTTTTGGGAGAAATCAACTAATTTAGTATGGGAAAGAATTAGAGGCGGAGGGTGGAAAGGGTTTGAGCACTGAGGAAGAGGTAGCGAGGAGCAGATGTGCAGCGGGTTATTAACCTGTAGAGCAGAAAGAGAAGGCAGAACTGAATACAGAAGAGAGAATTATTTTGAAATGGGGGGAAAGCTGCCTGGCTGTAGGACTTACAAGAGATGAACCACAACTTGAGATCTGATGTCAGCTGGCGTGAGCTTGGCAGACTAAGCCTTCTGGTGGGAAGTAGAAGCGAAGTAAAGAAGTTGAGGACAATATAGACTATCTTGTGTGATTCATAGCTGTCTGATCCTACTTTGAGCGGAAGGTTGGACTAGAGACCTCCTGAGGTAGGGACCTGCCAACCTGGGTTATCCTATGAATGGTGAATGAGCAGACCTGATGACTGTACTCATAGAAAAGAGTGGTCAGAGCAGGTAAGCAGTCCTCAGTGCAATGCAAATGATGGTGTGATGGAAAAGGATGTGTCCCAAATGAAGCAGATCTTGAGAGAAACTAAGCTGTGAATGTGGAGGTACGGGGCTGTGCAGCCATGTAAATTCACTGTGGTTCACTGACCATGTTACAGAAGCAGAACTTAGAGAGGAAACGTATCTTCTTTTTTTCTCCTCTCATACCCATCCTTTTCTTCAGTAAATCTGCACCTTAATGATATTAAGGAGACATAAAATAGAAAATTGTTTTTGAAATCAAGATGAAAATGCCTGTTTCAGTGAATAAGGTTGTTGAAACGGGGCTGCAAAACTGATGAAGACACTACAATCACAAGGCAAAATAGGTCCTCACCCTATAAGCTGAAGTTGGTGAGAATAAATGTGGGGGTTAGGAGTGAGCTGAAGCAAACTGAGTGACAGAGGAGTTGGTCAAAGTTTGAGCATCAATGGAAGCTGTGTAGAAAGAAGAATGTAGTTGGCTTCAGTACTCAGAAGAGGAGAAAAGAGGGAAGTAGTGGAAGAAATTGGAAATCTCAGCAGCGGAGGCAGAGAAGTTCAACATTTCCAACACTGTTTGATCCATAGCAGTTGGAGTGAGGAGGAGAGCGCTCTAGAAGAGGCAATAGAGCCACATTCCTCAAACAGTCGCTGTGACAACTGGCGGTGGAGTAAGAGATGAAGGGCCTGTAGGTGGCTCGGGGCTTTTAGTGATGGAGTAGGTGTTCCTAAGGCAACATGGTAGTAAGAGAGGATAGGTGGGGTCTCTGTAAGAAAGGTGTAGAAGGAAACGGAGAACTGGAATTTGGGCACCAATGAGGAGGTGGTGGTCACTTTGCTGTACATTGCTAATTTTGATACCTGTGTTCTGTGGGTCAGGGAGAGAAAAACCAGGCTGATGCTAACCGCAGCATAGGAGAACCTAGGAGATTTTGGTTTTGTGAGTGTGTTTCACCCAGGTTTGACATGGGTGTGAATTTCATTCTGTCTGATTTACTTTGGTAGTAGTTTTGGCCCATTTTCTATGCTCAGATGTTTAATTTTTTAATTCAGACCTACCACTGCTGAATGCACAAGTAGAAACTGTTCCTTTGGTAGAACTGGCAAAGAGAAAATTCTTTCAGGAAGATGTATCCTTTCAGTGTGGGAAGGGTTGTTAATCAGGGACCCACCAGGAAAAATGATTCTGGATCCTTGTGGGCTGCACCATCAGAGAAACCAGAGAACACTTTAAGTTACTAGTAGCGTGCTGAAGCTCTGAAATATGAAATTAACTGATAATTTTCATAGGTCACGCTCTTTCCCATAAACCAAACTCATCTGCTCTCCTGGGGAGAGACAGAACAACTGGGCTGACTTCTCATTATCTCTTCCTATGGCGTATCCTTATTGAATTACTGCCAGGTAGAGGCAGCAGATGCTCATCAAGCCACTGCAGGACTCCTCTGCTAATTGAACTGTAATGGGGATGACAGCAGGGAAGGTCAGAATGATGGGACCAGTGATGTAACGTGAACTCTGGTAAGAACAACCTGCACGGGCAATTGACCTTGCTTAAATAATGTTATACTGAGGGCTTTTATTGGTTGATATCATTACGATTGTTTTTTCATATCAATACTGCAATAGTGTCAGGGACCCCTGTGTGAATCATGTTATATTGTGTTCAGGGCAAATATATTTCTCACCCTAAAGAGATTAGACTTTCCAATGTGATAAAATACAGTGAGTGACTGTAACTAGCTACAGGGGAAAAGAAATGGGAATGAAAAAGGTAACAATGACAAAATTTTTAAGTAGATATATAGCTTTACTCAACTGGTTGCTCCAACTGCTTTAAAGGGTAGTATCATTCTTTCTAACTGCCCTTACAGCAATCTGGTATTTCTGTTGTCTTGCATAGTTAATCTTTGGGTGAAAGCAGGTCCACTTCTAAATAAATGTGTAGATGTTATTAATGGTTTTTGTTGTGAAAAACATATTCCTACACCTGGCTCTGTGGCTCTTGCAAAGTGCTTGGGAATGCCATAGTTTCAGGCATGCATTCTAATGCCAGGTTCTGAGCCAGAGTGCGTGTCGGCGTTTCTTCCACTCCAGAGGAAGCGATGTGATGTGACGATGTGAGCTCTCGGCTGCTGTGTGCGTCTTCTGCGGAGGCACCTTTTTCCTGGGTACTGCTGCTGCAGGGGGGAAATGAGGTCTGTGAAGCCTTTCCCTGAAGACCCTTGCACAGTAGCATGAAGAAGTTTGGTATAAGCAGTAGCTTGCGCATTTCTGAAAATAAATTCCACCTAAAAACCAAATGCTACTTTTCGTTACAAGCCGTGTATTATTACACTGTGTTACTCTTGGTGTGTTGGAGTAAGTCTGTATGGCAATTAGCAAAAGCTGGATTCAGAGCGCAGTGTGTGCCTGCTGGCATCTGTGTGTGTGCTCAGAAGCAGCATTTAGAAGCAGAAGCAGAGTTCTGTATCCCTGTGTCACTCTTAATTTTTTTTTTTTTTTTTAATTAATATAATTTTTTCTTAACCCTTTTACTACACTGTCTGCCTGGGCCAATTGACATCAACGACTGGGGCATCTGTTGCAAAGTGGATGGAAGGCAAATGAATGAATTGATAGTAAGGCATCACAAAATATATTTATTTTGATAACTCTATAATTATTTAAACTACATGTTCTTACATGGGACCTGACACATACAGGCTTTTTTTCTGTACAAGTGATGAAGCCTTGGTTGTAGGAGACTTTATCACAACACTTCAGTGGTGATGTTTGATAGGAAATGAAGAACTAGAGTGTCAGTGTTTGATTAAGAGTGCTCCTCTGTAGAGCCCGTGTGTTTTTGGAGTGGTATAGTGTTTGCATTGCATTGTGCTCCATATTTTCTCCTTTCCTACAAGTTCCTACTTTGGTGCATTGAAGTAAACAGCTGATGACAGAGGATGCATTGGAATAAATGTTTATTTCAGCACTTTGGAAATGAATTTTTTTGAAGTGGAATTCATCTTGTGGATGTGTGTGTGTCTCTTCATATTAGCTCATTTGGGTATAGACTAGAGCTAGGTAGTGCAAATGGCAAAATAGTAACAACCACATACAAATAGAGGTACGAATATTGTGGAAAAGAAATTATTCTTAATGTGTTACAGCAGAAAGAAAACTTTATACATTCAAGAAGTATTGAAGTTGGCCTCAGCATATTTGTGTGTAGAAAAGGGGGGTTATTTTAGCCATAGTCACCAATATTTAGAGGTTCAAAACTGAACACCACGTACTCTCCCTAGAACTGAATAACAAGTTAAAACTGTCACATTTTCCTGCCTATCCGTAGTTAATGTGTTTGGTCAGATGCTTGGATGTGTGCACGCACTCACTTGCTCTGGTCGTTCCCATAGAAGTGTAGAATATAACAACTGGAGTTGGAGTTAAGCTTCAGATATGCCAGTCCTGTGGCAAGGAAGCAGATGGTCCTTCCCCTGCTAAGCAGAGCCTAAGTCTTTGCTGAGCTCATATGCTTGGTGGTACTTGATCATATTATTTTGACCTTGTGCTTAAGATTGATAAACTCTGTGTGGTGGCCGTGTTCCAGTGAGGAGAAAAAAACCTCTGACCTACAGCCCATGATGCTGTATTAATGTCAAATAGTATAAAGTAATATCAGAATGCAGAAGAAAATCACTGCAGTAAAGCAATTTAATTTCTGTGAACTGAAAGCACTTTAATGGGAATGCTAGGAAAATCTGCCGTTGTTCCTGCAGCAGAGGTTATGAGGTGATTTTTTTCTTTTTTTGAAACTCTGCTGCCTTGTAATTGGTGACTTTGAAGCTTTCTGTTGTTTTCAGTGTGAATGGTCATGCTGCTAAAGTAGGGAGTTTGCTCTCTACTGAGTCTGATTTCCAGGTTTGCCTCTTAAAGGAAAATAATGTCAAATACTAGTTTTCAAATGGTATTATACTGCTGAATGTGCATTATATGCAATGTTTTGCCAGTGAAGTGAGAGTAATCCTCTTTGAACAGCAACGTGCAATAGCATTTACTGAAATGGTGTTGGAAGCAGTGCCAGCTCTCTTTCTCTTTGTCTGCTTAATTGCAATTTAACAGTAATCCAAGATCTATGCAACTGTGACAGCAATTCTTAGATATAGCTGAGTTTGAAAGGACCTTTAGTTCATCCAGTGCCAATGATAAAAGCTACAGCGGAATAGTATATTGATAATGGACTCTAACTTTTCTCTAACCATTCAAAAATAAACAAAAAGAAACTTTTTTTTCCCTCAAAGCGATAAAGTGTTGCTGTTACGGAAAGGATGTGCTATAGTGTGAAGACATCACTGAGCTTATTCTGGGCTGTGTTCTGCTGTGCTGACTGACAAGCCTGCCATGAGAAGGCATCCAGGTGTAGGTGTATATAAGTTATGTATATAACCTATATAAAAAAACCCCCAAACTTATGTAGGTTCAGGGTGTGACTCCATAAGTTTAAGAGGGGTGTCAGATACAAAGATCTTCTGACTTGGGAGGTGTGGAAGGAACTTGTTGGAGGCTGGGAAAGTATAGCGAGAAGTATTATTTATGCATGCTCTGTTCTTATACTGCACCTTGGGCATTTGGCATCGTTCTCCTGTCAGAGGCAGGATCTGGGACTCGGCGGCTGTTTGGTTTGAGCTGCTACAGCCTTTCCTGTATTTAATTAAATATATGAAAGTGCACAAGCAGTGTGAAAAGGTTACTTAAAAGTTATTGGACACTTTCTATGTTCTGCTGCTCAGAAAAAAAAATCAATGCCTGAGTTCACAAGAGAAACCTATTGACAGTCTTGAGGATTTTGATCTTAATTGCTCTGTACTTGTTCCTGCTGCGAGGAGTATGATAGCAGCTTGAAGAACATTTGTGAAGGTAAATGAGCCTACATTGAGTGCTAAGACACAACACCGAAGGCACCAAAAGGTCCATGGCAGTTAAATACCATTGAGAAGTCCAAGACTTGGATAACACTTACATATTGGGTCATGCACTGAATGATTTTTACGGAAGGAAATGTTGGAGTGCTCCTTGGTTGTTGAGCATCGTTCATCCTCCACTCAATGGGCATGGGGGCCATGGGGGGCGGGGGGGAAGTGTTTGTCCTGATACTTCTCAAATGCACAGTGCCTTTCACAAACTTTTGAATCCTTGACTTTGGAATCTTCCTGCTCTTCTGGCAGAGTATAAGCCATACGTGTTTGTGTACAAATGAAGCAAGTTTTGCTTCAACTACATTTAAGTGATCTTCTGAACTGAGTTCCTCAGAAAAGTCTGAAATCACATAGACTTTTTATTACTGAAAGTTAAGTGTGTTCTCATAGAGTCCATTGGAAGTACTTAGAGTGAAGGAGATGTAACAGCAGTATCGTTTCACAGAACAGTTCTGCTCTATCACTGTTTTAATTAAAGTCGTTCTACTGATGGAAAGTCTGTTCTCTGGTGTTTTCTTTAATGTAGTCATAATGCATCAGTTTGAGCTCCCTTGCTGGAACATCTTTCATTATAATCCACTTAGCTAAGTTTATAATTAAACTTCTAAATTCAAACCTGCTTTTGTTATGTTTTTAGGATGTATGAAAACTGAAGCAGGAAAACTTAGGATTCACGGTTTTTACCCCAAACGAATTGATGTAAATTAAGAAGCAATTCATTGGCAGTACAATTATTTCATATTCTTGCTTTTAATCCCCAGGATCTTCCATATCTTTGGGACAAGAAGCAAATATGATTGAATAGAAGAAAAAAAATTAAATAATTAATAGATTCTTACAATTTGACTATAGAGATCACCAAAATACCTGAACTTTCAAATATAACTGGTGAAGATGGTGGCTACCTACTAAGCTTTCCAGCAACTGAGTGTTGAGGAAGGTTGTTAAGGTTTATACATGAAAATGGGCTAGGCTGAATTTATGTTCAGCTTTGTCGATCTGGAGGGCGTGCAGGCTTACTCCCAGCCCAAAGCAGGCTGGTTTAGACCGTCTGCTGGTTGTTTGGAGTTACCTTCTGTAGGCAGATGTGTTAACACCAGATGTTCTTTCAGGCATTATTTACCCTTACAGTTGTTGTAGCAAATTACCAAAGAATTGTGGAGCTTAATGTTTTGATTCCTGATGAGCGACCGCTTAGGACAGAAATACTGTCAGGCAGTTGTCAACCTTATGTATAAATTTAGCTCATTCATGCTGTATGTTTTGATCCAGAATTTTCTAAAATGCTCCTGGAAGAAGAGTAAATATTCTTAACTGAGGTTTGGAGATGAAGAAGTAGAGGTATAGAAAATCAAGCTACTGTTCTCACATATGCAAAGTCACTCCGCTGAAATCAAGGGGAGCACTTGCGGAATCAAGTATTAGAGTCAGAGCGTGACCTTAAGTGACTTTTTGCACAGGAGGTCTCTGACACAGCTGGAAGAGGAATGAATTTAGGGTGCCCCTACTTTAACCGGAGGACTGTCTTTCTCCAAATGTGTAACTGGAAAAATGTATAGTGTTTGTTTTCCATGTGGAAGTAAAGGCAATTTAGTGTAACTATGTTCATTAAGTAAAAAAATTGGGCAGTATGCTCGTACACCCATGCCATGGACACATACGCACTTATACCTGAAGGTCTGTTCCTAGTTTGATGTATATGACTGTGCAAACACTTTCATTTTGTTAAACTCAGTACCTGTAGCACTAGCATT
Organism: Ciconia boyciana; assembly: GCF_034638445.1. Classification (NCBI taxonomy): domain Eukaryota; kingdom Metazoa; phylum Chordata; class Aves; order Ciconiiformes; family Ciconiidae; genus Ciconia; species Ciconia boyciana. The sequence continues at coordinate 7,641,485 of NC_132943.1, read as the reverse complement.
AGTGGTTTTTTGGAAATATCTCCCCCAGGGATGGTCCGCAGTGCATATCCGTGGTGATCAGCCTTTGCTGCCACAGGCTAGGCATTCTGCTGGCTTGGGACAGAAGAGAATTAGCTTTTTGGATAACAGCTTTCTGAGAAGGCAAGGCAGATTTTACTGGTATCTGAGGATGAAGAGTATGCTATAAACATCCAGATTATCTTGGAATATCACAAGCAATGGGTTTGTGCTGTGTGTAGTAGGTAAACGGTTGCATAATTACTGCTTACGTTTATGTTAAGGAAATTTATTCATGATTAATGATGCTTATCTTTTGTGCTAGACACCTGCCAAACGATTTATAGCCACGCGTATGATCTGCAATTGCTTTTTTTTGTTGCTGTTTAAAGTGTTTGGGATTATCTAATTGCATCGTGTATTTTAAATGGAGAGTGCTACCCAGGTGTCCTTGTCAGCATTCCCTTCTCATACAAAAAAAGTAGGTCAGATTTACCCATGATGGGGAAGGTCACAACTCCCGGTGAACTCAAGGAGAATTTAATTGATGTATGACAAGGCTGAAATCATGTCTCAGGTTTAGATCAGTTTAAGCTGATCTTTTTCTAAGTTCAGTAATAAATACTGTATAAATCCATGTTGGAGCAGAGCCAGACTGAACTTCCCTAAACCACAGAAATGGTGCAGAACAACTAAAGAAACCCCTTGTCCCGTGGAAACTTGCAGAAAGAGCAACTGGTCCCTTCTCTACCAGTGCAATACGTGTAGAGTGGGGAGTCAAAATTGGATCATCAATCTTTTGTCTTTCAGTGTTGGATGCTTTCGAGGACTCTGGTGTGTCTTGGACTAGCACAGTGCCTGTCACTTGGAAACATCTGCCTCTGAGTGCACATCTGTAGCTTGTGGTTGTCCGAGCAGTGGCTGGAAAACGGGAAAAGCTTCCCCGAGGCTTTTTCCCCTCCCCAGCTAAGCAGGGCTTAGACCGGGATTTGACTGCTGGATATTTCATTGACATTGAAAATTAAATTAAATTTTGAACACTTCAGAAATAAGATATTTATTTGTCAGCTGTATACATATTTCAGCAGAAATGTAGGTTTCTAAATTAAGTCTGTTATTCAAAACTAGTTTTATTCAGTCCTGTCATTAAGAGAATTAGCAGTGGATTAGATAATGTAAATGCATTGTCACGATCATTAGAAAACTTGCACATGGCTTTTTCAAGACTGCCTGTATATTCCCAGCCATTACAGCTAATGTATGATGTCCTTGTTTTTCTGAACAAGAAGCCATACAAACCAAAAAAACCTGAAAGGATGCTTGTGTCTAATCCTTCAAACATATGAAAACAACACCTCATTATTTAATTTCATGAGAATCTATTAGTGCAGACTATTAATTGGCCAGGCCTGTATTATGAAGGATATTGAACAAATCCAGATAATCAGTTTTGGAAAAGCGAGATATTTTTCAGACTAAAACACATCTTGAACATATTTAAGCAATTGCATGAATTTAATAATGACTAGTCTTGGTGAAGTCAATTTTTAAAATGTAAATTTCATTTTTTTTTTTTCCTCCATTTTTCCTCTCTATTTGCCAGTTTACAGCTAGCCATGCTGACACATTTGGGAGCTGAGATATACTGTAACTAAATTTGATGTGAAGTGTTGGTGGCCTTCATAATGTAATTTATTCATGTTTCTGTAGATAGCATATGTTGCCTGTGCAATAATTTTTTATCGTATCAGGACAGAACAGCTACTGTTCCAAATTGTGTTATACAAACCTAGATATACAGACAAATTTTTATTGTGCTTTGCTGTGGTGTAAATCAGTGGACTCTATTGAGCTCGGCTGGGGTGGGTGAGATTAGGATCAGTCTCATGGTGTCTAATTTATTTCTGCTTTTTCTGACTTAATGTAATCTCTGTTCTTGCTCCGTGGGGAGCAGCAGCCAGTTATCTTTGCAGTCCTGCCCAAAGAATGAACATATGCGAAAGCCCTTGTTTTGGGCAGGAGGCTGCTACTCCTAGGGATTTATTGCTGTTTACTGACCCTTTGAATGCTGAGATGAAGGCAGTGTGTTGAGAAAGCAGCTGATGAGCGCTACTGGTGCTTCATTAAAAATCTCGGCATCTTTATCAGCTGTTATCTGAGGTTTCCTTGCATTTGCCCATTTCATGCCCCCACCTGTTTAAAACGTGTTGTTTTTACGGCATTCTTCTGGACCTGGAGAGCTGCCCTGCAATTCAGATGAGTGTTGTCTGCGCAAGGCTGGGCATGCTGGCTCCCCTCCAGTACTTAAATCCGAGCATCTGAATAATTTCTTTCCTTGTTTTGCATTTTTGGGTGTGAACAGTGTTGGAGCCAATGTCACTAATTCCTTCTCTTTCCCTTGACAGAAAGTCATTGACTCCGTTTTCTGACTGTCATAGATGGTAACTGCAATGCTGAAGACACTGGGCGGCTCGCTCCTCCTCAGCTCTTCTGTGTGAGGTGAGCAGCCATCTAGATGGGCAAAAAAAATTAATTGCAGGATGCCTGAGGGGTCCCCCTTTTCCGTCCCGAGGACTTCCCTACTGTATTTGCACTGGGGAGGAATGAGGTCGTCTCCATCTCATTTCTGACGGATGCTCAAGATTTCTGAGCTTCACTTGTGCTTTGTATAAAGCCACTTGTGGTCTGTGTTACATTGCCCGCGTGTTGGGACTAAGCGAGTTGCATTCTGAATTAAATGTGAATTCTGAATTTAATTAACCTGGAAGACGTGAGCAAAGCAATAAATTTGGTCCCTTGCCCGCATTACTGTATTTGGTCAGCTTGATGGTTTTTCAGGTCTTACCTGAAATGCTGTTCATCTGAAGCACGAGAATGAACTAAACCAGATAACAGATTACATTGTATCTTCCACTGTAGTTAGTCGATATCTGATTAAATATAATTGCATGAATTTATCATGATAGAAACTGTTTCAAAGTAATTTAAATACAGCTTGAAATTAAAAGTTTTACTGTATATTCAATATGTACTATTTTCAGGTTTATCTTCAGTTTCTTATCAAGACCGATGCTGTGTATTATGTATTATGACAATGTTGCTTTTCATAAGGTTGGGAATGTAATGAGATTGTCCTGACCAAACTTCTAATAACTGATAATTTTAATGAAAATCACCAAGATTATACCAATGAAGACAAATCTTAGACAGGTGTTATCGCTCTCCTTATGCTAATATGGATGTGACATTTTTACCTATAAAAGTAGGATTAATCACTAATAATGCTGAGAAATATGTTGAGAATTTAAATATGGTATGAATACAAAAGATACTATATAAGAAAAAAATAATATGTAAATTTACATCAGGAACTAGCTCTTGTTTGATGTGGCATGTACCATGAACATTTTTTGAGACTTCAAAACTGTTCTCTCTTGGATGTGGATGAATCCAAAATACCTTGAAACTCATGTAAAATCTGCCTAAATAAGTGGCTGGTTGGTCTGCTTTTGGGATGAGAGAAACAGAGATTTGAATTACCAGGATGAATCGGAAGTTCTAAGGTTTTGTTTTGTTGTATGCCTTTCTTAATGTCTCTTGCTTTGGAGCTTTTCCATGGTATGTAAACAGTGTAGACGTTCGCTGAAGCAGGCATGTAGAAGTTGCGCTCCTGTGTTGTATGGGAGACCCAGAGAGACAGTCCTCCTTGCTTCCAGTGCCGCACAGTGATTATTTTAATGAGTGGTATGGTGTAAAACTGCTCCAGCAACAGGAGTTGGTCCATTCCTGTCTCAATCACAACGTGGCTCTGGTATTCGCCCGAAGTGTTGGAGAGCTTAATTAAAATCCCTTAGTCGGAGAGACCTCTCTGGAGTAACTGTTGCTGATCTGGAGCTCAAAGATCAGGGACTTGAGTGTGAGTCCCAAATTCCAGAGAAATGCCTGAGTAATGTCTAGTTTTCCCTTTCAGGCTGGTTCATCATGTACTGACAAGCAACCCCTGCTTTTCCTGCTGCATTTCTCATGTTGCTTTTGTGTATCCCATGTTTGAACACGGTATGGAGTTCAAACAATTCCAGGTCTGGTATTTCAGTTGTCAGGGATCTTAAAATGTTGGACATGGGGTCTGTATTCAAAGCTGAATTTTGCACCTGGAATCCATTCTCAGCTTTGGTTTAGTCTGCCATAGCATGATAATATTCATGCTACAGATAATTTAAATAGAGAAAAGAAGGGGCACATCACAGACCGTTATCAGATCCCTTGCCATTTATTTGCAGTGGTAGATTTCTTCTTAAGAACCTGCTAAAAGCATTTACGATGGCTGGCTTTGTAGGATGGGACTGCCGGTCCTTTGGGAGCTGCTGCTCTCTGTCTCTTCCCCCCCTCCCCTTTTTACCCTCTCTTTCTCTTCAGGTTAAGCCTCTGTAACAGACTTGTCCTCAACGAATCCGGCACACAGGGACTATGAAATGCACAGTGACCACCAGGTTACCCTTAGGCTGAGGCTGTTGCCTTGGTGTTTTAAGTCTCTTAGCAAGCTTTTTCTTTTTTTGTTAATTGTAGGACCAAAGAAGACGAGAGACTGAATTATCTGAATTATGCTTCTACAACAGAACTGGGTTTCTCCTCATTGGGCATGGCAGAGCCTGGGGAAGTCCTTCCTTTTGTTTGTTTTCTTAATGTTACAAACAGCTGATCTGGAAGCCAGGAGAGGTCATCAGTTTGTCTGGAAAACAGGTAGGAAAAAGATATGTTGGCTTAGCTACTAGATAATTCCTGTATTCGAGGATGGAGTGATTGCCCTTTCTCCATTCTGTTTTAGCTCAATAATAAAATACAAAAGCCTGATAATGTCTTCTGATTTTTTTTGGTAACTGAAAAATAGGGGGGTTTAATCTCTATTTTAAATTAGTAATCTTCATGTCTGTTGCAGTTATGCACCAGAGAGACTCTAGAGTATAATTCTGGACTCCTTAATGCTTTTAATCCAAGAGTAAAATTTTTACTGGATCCTGATATCATCATCCTAATGTTGCTTCCTTTGAAATACTGAATCATTTCATGTTTGAATTAAAAGGGCACACCAAAGTCTTTCAGGATGAACTGAGCCAGAAGACCATACTCTTGGTTGATCTATTCATAATTAACATTTCATTGGTACATTTAGTGAATTATTTCTGTCCATCAGTCCGGTTGGATACAAGCCGTGTTTGAACTTACAAAATCAGGCGCGCACAACACTTGCAACTTTTGTGAAGGTAACACTGTGATTCTTAGTGACAGGGAGGAGGTGGATAGGAGATGGTATCATACAGATGCATAAAACTAAGCATGACTCATTGGATGCTTATTTTGCAGCATAACAGAACAACAAAGAATGTTCAATGGAATGGAAAGATTGGCAAATTCAGGAAATATTTACTCAAAGTACTTAATAAAAAATGTGCAACTGAACCAGGGGTTTCATTGCCCAGGATCCCTTTTGAGGTTTGGGCTTTTATGACTGAGCAACAGAGCGATTAAATACGATGGAAAAATAATTTCCCCCCCTTTTGGGAGAGGTTCTTTGCTGTTTTGGCTATTTGTTTTTTAATTGTAACTCTGTAGAACGTAAGAGACTGAATAATGAAACAATTATTCTGGGAGGGCTCCTGTCCTTCTGGTAGGATCAATGCAAGCTTCTCACCTGGGCTGCTGGGGTGGGAGGCTGAGTGCCGGTGAAGTGCTGATTAAATACAATCTGATACTGTATTGCTGAAGAACTTCTTTTTTTTTTTTTTTTTTTACAATGTAAAATGAAGAAGAAATAAACAACAACAAAAACTGTCTGTCTCCAATTCACTGTTATTTATGTGATTTTTTGAACAAGCTTTGAAAGGTAGAGTTGTTTTCTTAAGACAAATTAGACCCTTCAACGCTGTCTGTCTTCTCTTCAATTCTGAAGTGTATTGTACTGTTGTTGGTCTTTAGAGGCGTGCATTGGAAGTCATAAAAATTTAATTTGACTTGATGATTCCAGGTGACAGTAAAGAGTTATTGATGCTTCAAAGACATCTGAGGCAGATGTATTTGGAACTAAAAAAAGGTGGTGCACAGGTTTGTGTGGACGTGGGGTACCATGCTCTGAAGGCCCCGTGAGGAGCTCGTGGCAAAGGTCTGCCATCCAGATGCAGAAGAAAATTGTCAGTTCTTGTGACTCCCACAGTGAATTAGAAATATCTGAGCTCTCAAGAGTAATTTTTAAAAACTTTAAATCCTAACAGTATTTTGATGCACTTTCTCTGCTTCTGTAGTGACGAGAGATAGAAAACAACTTTAAGTGAAATGTTTTCCGAATGAAAATAACTTGGGAGTTTGAGCCACATTTATTGTCCTGTTTGGCAAAAATAAATCTGTCCCCCTCCCCCCAATATTTTTATATTTGTAAACAAAATTTTCATTTTTCACCAGAGTATTTTGTTGAAAATTTGATAAAAGTTAAATCTGAAACCAAAATGTTTAGTTCTAGGTTGAAATGAATAGTATGTCCACCCAAAAACTTCTTTGCTAAGAAACAAATTATTATTTTTGAAGCCTCTACTTTCTCTGCAATAGTAGTGAAGCAGCAGCATTTCTAAATCCTGAATCTCGGTCTTTTGCAGTTGTCCTAAGAAATAACACAGTGGGCTGAGATTTCTCTTAATAGTTTGAATGGATACCTTTTTGGGGAGAAAATCTTGGTAAAAAGGAGGTGTCTTTTGCAGTGTCTGGGCATAGGAAATAAACTAAGGGCTTTCTTTCCATAATTCTGTATGAGCTGCAGATTAATTTGACGCTTTTGGAAGCATGTGTATCAAAATAAAATTGCAGTGACCTTGAAATGATCCGTAAGTAGCAGTCTGCTGTCAGGGTGGCATATGTGGCTTGCTTTTGTATACGCTTTTTTTTAATTTTGCTTGAAATGTTTTTTCAGGTATGGTTAATCACAAAGGTGTATCTTTCTTTCAAAAGGTTAGGGGGAAATGTTTTGGGAAGAGAGGGACGGTAACTTGAATGGTGCAGGTGGATCTGGAGAGGTAGAGGGGTTAACATAACCTGTTGCGGCAGGATATTAATAATAAAATAGCTTTGGGGTGTAGATCATGGAGATCTTGGCCTAATGAGGTCTGTGGTTTTTATAATAATAATAAAAAAAATAATCATCCCATAGTTTGAGGACTTCTATGCCCAATACAAAAAAATAATAAAAATTAAAGCACAGCACAGTGAACCTAAAATGAAGTAGCTTTTAATGTCAGAACTGAGCAGATCCATTCTGATAGAAAGAAAACCTGCAGCTGTTGTCTTCTTTTTAGTGAAGCAATCTAATGAGAAATGAGCAATCCGTAATGCAAAAGGAGATGAGCTGTTTTGTTTTTAAATATTGAATTGTCTGTTGCAAGCATGGCAAGTTACTTACTTGCTGTAGAGAAATTCCACTTCTTGTTAAAAATGCCATGCTTTATAATTAAAAAAGATTATGTTACTGAAAGCTCTGACTTAAGAAAATGAATTTATGTGTACTAAAGTAAATTTTCATAGCACATACAAGTCCAGAGATGCATCCTTAATATGGATTAAAAAAACCCAAACCATCATATCAGCCCTGAAGTTTATAAAGCAGACTTTTTTTCAGCTAAATCCTTGGCTGTATCTAATGAAGACTCATACATTTTCATGCTGGACTTGGTGATCTTGGTATAGGTGAAAGCAATTGCATTGAAATCACTGCATCTACAAAAAACCCAGGCTCTGTATTTCTAAAATTTAAGAACTTGGCAGTGAGGTATATTATACGTACTCTTTCCTCAGCTATTCAAAGGGCTAGCACTTGGTTTTAAGACAGGCCACAAATAAGCAAAACTCATTTCTAGAGATGATATATTAACGTCTAAATATCTGTATGCTGTATCTTTTGGTTTCAAGACATTTCTCATCAGATACTTATGCTGTGACCACCAGCCTAAACATGAAAGCAATAATTATACCAATTAAATTACTCAGCAGCCTCAAATAGCTGAATAATTTTCTGACACTTGCTAACTAACAAAGCAGTTTTAGTAATACAATCTTGAGAAAATGTAATTGGATCTAAATCCTTGTAAATTAATATTGTTTAATGCAATAGCCAATTAGCAATTTGCATATTTCACCGTGTTGATTTTCTTCTACTCTTGAATGGTCTTAAAAGTGCCTGGAGTTTCTGTAATGCAAATATGTCTATGTTTTACTGATGGCCATTCAAGCTTTTAGAACTGTATATAGAATATTGATACACACATGAATCTACAGCGTGATTCTAGCTGGTTCGTTTTTTGGTGAAAGTCTAAAATTTACTTGTAAAGCCTAAATTAAATCTAAAGTATGTGCAACACAGGAGATATTTTGGGTGCTTTAAAGGAGAGGGGCTGATAATTAGGATTACAAAATGCTGGAAATTAGCCCTTCCCATAGACGCCTGCAGTTGCTGCATGGGCAGGTTGCAGTCTCACCCTTGCTGCTGATGTCTTCAGCTCCTCCATAAAGCACACCTCAGTGACCGTGCACATGCTGTTTCCCCCAAAATACTAACAGAAATGAAGGGGATAAGGGACATACCCTATAAAAGGTGGCTCTCAGAGCTAAAGCAGTGATGTAGCTTTTTCTTAATAAGGGCAGCATTTTAAAGAATTTTTTTTGGATGAAAATGTTCTGATTTTTAGGAAAATTGGTCTCTAATTTTGGTAAAATGCTATTTAACATGGAAATAACATTGTGTACTATGGAAGGGAGAAGGAGGACTATTAGAAACCCAGATGTGGTGTCACAGTGAGTTCTCCGTCTGTAATTCTCTCCCCAAAATGAATCAGGATGGGGATTTAGCCCAGCAGGGACATGCTCCCTGTTACAAATGGAAGAGCACTGAAAGTGAGATATTGGACTGGGAAAAGGATTTGTAATGCAGCTGATCACAGTAGAGAGATTTTTACCTGAGAAAGAAACCATTAATCTTCTGGTGTTGGTGAGCTTCTCGGGGCTAGGTGTGGTGAGCCATAAGTTCTCTTGCCCTAGGTGAACACAAAAACTTTAGTTCAGAGTTATTACCCATATTTGAAAGTCATTCTTAAAATAGGGTTAGCAAATGGGTTTTGATCATTAGTCTTTCTTCAGAAACAATCCATAACGGAAAGGGTACGAAATGAACTTTTCAGAGAACAACTTATAATGTGGAGGAACCTTTGAACTAGTCGTGGATGTGGGTGAGCCAGTAACGGCTAAGATGAAAAAGGCCTTTTGTTCTGTGTTCTCAGATAATACTGCCGTAAAATGCCCTTTCTCAAGATCTTAATTTCAGGAAGGCCAAGTGCCGGTTTGGAAGTGCCTTTGACCTTACATCTTAAAAGGCAAACTTTTACCTACGTACACCAAATGTTAAAAGGAGTCCAGATCTTCAAAGGACAGTAGAGCTCAAATCTACTGAAAAGAGATTCAAAGGTAGTTCTGCAATAAGTGATATTTTTCCAAAAGCTCTACAAGCTGAAGAATTATAATCTATCCTAGATTAAGTGGGTTTTTTAATTTGATAGGACAACGATTCATGAATGAAGTGCAGATGTCTTTTAGTGATCTTTGTGTGGTATCTGGAAGTTTTATGATATTTCTCAGACTGTCTGATGCTTCCAAACTTCTCGTTTTGTGGCAATTGTTCTAATTGTAGGTTATTCTTATGCTGTCTCGGTGGATGGAATTTTAAATATTTAAACTCTAAAGTGGAAGTTTAGCCCTGATTTAATCAAACTTTGAATGATTCTAAGGTTCTTCACTATACTAGGACTTTAGGACTGCAGTGATTCTCTTGGGTTATAGACTGCAATCTTGTCATATCGACAGCAGCAACAATTAATGAATAATTTTTAAAAAACTTACTAAGTTCCATTCTAAAACTAGTCAGATTGTTGCCATAAACGTCATTGAAAAGTTCTAACATGATAAGCCTTCTTATTTTTACCTTTAACTTTATTCATGACCAGTTTATACCTTTGTATTTGAGCCAGACTACTCTTTAAGTAACTCTTCTTTTGGTAGTTTTTCCAAATGTATTTGCAATTTAAGAATACCAAGCTATTCTGGACCCCTGTTAGTAAACGTATTCTGTTTGAACTGGTTTGTCAAATTAAATCTTTTCTTGGCATTGCTCCTCAGAATTGTATCACTCAGATGAGATTTCACCCACTGATATTTTACAATTTTAGTTAGAAGTGCCTGCCTTAAAATATCTCAGAATCACTTAGGTGGTGCTCTTTTTGAATGTTTTATAATAAACAGTTTAATTTGAAGTAGTTTAGTTGTTTTTAATCTGTTGGTATAATTTCATTACGTAGTCATTAAAAAAAAGTGATTTAAATATAAAAAATAGTACTTTAGTTCTAAATTTGTCTAAAATAATTATTTACAAAGAATATTTTATGGGACAATATAAATTATGCTTTTATTTCTGCCAAACTTTTTAAAAAACCAATGATACTTGAAGCTTTAAAGAAAGTTGTTTTGCAAAATTTCGTTAGCAGTGAAACGTAATGTGCTGACTGATATCAGTCACTGATATTTGAGAAGATTTAAGGGTGGCCTCAAAGCTAGTCTCCTATTTCCTTAGACAGGAGTGCAGTTTTTTAAGATTTGCTAAATATTTGGTTTTCTCTCCTCGTTATTCCTTACCCTGTCCTATCCACATTTTGACCTTTCTCTTCCACACACCTCTAAATATTATGATGTATGGCTCTGCTACTTCACCTCACCCTTATCATTCCCGTTCTGATATGGTGTCCTCATCTGGTGGTGTTTCCTCAACAGTTGAATCCAACTTGTCTTGGAGTGGTGGAGATGCATCTGTTGCCTTACTTTATAACCCTTTGCAGTGGCTGTACAAATAATATTTAGGTGGGTGAGACATTTCAAAGTCGGCGGAGACCTTGTGTCCTCACGTAGTAAATACTGGTGACTTTGTCAGAGAACGAGACAAATGTAAATGATTTCTCAATCTCTCTCCTGAAGAACCTTTCCTATCCTGGAAGCTCATCTTCCAGCCTGGCCTGTCCTCCGGGTGCTCGAGGTCTGCTGCTGCGTTGGATGAATGTGCCACAGCAGCCCATTGCATACCCACCTGGGTCCTGTCCACCATAGCTTCTGGATTTATCCTTAACCCACAGGGCTAAAAGCTCAGTGTATGAGACATGGCTGAAGAACTTTCCCTCTTGGCATGGAGAATGCCAGTGTCAGAGACGTCAAAATTGTTCCTGGAAGAGTTTGGGAAGCATGATCAGAGTTGCAGAAATGCTTAAACCGGTGCTCTTTTTCCTTGTCCGTTAAACCTGGTATGTTCTTCTTAGCTCTGGTTTCCTGTAGGGACTCGAAGACACCAGCGAAACATTCTTGGTGGCACTGCTTAGAGAACGAGTCACTGGCTTCTGTATTTTTTCCTAGAAAAATGCACTACAGCAAGCAATACAGGAAGCATAGAGTATCAGTCAAATTAAAAAGGCAAGGAAAGGAGGAACTGAAATGACACTGAAATATATGTTAAAATTAACACTTTATATGCTTGGAGATACGTGGAGTACCACTTCCTCAGCGGAGATGAGTACTGTGCAGCAGCATGGCTGTAGACTGACGGCGGTGCTTGCTGAGTTCAGATGTAAGCTTTTACAAGTGTGTGCCTGGTAATTTTGTTATTGTTGGGCTTGCAAAACTATTTCAATAGTTCTTTTACACAAAGACTACACCCTTTAACAAATATCTTTGTCTAACCAACATCAAATGTTCAGTAGGTGGTGGTTTAAACTAGATTACACAGGAGATTCACATTAATCTTTTAATGTCCCTCTTCCCTTCCTGAGAATAATAGTTTTTGAGAATAAGGTGCTTTTTTCTGGTTTTTGTTGGTATTGGGAAAAGTATAAGTTAGGCGTCTTATCCTTTTCTTTCCTCAATAGTTACTATGGGAACAGAGCTGCGGGTCACAGGGGAAAATCTGCAAAAGTGGTTTCTTTTAAATTGTTCATTTAAAAAAAAAAAAAAAGATAGCTTATTATTGGAATTGTGGTATTTTTCATTCAACTTTGGATTGTATTGTTGTACATATTTCACTCTCAAAAGAAGCACAGTGAGTGGCAAGAAAACCAGATGGGGATGTTTTTGTACTTTTTCCTTGGGGTTAATATTTTTTTAATTGAATGCAGCTGTTGGAAAGATTTCTGCTGTTATGTATAGGCGGAGTGTTAAAAATGGATGATCACATTTTCAGCCTGTTTCAGCAGAGTACTAGATTTAATTATTCTGTTGCCCTTGTTCACAACCCTGCAGGTTTTTTTAATAATTATATCTTAAGTTAGTTAGAATAAGAGTTTCACTTAGCCACTTAATTGAACGATTTCAGTGTATTGGGGTAATCGCTTCCTCATTCAGCTCTTGTGTACAGCAGAGTAATTGTGGGTGAAAATATACAAAGTTGTATTGGAAATCCCTAAGATGCGTATTGTTGTTCTCAGTATGCAGACAATAGAACTGACTCTTTGTAAGGACATGAGTTTTGGATAGTCTGCCCACTGATACCCATATTTCCCTAGATTTTTTTTTTCCTGGTATGTATGGGAATAGTCCTGCTGTAATCCACTTAATCTTTTTTCATTTTTTCTTTTTAAAAAAATGTTGAATGGTAAAAACCAGGAACATGAAATGGAGAAGTTGGAAGGGATGGGGGATATTTCATGGTAATCCAGATTATTGACAGTGTTATGGTTTATTTTAATCACCCTCAACTAGTTGATATATTAAGTGGGCATTTCATTATATCTAGTAGTTTTGAGTATATGAGCTTCAGTTTGCATAGAGAATTCCTGCAGGTCAATAGGAGTGTGGTGTGGGAATCCAGAGGCAGTATCTGGTCCTTACTGTTGCCTGGTGTCTACCACTTTGTAGACTTATGCAGTTCCTTCTTCTAGAGACCTTTTAAAGTTTATGGTTAAATGTATCTCTGTGTCATACTTGCGTATAACAGCGATTTAGGATTACAGAGCTAAATTTGGAAAAGCATGTTAAAACCTCATTATAGAGGTTCTAAATATATTGGTTCTATATGCTGGGGGATGAGTTGTAGACAGTTGCTGAAGTATATCCAGCTTTTGTGTGGCATGTCCTGGAAGGCTAGCCATGAAAAATCACTTTTCAAATGAGAACTTAATAAAAACTTTCCTGCTCTGAACGCTAAGCCCTACTCCCTGTGCGATTAGTGGTTTCATTTCTTTCTCAGCAGTTGGGTAATGATTATGGCTCCAGATGCTGCAGGAGTGATAAAGAGAGTGATTAATTTCACTTGAAAGGGCATATGTTCAAAGAGGAGCCAGCCCAACGCCTCGAACGCAGAGCCCACGTTGCTGCCGTGCCGCAGCTTGCATGACTTGGTACCCAACTGTTCCTGGGGAAGGTACCAGTAAACCCACGTTATTTATCTTAAGCCGATATAAATGCTGCTTGGTTTTGCCCACTCATTGATGTATTTTTTCCCCCCTCACTGTATCTGGTTTAAAAAGCTTCTTGTGTCTCTTTATAAAGCAGTGCTGTCAAACTTTCAGCAGCAGACTTTGAGAAGGGGCTGATGCCACCAGCGCAGCCCAAGTAACTGCAGACAAGTTCAGAGTTATGTTTATACCCTGTACAGAATGGAGTGGTAATGAAAGGATTCATATTCCCCAGCACAGTCAACGACAACTTTAAAAGTGTTCCTACGCTTTATTTGCAGTAATAGTTCACACCGTATGACTTGCTAAAAAATCCTGACATTTAAAGTATTACATTTTCAATATACTTAAAAAATTAAATGTGTAAGGTAGGTACACATATTAGGTAGTCTTAATAAGTCTTTATTAGGACTTTATTGACCTATTGAATAGGTCAACAGAAGCGTGAAACAAGGCTGGTGGAGCCAGCCACGTGATTAAATGCAGGGCGAGGGGCTATCTGGTGTTTATTGTGTTATCACCTGAACTCTTTCACTGATTGATGTCCTCTGGGGTTTATTCTGTCACCCCTGAGATCCAAAGACCTTCAAATATCAATAGTTTAAAAATATCCACCTCTGTGTGAGGCAGGTTTTACTTCTCTACAGTATGACATTTATAACCATAAATTTCACAAGTTTGAAGCTGCTGAAGACAAAAATAAATTCAGTACTTGTGACATCTTTAAGATCTTTTGACCCATTAGTTAAGTTGATTTATATCACCCAGTTGCTTTTAAGCAAAATAAGCACTTTTCTTTTAGCTTGTGAAAATCTTCACAGCGGAGACACTGAATATAGAAAAGTTATTTCTGTACATTTATTAAATTCTGATGTGTATTAGCTGTGTAGTTTTGAAGCAGCTGCATGGATGGAGTACAGAATTGGAGTTTTTACAGACAAGGATTAAGAGGAGTCTGTAATGATAAAACATCAGGAACTTTTCAGAAGTTCTTTTATTAAATATGGTGCACATAAGATAGTGCTTGTGTAAAGTTTTTATTGTCATTCCCTTAATATTCTTGCTTGTATTAATAAAGTAATGCTGAGTTCAAGCGCAAGTAAAAATGAATTTCAATAAATTGTTCGCAGCTTTGTGTGTTAAATGTGTATACTGTATGACTAGAATAAATAACTTATCTAAGCTTTCAGTATTTTCAGTTAAACTAATTCAGTACATTTGTTTTTCAACTGGCATTAAATATTTCATAACCCAAGTATAGTTGTGTCTTGATGTAAACCATTGTTCATGTGAAAATTCGTGATTCTGCAGAAGTGCATTCCCGAATTTAGCTTTATTCACTGTCAGCAGTGGGCTCGTAACGTGTGAAGTTGTGTCTGTGCTTAACAGGCAGCTGATGTATTCGTTTTGAAGTTGTAGAAATCCAATAATGAGGGTTTATCCAAACTTTAACTATTATCGATCACACTTTTCTCTTAAGAAAATATCTGCATTCCTCTGCAAAGTGCTAAGAAAACCTTACTTTTAGAATTGGCTCCAAACATGAAAAAGTGCGCCAAAAAAAAAAAAAAGGCCAAGTATATCCTTGTACGCGTAGCACTGAGATGAAAGATATACCGTGTGTCTGAGTGTTAAATATGTCGCTTATGTGTTAGTGTCTGTGTGTGTGTATGTTTATGCATTATTTTTTGCATGTATTTATATGCCAACCGTCTATAATTGTGTTGCCATCTCAGCCAAGGACACTGGTGTAGTGGCAGAAATAGAAACATAGCTGCAACATTTTGCAAACTGGAGAAGGATCAAATGAGAGACAGGGAAGTCAGAGTAAATGATGACAGTAATGTTATTGTGCCCTAAGGGTCTTGCAAAGTACAGTACTTAAAACCCAATTTTTGCTTTGTAGATAAGTGAGCGTGTCTCAGTTAAGTCAATATACGTGTGCAATAGATGATAAAGCTTGGTATTACACACCTTCTTCAATATTTTTCATACTTACTGCTTTAAAGGTAACATTATATTTATGTTTGGAACACTCTAAAGTACTTCATGCTTTTTGTTACGAGCTTTCAAACATGTTGCTTGGTTTAGTAATGGGAGCTCAGGCAGCTTGAAATTTTCACTCTCATGTTAGGTATTTATTGATGGCTAATTGACTACTGACCTTTGCTAGGACTCTCTCCAAAAAAGCAGGGAGTGACACCAGGGGATAACAAATCAAATAAATTGAAAAGCAGGTGAGAAAATGTAATTCAATTCAGTTACATTTAAATATTGAAGGCTGCTTTTCTGAATGAAAACAAAGGTGAAAAACAAAAAAAAACCCCTGCTTTGCCTATAGATACTTTAAAATTTTAATGTACCCCGATATTAAAAAAAAGTTTTCCTTGTTCATCTTCTTCACTGTGATTTACTTGTCCTTGATTGATTTTTTTAAATAGATGAGCCAGCTTTCAAAGTCTCAAAATGATTTAATTATTACAGCACACAGGGCCCCAAATCAGATTTAAGGTATTTTGATACAGTTTATGGAATAAACCGGTGAACAGATGCTGAGGATGGAAAGCTGCTGGTACTCAAATCTACTAGATGATTCTGCAGGCAGAAGATTCCCCATAGACCTTAACTGAAAGGTCAGGAGCTAACCTTAGTATATGCCGTTTAATACAATATCGTTGGGATAAATATATTGTAACTATATGTCTGTGTGTCTCAGTGTGTCAGGAGCTAAAGCAATGGTAAACTCGCAGTGTTCTGAATATATTACCAAATAAAGCTATGCAGCTTTCAATAAAGCAATTACATAAAAAGCATTACAGTCAACTTCAATTCCAATATTAGCAGTAATAATCAATCATTTTCAATGCGAGGGATGGTCTAATCGCTTTTTGTTGCTGCTTTGAAAGGTTACATTACTCAGTTATCTTGCAGCTGAGCAACCTTTTCATGTTTGTTTCATGGAGGATTTTATAAATGTTCTTTCTTTTAATCTCAGTATTTTGGTATTGGCTATTTTGTGAGACTTTAAAAATTTTCCTAACCTTTTCTCATCCCAATATAACTTCTACTCCAAAAGTGTTTAAGAACTGTAAGAAGACCTAATTGTCATGAGCAACAGATGACTTCTTTTAAGCTCTGCAAAATCTCCTTTTTGCTCCTTGTGCTGGTGTTGCCACTTTTCTTTGTGGTGGAATAAGCATCCTACAGAAGTAATCTCATTCACCTTCATCCAGCGCTTGTTCCTCTGCAGTTCAAGGACTTTTCTTCCTTTGGCACACTTCAGATCGGGAAGTCTGACCTTCTCACAGAGTCTGTTCTTCAGTCTAATCCTCGTGACCGACAGCGGTTTCTCTCCTGTTCCCTCTGCTTTGCTGTCGGCTGCGTGGGCAGCGCACTGCAGGCTCTGTTAGAGATCACTGCTGGTGGGAATTAATTGACACTAGCTAGGTAACCCTATTGAATGCCTTCCTTAATCAGGTAATTTGGGAAATGGTTAAGGACAGTGGTATTATCACCAGTAGGATGGTACTAGTCAGTTGGTACTTCAACAAGAAGACACACCCATGAGAAAATGGGAAAAAGAGGATTTCCACCAAGCTTTCTTCCTGCTTCACCCCTCAAGGACAACAGGTAGACTGGGTGGTTGACTGATAAAGCAATAGACTTGATTCAATTTTTTTCTGAAAGTCTAAGTTTTATAGGGCCTGATTTTTTTTTTCCGTTTTTCCTTTTTTTTTTTTTTTTTTCCTTCCAGAAGCCTAGATAACTTTGTGAAAGATCCTTGTTTTCAGGTCTTCTGAAACCGATTCTAGCCAATCTTTTTTACTTGTGGACAGTGCCATTTAGCCAATATTAATCACAATGCAAAATATTGACTTTTAAGCAAAAGGATATCTCATTTTCTTAGATATAAACCTGGCTAACAGTTAGTTGAATTACTGTATCCTGGCCAATGCCTGTTGGCCCATAAATTTACTTCTTCCATTGCCTAGTAAAATTAGCATATTTTGCATGAATGAGAACTAAAAGGTCCATAGCATTTTAGTTGTTTTCCCATGTAAATAGCAATTGAAGCAGCTGAGAAATTTTAGCTTAAGAATAAATTATCAGAGATTTATTTCTTTTTATGTCTTTGATGGTATTGGCAGAGCTGTCTGTTAATGTATTGCTGATGGACTTTTTAAACTTTTTTTTTTTTAATCCTAGCAGTTTTATCATGCCTGGCCTGAATATACATTTTATTGCCCATAACTGTCCTGCTATCCTATGGACACATACACATATTCTGGTCAGCTTGTCTTCAGGTCACTATTAACACGTGAGAAGATCCATACATCAGAATGAATTTCTGTTGTGTTTTTTAGTTTTACTCTTTATCAACGTAAATCTATTCAGTCTGACTTCTGTTGTCTTTATGCACTGACAGCTGCACGGAGGTGGCATAGGATGCTACATGAAACTGCTGGTTGTTAACGTCATGCATTATTCTAGGCTTGCTTTTTTTTTAATTAGGTCGGTAAATGCCATATGTAAAATTTCCCAACTTTCTCATAAAACCCTTTTAGTATCTCTCTGGAGACTCTATTGATAAACTTTCCCTCAAGCATACATACAAATTAAATGTGAGAACCTGAGGCTAAAAGAAATTGCTCCAAGGCAATGATTCACAAGGATGAAAAATCAATAAGGGTTTCATTAAGGAAGGAAAGAAAGTTTAGACAGGCTCTTTGCTTTGCTTTCCTATGGAAAGTAGAGGGAGAAACCATTGATCATTTTATTCAGCTTTATTCTTAGAAATAGGAGTCATAATGTTGATGCAGGTATCTTGAAGCATGAATGTGGCTGGGTGAAAGAACCTGGCGTCTCTGATCTCTTTGACTGCATCCCCAGTGTATCTTTCCAAATTCTCCTCCTTCGGCTTTTCCTTTTCATTTGTATGAGCAGCACCTGCTGTAAGTGGAATTATCCTCCGGAGAGGCTGCCTCAGTTGGTAACTCGGAACTTGTTTAAGCAGGTGTATTTATGCAGGAGGTTGCAGCGTGGACTTGCAGAACTGCTGCCAAAGGGAGCTGTGTCCTCCCCCTGGGTAGAGGTTTCCACCCATAGCCCCACTCCCCAGCGGGTCAGGTTGGGTGACTGTGCTGCAATGATCGATGCAGATAGCTGATGTGATGGAAACTACATTTTTTCTATATATTGTTAAGGGTTTTCTGTTGAATCAACTGAGAAGTGACCTGCCCTGCAGCAGATGTGGTGAGGATGAGCAATGGGAGGGCAGGAGGGGGCTGTGGGGGGGTGGGGAAGGGGGATGAGAGCAGCCCACGCGCGGGAGCTGCGTGGGCGACGTGCCCGCAGACGCTGACACGGGCGCCCGCTCGGTCTGCGCGTAGGAGCTCCTCTCTGCTGGGAAGATTGTGTTTGTGGAAGCTGGACTTCTATAGCAACCGTATTTCCCTGTCACAACTTTTTTTTTTTTTTTTTGGTTTTGCTATTAAAACTTGGTGATGACACATGTTAACAATCTTACAGTGACATTCGGCAGTTATACATCTGTTTGTTTTCATTAAATACTGTTTTTTGAAAAGTTTTAGCGGCGATCTGATTAAAATGCACTTAGGATGGAAAACCTGGCAGAGGTTCAACCAAGAGTAAATTTATTTCTCCAAGCTTGTTTAAAAAACCAGGAATGCTGGCAGGCTTGAATAGTAAATATGAGCTGTACATCTTGTTCAGCAGGCTTTTTTTGGATGCCTTGCATGAACTGAACAAGTGAGTGCGTGAAATGCACGTGACTGAGGGCTCTGACAGAGTTGTGATGGATTAAAATCAGGTGAGCGAAGCTGCTGCCACCTCTGACCATCTGCCCCGCTCTTTGTTGCGCATCCCAGAACAGCAATGTTTGGTCTGTTCATGAATCAGCTTTTATAAAACCGTTTTTAGTCTGCAATATTAAAGTAAGCTGAACCAGGGCTGGTCGACTTTAATATGCTTCTCCAAAATGGTTTCGGGGGAGCTTTCAGACTGCCCCAGCTGTCTGAAAAGGCATGCTGAAAGTGGGACGTTATCTGTAGTCCTGAGGCTGACTTAGGTAACGTCCTCGTGCTGCTGCCTCGCTCGCCCCTCCTTACCCCGCTGCTCTGTGCGCACAGGCGTGCACCGCGGCGGGGCTGCTCCGCTCCGGCCTCGGGGCCGACGGCGTCCGCAGCCCTGGCTGTCCCTGTACCACGCTTCCCTGCGCAGCATCGCCACTCCTGAGAGTTAGCACAAGTGCTGCTCTCAGCCCAAAGCTGCTTCTCGGTGTATTTGAAGTTGGGGTCCTTTTTACCACTCCAGTCCTGCAAAAGCGCTGTTATCCATTTGTAAATGTTTTATCTTAAGAGCAAGCTACTATTTGTTACTTAGGTATTTGTAGGATAACGTATACAGTGATTGCCTAACTTCTATCTTCATCTGCGGAGCATCCGAACTGTAATTTGGGGAAATCTTTTGCTTGGTTTTAGAGCAAAATTGGGTTAAAGTTGATTAGCTGAAGCGAATGTGGTGCGCCGCAAACCTACGCTGAGTCGTGTTAAATGCAATAAACAGTAATAAACAAGTGTTTGGGGCTGAAAGTCCCACAGCTCTAAGGGCCCTGGGCTGCTGGATGACCTGTTCACCTTTCCCAGTTTTTGAACAGTGGCGAGTGAACAGATTGGATCAGATCAAGTTTCAGCATCATCTGTTTCCACAGCTGAAGCTCCCATATGATCAGACGGTATAAATTATTTAAGATGCAGAAGCTGTGTAACCGGAGTCTCCAGTAAAGGTTAAGGCTCCATCTGTTCTGCCAGCCTCGAGGACTGCGCATTTCACGGCATCGTCTGTGTTGCTGGATGACATCATGAGAGTCAGGAACATTCAAATGTGCCCCAAACTGTTGCTTCTCGTTTGCTTCACAGCAGTGAAGACCTCACCGCATTAGCACCGTGTGCCTGGGATGCTCTTGGCCCGACTTCATTCACAGTCAGTCCGTGCTGCCAAGTGCACCTTCAGCACCGGCTTTAGCATCCTCTAACAAAAGGTGGACTGGGCTGTATACAGCACCATGAGAAAACGTACATTATCTGAGAGGTTCTTGCGCAATAGGAGGAGAAGACAAAAAAATTAAATAGGAAAAAAAAGAAATCCAATCTTTTGAGTTCCTGTTGTACATACTCTGTCTTGTTTAAATCATGTTTTCGATTTAAAATGTCACAGCTAATCAGTATTTTACTGATGCCATTCAGAAATTAGTGCCGCAGCATTTTTTATATAACAAAAGCAAATGAAATTATTCAATGTGCAGGTGATGAAGAGAATAAGAATGGAGTTTTGGGACTTCAAACTCTTTCCAAGTTTCGATGCTGTCAGCCTCCTCCTCTTGAGCAGGAGTCGAGTTTCTGAAAAGCTCTCTGAAAGAGAACTTTGCTTTGTGACATTAAAATTAAATATTAACACTGTTTTCTGGTTTATCCTCAAGCCCAAGTAAAATATATATTCTCTATGTACTATATTCTACATATATAAATGAAACAGAGAAATGCATTTCCTTAAAATCTGCATGGCTTCAGGTGTAGGTTTAAGGAGTTGCTCCAACTATCCCAGCTGCTTAGAACAAAATTGTGAGTAAGGAAGGATGAAGTTTAGTCTCGTAGATGAAGTTTACAAACTTCTAAAGCTTAATTTTCAGAGCTTTATTTTCTCCAGTTTATTGTAACCCATCTTGGAGTCTTTTTCTTAAGGCTTAATTTCCCTTCAGTTAGAAACCAGGCAGGATGAAAGATAAAATATCTACTGTGAAACTCTTGTATCATTTTTCTAAACATAATAATTATGTTCTAGCCTTGCATTCTTCCGATACAAAAACAAAACCCCAGGTACTGTGTTCCCGCTTTTTTCCAAGAACAATATATAAAGCTGGAATAGGCGCGGTGGTGACAGCTGGCTGGTACCGCCGGTGTTACAGGTTGTTAGAGATTGCGTTAATGGGCTCTCTTCTGGAGAGATTTATAGCTCACAGCTTTTGGAGAGTAAGAGAACAACCAAAGCTAAATAAAGTAGGGTTTTTTTTGCAATTTGAGAAGATTTTTAGACAGAGATTTTGTTTGGCAGAACTGCCTGGCCTCATCAAAACCTGTTTTTTGTGTGTGTGTGTGATAGCTTGAAAATGGAGTAATTTTGACCACCGTACTGTTGTATATTAGGGCTCAGCACTTTGCAGCTATCAAAGATGGATCGGACGGAGCTGATGTGGTTTTGGTACCGACCTCACGTGGACATTTATAGATGGCAGCAGCACAAGCAGTGTAGAGGCTCCAGAGAAACCCTGTTTCTCCGTTGCCTGCGGTTACTGGTGGGGTGGGCCGGGAGTAGACATCATCCCTGCCTCCGAGCCCTGGGCTTGGGATGTGTTTGGTTTGGTGACAGCCAAGGAGTTGTGCAGCCGTTTTAGGAGGTGTGCGTTTCCCCTGCCCCCGCCAAAGAGTAGCTGAGCTGCTCAGCCTGAGTCAAAGATTTCTCCTGGAGAGAAGAAAGAAATTAAGAGGAGACAGTTAAATCTCTTTTTATGCTTTCTGATTTTACGGGATTTTTTCGTTCTGTGCCACAACTGTGGTTTTCTGAGCTGAAAGCTGAAAGTATAACAGAACATAAAAGCTCATAAATTTAACATAAGGCAGAAAGGCCACAGAATGAATAAATACATTTACTTTCCAGGGAATACCTTTTGCCGGTCAACTTCTCTCCGTTCACATTGGGTTCTACCACCTCAAGCATACAAACTCCTCTGCGTATCTTGTTTCCAGAAAGAGATCGCTCCCAAATGGCTTTAGTGGCTCCTTCAAAAGGTCCTGCTAACTAGTGAGGGCAGGTGACCATCCTCATTTTTCCTAATTTTAAAGAAACCACCTCATCCTGTGATACTTTTCAAGAAAGTAAAAGAGTGGGGGCTTCTCAGAGCTGCCATCTCTTTTCTCTCTTTTGCCCCTGGCATTGCTAACCCAAGCCCTGTTTCCTACCTGCTCTTGCCTGGATCTTCCCCCGTCCCTGTGAAGCTTTGCATCAGTTGGGAAAAGAGGAAAAAACTGCAAAATTGAAGGGTATTGGATGGGTAGGACATACTACGCTGAGGGCTGTGATAGCACGGGAAGAAGGATGTTTGTCAGCATGTTACCATGCTCAGGGTCATCAATAAAAAGGAATGTAATTGTCACTCTTCTTTTACAATACTTTCCTTAATTTTTTTTTTTCCCCATTTCTCTAAAGTCACAGCTTTGGCAACAAATGTTGTTTACAGGGAGCAGGCAGCAGAGAGTTAAACTCTGGTGCATGGCATATAGTTTCCCTAAGCTTAGTGGAATTGCAGAAAAACAGAATTTGCAGCAGAAAAATAACAATAAAATCCAATATAACAACTTGTGAGACGCTAACCGCTGGTGTTGTAGCAAGCGTCCTCCTGCTCCGTGGCCTGCTGGTTGTTTTCTGTGCTGTTGTGAGTGCTTGTCTACCTTGGGGGAAAAATAGTCGAATGAACAGACTGAGACAGTAGAGAATATCTGTGGTTTAATAGTTTTGTCAGGCCTCTGTTTATGCTAACGTAAGTTTTTTTTAACTGAAGAAATAATAAACTTTTTAATAAAACTCATTAGCTGCCCAAAACCATAGTGGCCTTTTATGAATTTTTCGAGTGGTCAGGCTTGCTTAAAGTCAACGTGGCATTATTTTTCTCAAGCAAAGTTGTTTTACTCCCTCTAAAATCATGGGAGCTCTTTTTCTCCCTGGTCAGTTCTTGAACCCATCACTAATTTCCTTCAAGTGGCTGAATTAGCACTAAAATGTTTGAGAGTTAAATTTTGTGGACCATATTAAGTTTCTCAATTTTTCAGAAAGACAAGCAGAGAAAGCTATGACACCTGCTTGCTGCAGCGAGAAGCTGCTCAAATAATCTAACATAAATCAAATCAGGTTCAAAGTGTTTCATTGATTTATTAATGGGACATAATTAACCAGCAATCAGTGAACTGTACATGCAAGACCAATATCAGCACTGCACCAGATGAGCTACAGTACAAGACGCTTAGTATAAATTTATAAACACCTTTCTAGATCTAATCCCCAGAAGTTTCTAATCATCATCCCCCTCCCCCAAATGCATCCCAGCCACTTGCACATGAAGCTGTACCCCCCTCCCCAGCCGTGCGGGGTCCCCTCCCACGAGACGTGGGTGCTGTGCCGGTGTGCACCCATCTGCCCGCGAGATCTGCCTCCCTGGGGCGAGATCCGCACTGCTGCTCTCTTCCCACTGCTCTCGCCCTTCTGCTGTAAGAAAGAAATCAGGCTTTTTTTACACTTTTCAAGCTGATTTCTTTGTTTATTTCAAAAGTGTCTGTGTAGTTCCCTGGTTGCTGTTTAATCTGGCGGCTGGCTCATGGTCATCCTCTTTAGCATGGACCAGTTTTGGGCAGGCACCATTTCGGGCAGTTTTGGGTGCCCCCACTACCATACAAAACTCTGATAAATTACATCAAGGAGTGGTTCTTGGAACTGCTTTTTCTGGAGATGATATTTAAATCCCAGACATGGGATTACCTTGGGGTAACAGACTTTCTTACTCATAACTTAATGTACCAAGCAGCGTGATACAGCCATGGCTGCGCATCTCCCCATTTACCTCCGTTCACTTTTGTTCCATTTCTGTTATTTGCTAAGTGGCCTTTCCATTTGAGAAGGGATACAGGAACAGTTGAGAAAACACTTGCAGTTTTTGCTTTATTATAGCTCGCCTTAAGAGAGGATATACTATTTTCATTTTAACAAAGAAGAAATATTAATTCATGTCCATAGCTGGTTTCCTCTGGGTAAATAGGCAGTTTGTCTGCAGTAGTTTCAGATTGATGGATCTCACAGATAAATTTTTGGTATTTTGTTCAGTTCGGTTGGCATAACCTGACAGGCCACATCTCCAGTCTCTCATTCAGTTTCAAGCCAAAATGTTATTCTGGATATCAGTTTATATTTCTGGCATATTAACGAAACAGATCTTTTCTTCGCAGGTTATGGATCTATTGCCAATTTACCATTTTTTTTTCCTTTTATCCTCCATGTTCAAGATGCAGCACGCTTCTGTGTTCAGAGTCGTTGCTGATGGGAAGGAAGCACGGTACCTAAATTCTCAGAATATTTTACCAGTGCTGCACACTGTGTGTTGACAAGACTGTCTGTAACGTGACCACATCAGAAATGAGGGTAGAGAAAAATATATTAAAAAAACATTTGGCGTAGGGCTGTCTGGGGTTTCCCAGTGAGAAACGTGTGTGCATGCCCTGTCTAGAGCATGGGCAGCAAACCAGGTACTAGTGAAAAGGACTTTATTTCTGTGAGTGTGCTGGCTACATGGGTGTCCTTCAGGTGCACGGTAAAATGGAAGCGTTCAGTTCGGGTCAAGGAATGTATCACTCAATGTCCGAGAGCGATGGGATAAGGTTATCTCATGAAGACTTTAGTAGGACTCATGTGGCAGTTAATCATATTGTTGGCATGATTCCTTTAGCTCCTAATATTCTTGAAACCTCGTATTATTCTTAGTATTCATGCTAACCATCTTTCATGTCTTTTTCTTTCCAGTTTGTAATAAATTCTAGAGGCTAATTTTTATTCATTTTTAAAAAAATCGTTTCATATTTTGCATTTTTTGATTCCTGTGATCTTTTTTTAACAAGCCTGTGCTTCTTTCTAGCTTTTTCTTTAAGTACTTTGGGACGATCATTTACATTTGTTGTAAAAGAACTTCTGTTTGATTTGGGTTGTTTCAAGAGTATAGATATCACCCTTTTAAAGAACAGAGTAAATATATTTTGAATTGGTAGATACTTCATCCTTTTAATTATAATTTTGCAATTAAGTCAGAACTCGTAAAGCATAGGCTGCTACTGTGTTGTAATTTCCTTTTATTCTTTCTGATGCAAATGCCAGTAGCCGATGCTTTTCCAGTAAATACTCAACCCCAAAATATATGGAGGAGATATCTGAAATATTGACTCAAATTATTGAGTTTTTAAAGAAATATTTTACAGACAATTAGCTATGACTACCAGTAATTTTTTGAAGTGTTATGTTGTTTTGACTGCATACCTAATGATGTTTTAATAGATGTCAACTCTAATGGAAATAAAAGAATTAGAGATGAGGGTGGATTTTTCAACAGCACAAAGGATAATTGGGTGTCTGACTCATCTCAAAAGTTAATGCAAGTTGAGTGCCAAGCCCTTTTCGTGCCTCCAAATATCTCATTCAGAAAGATAACTGGTTAGTGCTCCCGCTATAAGACCCAGTAACAGGTATATGCATATTTAATATTAATTTCTATTTTGGTTTTTTAGCATTTTTTCAAAGTTAAATGTATGTGAGTTGGCTGAAGTGAGTGACACTTTTGTGTGTGTGGAGTAAGATGTGTCTCTCGTGGGTGTTGGCTGGGCGTGATGGGTACAGTAAGTACTGCCTAGGTACTTTTAAAATTGTTATTGGGAATGTCAGCTTGAAGAGATACTCTTGGTAGGCTCCTCTCAGCTAACTACAGTCTTTTCGTAGAATGCTTAACATTTTGATAGCCAGGTGTGTCAAAACTGATCAGCTGCCAAATTAGTATTTGCATATGGTTTTTTGAAAAGAGTGTTATCTAAACTTTTTTAAAAAAGAAATAGTGCTGTTATAATTATTTAGCTAAAGGAACCCTCTGCTGACAGTAAAAGGAAAAGCCAGACATCAAGCCTTAGACATCAAACTATAACAGATGACATTGCTTTTTATGCTACAGACTGTTTTTTGGACTTCATGATTTTCTTCCCGATGCCTATCAGGGTGTACTTTATTGCTCTTTGTTCTCCTTCAGTAATCAAGATCAGCACCCAAGTGGGAATCTCATTTGACCAAGCAGTTAAATAATTTTTCCTCTCTTAAGCTGTATAACCACTTCTTTTTGTGGAAACGCTGGCTCTGATCCAATGTCTGAGTCAGCAGGAATTTCCACTGACTTTGTGTGAGGTCTGCGGAAAAAAAACCCGATGACCACCGCAAATCCAGACACAACTTCTAATGAATGATGTCCCAATGGACAGGTTGATTGCTGGAAAACATTAATCAGATAAATGCTTCTCAGTAGTTTCTTCTTTGATGTAAGGCCAGGAGATGATGTGTGTGAGAATAAATGTATGTTTCTTACTGACCTTCTGCAAACCTTGACTTCCCCTTCTTCAAATAAGACCAAGAGAGCCGCTGTAGTGAGCAACCCCACAGTCCCACTGAGGCTGTCCTTGTCCCCAGCATTGGCCATGCTGGCTGCTTGGGGAAATTATGTAAGAAAAGGGCAAATATAAAGACTTTCTTGCATCGCCTTCCACTTCTGGCAGCCTGAAGCTTTAGGAGTCCTGAGCTGGAGATCGTGCCTGCACCTTAAGGATAA